>NC_061114.1:61493854-61864222 GCF_002878395.1 Capsicum annuum
TGATCTACTTCAGACTATCAAAACAGTCCACAAAAGGACAGATTCGAAAATTTTATAATTTTTAGTGGCATTTTGGTCATTCCCCGTCACCCAAAATCCATCTAAACCCTATATTAAAGCCTATTAGAAGCATTATATGTTATGTTTCATGAAATTCCCTCAAAAAGAAAACCCTAAGCTCCTACATCCAACTTTAAGAACCTCCAAAGTTCATCATTAATTCTGCAAATTTATTTAAGATTCCAAGTTCCTAGTTCAAGAACTCCAAGAACCATCATTCAAAGGCATGATTAAGGTCTCAAAAATGAGTATCGATCTAAAGTTCATCATTCAAGGTATGTGAGGTTTTTCAACAAGAACTCTCTTTTGTTATTGTGCCCAAAAGTAATTTTCTTTACAAAGGCATGATTTTTATTTTATTTTTGTGAATTTGAAGCATGAACCCATATCTTATGATGATTATTATGAAATCTTGATGTTTATGATTTTGAAAGATGAATTTACATGTGAGGAGATATAAAGCATGAATCTTGAATGATATTTATCATGATTTTGATATTTGGGTCATAAATCCCCATTGAAAATTATATTTTCTTGAGAAAGTGTATGTTATAAGCAAGTTGATGTTGAATATTTGAGATATTTTGAATTATTTAACCTTTTGATCTTAATGGAGTTATTTTGAACTCGAGTGTGAAAGAAATCCACAACGTGGTTGATTTTGATAGATGGGAAGCACGATGGCTCCCAATGTATATTTATATATTACTAAAATTATTTTGTTATGGATTGTCTTTGAAATGATCTGAGCTAAGTTTGGGAGAAATCTTTAGCACCGAGTGGGAGGCATAAAGCAACCTTACTTTCCTAGAACTACATGCCCCCATAGGAGTGAACCTGAGGCTGATTAATATAGTGATCACTAGTTTGTGTGGATTTGATATAGATAGTCCTTCTCCGATGGCAAGGATAGGATGGCTCTCCCCAACGTGGGTTGTACGTTGGACTCCATGTAGTTCACATAGTGTATGTCGGTTATAGGATCTCCCAGTGTGTGTGTGTTTCCTTGTGTCTATGGTGAATGGTGAAGTGATTTGAAAGTGGAATTGTGAAAGTTATTCTTTCGAAAGATTTAAATGATATTTACATTATGAGAATTGATATTCTTGATGAACTGAAAGTGATTGACAAATTATATGATGACTTACATGTGTTATTGTACTTATTTTATCCTCTTATGATTATGGTGATTTTTTTGGGCTACATGAGTCTTTCATACATCCTGCATATTTCTTATAAATATTTATGATGATGATGTTTATACAACTTTATACACCCTCATATACTCGATTCCTTTCCATGGTACTGACCCACATCTTTGGATGTGCGCTGCATTTTCTCAGAATATAGGTTCAGGTGATAAGTTCTAGGTTCGACAGTGATTCTTCGGGCATGCTGTTCTATATCCTCTATTGTGGTGAGTCCTCATGTTCTGAGGATGTGATGTCTGATGTTGGTTTCACCGAATCATTTACATTTGATCACTGAGTATGAGTCAGTTGGGGCATGTCTCAATGACTCGCTCGTTTTATTAATTTTCTTAGAGGCTTGTCAAACTAGTATAGATGTTGGGAGTTGACTAATAAGTCATATTTTGTTATCTTTCTGAAATTATTTTATTCTTAGATAATGATTACTCTATTGATATTTGAGGGTTATTTATGGAAATCCCGTTGATTTGTGTTGAACTGGATGAAAATGGCTCAAAGGGTTAGCTTAGGGTTACTCGTAGCCTCAGGCACCGTGTGACACTTCGGGACCTATTTTCTGGGGCGTTACAAACTTGGTATCAAAGCCTAATGTTTTAAGGTATCCTAGGGAGTCTGACAAGCCGCGTTAAGTAGAGTCTTGATCATCGGTGTGTAATGCACCATATCTATGAGCAAGAGGCTAGAAGACGTTTTAGGAAAAAGTATGATTCTTTCTTTCCGAAGTCTATCATGCTAAAAGTGTCTCTCTCTGCTATTGATTTATGCTCTTCTCTTTCATAAATATGCCTCCACGTCGAGCGAGAAGAAATAATAATGGTCAGCAACCTCAACCCACTAACCCATTTAATGAAAACGTGTCTCATGCTAAATTTTAGGCAGCCTTTCAGGCACTGGCCCAAGCTGTTACTGCAAATGTTCAGGCCAACCCGACCCCAATTCCACAGCAGCAGGGAGGTGATTCAGCTGCTTCCAGAATCCGTGACTTTATGCGGATGAATCCATCGGAATTCTATGGGTACAAGTCTGATGAAGATCCATGGTTATTTTTAGAAGAGGTGCGGAAGATTACTCAAGTGATGCATATATCTGAGCAACATAGTGTGGATTTGGCTACGTATAGGTCTAAAGACCTTGCTTATGACTGGGTTTTGTCTTGGTGGAAAGGTAGAGGTGAGGGAACTATCCCTACAACTTGGCAAGAGTTCCAGGATGCATTCCTGGATAAGTTTTTCCCTTAGGAGATACAGGAGGCAAAGGTGGAAGAGTTTATGAACCTACAATAGGGCTCTATGAATGTCAGGGAGTACTGTCTAAAGTTTAATCAGTTGATCAAGTATGCTCCTAACTTAGTGGTTGATAATTGGGATAGTATGAGTAAGTTTGTGACTGGAGTGTCTAGTTATGTGGTTAAAGAGTGTAGGTATGCTATGCTGAATAATAAGACGAATCTTTCTAGGTTGATGACTCATGCCCAAAAGATTGAGGTAGAAAAGATTAAGGAGAGAGATAGATTGAGAGGGAATAAGAGAGCTAGGTCTGAGCAACACGGACAGGGTCCGACTAGATCGCAGAGAGGGAGTCGCCCTCAGTATCAGGATCATTTGTCTATGCTAGTACCGTCATTTGCTAATGCGCCCGTGCCTAGAGGTAGGCAGGAGCAAGGTAGCAGGTCATATAAATCTAGGTCCCAGTATAGTGCTGGCAGTAAGACAAATTATCCCCTGTGTCCTAAGTGTAGTAGGGCTCATTCGGGTGATTGTTGGGGTGAGAAGGGGGGTTGTTTCCAGTGTGGTGAAAAGGTTCATAGAGTTACAGATGTTCCACAGGATGGACAAGGGCATCGTGACTATCGCCCTCAGACCCAGACTCAGACTGTTAGTGCTCCAGTTCCAGCGACTCGCCCAGCCCTGCTTAGGGCGCCTCTTTTAGCAATACTGGTAGGTAGCACTAGAATAGATTCTATGCTTTACCATCCCACCAGGAATAGAAGTACCCTCCCGATGTTGTTACTGGTATGCTTCGTATATTTCAGTTTGATGTGTATGCTTTGTTGGATCCTGGATCCAGTTTCTCATATGTTACACCTTTGATTGCTGTAAATTTTGAAATGAGTCCTGAGATTATTCCTGAGCCTATCCTAGTTTCTACCCCGTTGGGTGATTCGATTATTGCCTAAAAGGTGTCCTGTTACCGTTCTTCATAGAGTCTTGTTGGCTGATCTGATTGAGTTAGACATGGTAGATTTTGATGTGATTCTGGGTATGGACTGGCTGTATTCTTCTTATGCCTTTATTGATTGTCGGACCTGAGTGGTCAAGTTTAAGTTTCTGAGTGTATCCGTGTTTGAGTGGTCTGGGAATTCTGTGTCACCCAAGAGTCATTTTATCTCTTACCTCAAAGCTAGAAAGCTTATTTCCAAGAGGTGTATTTACCATTTGGTTAGAGTCAAAGGCACTAAGTCTGAGACACCAACTCTCCAGTCTATTAATGTCGTCAATGAGTTTTCTGATGTCTTTCTGGATGATCTCCCAGAGATACCTCCTGATAGAAAGATATAGTTTGGGATTGATCTTCTTCCCGATACTCAGCCCATTTTTATTCCTCCTTGCTGTATGGCCCCTGCAGAACTTAAAGAGTTGAAAGAGAAACTCAAAGATCTACTAGATAAGGGTTTCATAAGGCCTAGTATTTCTCCTTGGGGTGCTCCTGTGTTGTTTGTGAGAAAGAAAGATAGCTCTTTTCGTATGTGCATTGATTACCGCCAACTGAATAAAGTCACCATAAATAATAAGTACCCCCTTCCGAGAATAGATGATTTATTTGACCAATTGCAAGGTACAAGTTATTTCTCAAAGATAGACCTTCTTCCGGCTATCATCAACTCAAAGTTGAGTGTGATATCCCGAAAACCACTTTCCAAATTCGTTATGGCCATTTTGAGTTTCTTGTTATGTCTTTTGGGTTAACTAATGCCCCAGCAACTTTCATGGACCTCATTAATTGAGTATTCAGACCATATTTGGATATGTTTGTCATAGTGTTCATCGATGATATACTGGTGTACTCCCGTAGTGAGGATGAACATTCTGATCATCTCCTAATTGTCTTGGAAACCCTTAGAGATCACAAGTTGTTTGCCAAGTTTAGTAAGTGTGAGTTTTGGCTAAGTTCAGTTGCTTTTCTGGGTCATATCATTTCTTTTGAGGGTATTAAAGTTGATCCCCAAATGACTGAAACGGTTAGAAATTGGCCTAGACCTATTTCTCCGACTGAAATCCAAAGTTTCTTGGGTTTAGCCGGCTATTAGCATCGTTTTTTTGATGGTTTCTCCTCTATAGCATCTCTTATGACTCGATTGACCCAAGAGAAAGTGAAGTTCTTGTGGTCTGAATCTTTTCAAAAGAGTTATCAGGAGTTGAAGACTCGACTAACTTCAGCCCCTATTTTGACTTTGCCTGATGGTGTTGATGGTTTTGTGGTGTACTGTGATGCTTCGAGAGCTGGGTTGGGTTGCGTATTGATGCAGAAGGGTAAGGTAATAGCTTATGGTTCTACACAGTTGAAACCCCATGAGAAAAATTACCCCACCCATGACCTTGAGTTGGCTGCTGTTGTGTTTTCTTTGAAAATTTGGAGACACTATTTGTATGGTGTCCATGTTGATTTTTTCACTGATCATAAGAGTCTGCAGTATGTGTTTACCCAGAGGGAATTGAATCTTAGGTAGAGATGATGGTTAGAATTGTTAAAGGACTATGATATGAGTGTGATGAACCATTCGGGCAAGGCGAATGTTATGGCGGATACCCTAAGTAAAGTGTCCATGGGTAGTGTTTCGCATATGGTAGAAGGTAAGAAAGAGTTGGCTCGTGATGTACATCGTTTGGCTAGATTGAGGGTTATGTTGTTTGAATCTGCTGAAGGTAGTATAGGGGTTAAGAGTAGTTTCAAAATCCTCCTTGCTTTCAGAAGTGAAGGAAAAGCAATACGTAGATGCTAGTTTGGTCAGACTGAAGGAGTCAGTCAAGGACCAAAAAGTAGAGGTTTTCTCCCAAGGGGGAGATAGTGTGTTGAGATTGCAGGGTAGATTGTGTGTCCCAAATATTGATGATCTGAGGCAAAGGATTATGGTTGTAGTGCAGGGGCGCGATATTCTATTCATCCTAGTGCCACCAAGATGTACCGAGACTTGCGGGAAATCTATTGGTGGAGTGGCATGAAGAAAGATATAGCAGCGTTTGTAGCTAATTGTGCAACATGCCAAAGGGTTAAGGTTGAACACCAAAGACCTAGTGGTATGATGCCAACAGGTTTAGTATTCCCATCTGGAAGTGGGAAGATAAAAATATGGACTTCGTGATTGGTTTACCTCCTTCCCGATGCCATCATGATTCCATTTGGGTTGTGGTCGATAGGTTGACTAAGTCTGCTCATTTCTTGCCTATTCATACTTCATATACTGCTGAGGATTATGCTAGAATGTATATTCGAGAGCTAGTCAGACTGCATGGAGTTCCCTTGTCTATCATTTTGGAAAGGGGTACTCAGTTTACTTCATAATTTTTGAAAGCTATTCAGAAGGGCCTTGGTACCCAAGTGCTTTTGAGTTCTTCTTTTCATCCGCAGACCGATGGTCAGGCTGAGTGAACCATCTAGATCTTAGAGGATATGTTCAGAGCTTATGCACTTGACTTTAAGGGAAGTTAGGATGATCACTTACTGTTGATAGAGTTTGCTTACAATAACAGTTTCTACTCTAGTATTGGCATGGATCCGTTTGAAGCCTTATATGGGAGGAAGTATAGATCACCCATAGGTTGGTTCGAGGTGGGTATAGCGGCTGTGATTGGTCCTAATTCGGTATTTGAGGCTATGGAAAAAGTTAATTTGATTAGGGAAATGTTAAAAACTGCGCAGAGTCGTCAGAAGTCATATGCGGATGTTAGAAGGAGAGACCTTGAGTTTGAAGTTGGTGACCTAGTGTATCTGAAAATTTCACCCATGAGGGGGGTGAAGAGATTTGGAAAGAAGGAGAAGCTTAGTCCCCGTTATGTTGGTCCCTACAAAATTCCTAGTCGTGTTGGTAAGGTAGCTTATGAGGTCGATTTGCCTTCCGAGTTGTCCTCTGTTCATCCAATATTTCATGTCTCCATGCTTAGAAAGCATATTAGCGATGCTGTGGTAGTAGATTCCTCTGTGAGTATTGACATTTAAGAAAATCTTTCTATTAATGAGACTCCTGTTGAGATTCTTGACTTCAGTGTTCGAAGACTAAGGAACAAAGAAGTTCCCTTGGTCAAGGTATTGTGGCGAAATCAATCTGTTGAGGGTGAAACTTGGGAAGCTGAGGCGGATATGCGATCCAAGTACCCACACCTATTTTTCGCGAACTCCGATCAAGTCGAAAGTACCGTTCTTTCCTAAATCATGCACTTTTGATAAAAGTTGCAGCTGTTTAGCTGTCATTTATTATGTGTTCAGCTGTAGTTTCTTGAATCTATGCATTCTATGTTGCATTTGGAGTGAGAAACGACGTGGTGATGAGTCTAACGAATGGTTTCAGATGTATTCTCTATTCCCTATCTAATCTTGGCATCTCTAGCGTCATTCGAGGATGAATTTTTCCAAAGAGGGATGATGTAATACCCCAGGAAATTTTTCATTGAAATTTTATGCGTAAACGTGTTGGCTTCTATCTTCTAAAATGAATTTTAATTTTTTTTTGCAGAAGTCTTAGATTATGACCCACCATTGCATAAAGTATCGAATAAGCTTTCCAACGATATGTGTATTATCCAAAACGGACACCCGAGCAACGAGTTATGAATATTCCAATCGAACCGTGAATAGTAGTGAACAGTAAAATGTGCAGGAAAAAGTACTGAGGCCTAGTGTATTTTTGCTCCAACTTTAAGTGATTATAACTCCTTGGACATAATGACATGGTGATATACTTTATATCAATGGAAAGCTCTACGAGTCCTCTTTCCAATGAAATTGGTTTCATTCAATTTGACTATCAGAGCAAAAAGTTATGGTCTATCTACTGCAGCCTATCAAAAGTGAATTTCTTTGTCAACTTCAAACGATCATAACTGCTCGTATACAATGATCTGGGGGAGATACTCAATATCAGCGGAAACATATGAGAGTCCTCTTTCTAATGAAATTGGTTTCATCCAATTTGGATATCGGAGTAAAAGGTTATGGTTGATCTATTTCAGGCTATCAAAACAGTCCACAAAAGGACAGATTCAAGAATTATTTGATTTTTAGGGGCGTTTTGGTCATTCCTCCTCACCCAAAATTTGTCCAAACCCTATATTAAAGCTTATTAGAAGCATTATATGTTATAGTTCATCAAATTCCCTCAAAAAGAAAACCCTAAGCTCCTACATCCAACTTCAAGAACGTCCAAAGTTCACTATTAATTCTGCAAAATTATTCAAGATTCCTGGTTCCTAGTTCAAGAACTCCAAGAACCATCATTCAAAGGCACGATTAATATCTCAAAAATGAGTATCGATCTAAAGTTCATCATTCAAGGTATGTGGGGTTTTTCAACAAGAACTCTCTTTCTTTCTTGTGCCCAAAAGTATTTTTCTATACAAAGGCATAATTTTTATTTGATTTTTATAAATTTAAAGCATGAACCCATATCTTATAATGATTATTATGAAATCTTGATGTTTATGATTTTGAAAGATAAATTTACATGTATGGAGATATAAAGCATGAATCTTGAATGATATTTATCATGATTTTGATATTTGGGTCGTGAATCCCCATTGGAAATTGTACTTTTTTGAGAAAGTGTGTGTTATAAGCACGTTGATGTTGAATATTTGAACTATTTTGAATGATTTGACCTTGTCATCTTAATGGAGTTATTTTGAACTCGAGTGTGAAACAAATCCACAACGTGGTTAATTTTGATTGATGAGAAGCATGATGGCTCCTGATGTATATTTATATATTACTGAAATTGTTTTGTTGTGGATTGTCTTTGAAATGATCTGAGCTAAGTCCGAGAGAAATCTTTAGCATTGAGTGGGAGGTATAAAGCAACCTTACTTTCCTAGAACTATGTGCCCCCATAGGAGTGAGCCTGAGGCTGATTTATATAGTGATCACTAGTTTGAGTGAATTTGATATCGATAGTCCTACTCCGATGTCAAGGATAGAATGGTTCTCCCCAACGTAGGTTGTATGTTGGACTCCATGTAGCTCACATGGTGTATGTCGGTTATAGGATCTCCCAATGTGTGTGTGTTTCCTTGTGTCTACGATGAATGGTGAAGTGATTTGAAAGTGGAATTGTGAAAGTTATTCTTTCAACAGATTTAAATGATATTTACATTATGAGAATTGATATTCTTGATGAACTAAAAGTGATTGACAAATTATATGATGACTCACATATGTTATTGTACTTATTTCATCCTCTCATGATTATGATTATTTTCTTCGGGCTACCTGAGTCTTTTATACATGCTGCATATTTCTTATAAATATTTATGATGATGATGTTTATACAACTGCATACACCCCCATATACTCGGTTCCTTTCCATGGTACTGACCCACATCTTCGGATGTGGGCTGTATTTTCTCAGACTGTAGGTTCAGGAGCTCAGTTCCAGGTTTGACAGTGATTCTTTGGGCAAGCTGTTGTACTTCCTCTATTGTGGTGAGTCCTAATGTTTTGAGGACGTGATGTCTGATATTGTTTTCACGAAATCATTTACATTTGATAACTGAATATGAGTCAGTTGGGGCGTGTCTCAATGGCTCACTGGTTTTATTCATTTTCTTAGAGGCTTGTTAGACTAGTATAGATGTTGGGAGTTGACTAATAAGTCGTATTTTTTTATCTTTCTGAAATTTATTTATTCTTGGATAATTATTACTGTATTGATATTTGAGGGTTATTTAAGAAAACCCCATTGATTTGTGTTGAACTGAATGAAAATGGCTCAAAGGGTTAGCTTGGGGCTACTCGTAGCCTCAAGCACCGTGTGATGCTCTGGACCCATTTTCCGAGGCACTACATGACATTTGTCAAATTCCAGTATTGGTCCGCAATTATGGCGCGTTGTGCTAGGGACCAAATTCAGAATTGTCCTTTTCCAGTGTCTTAGCACGATCTTCTCTGCATCGCGCTAAAGTTCCAGGTCATAAAAGAAGTGGCAACGTGATGGCTATGCATTGCGTCATCCCTCAGTTTCCTAATTTTCAAATTCCAGTGACACAGCACGATAGCACCGCGTTGCGCCAGGGGTTCAGTTTGGGAAAATTTTACTGAAATTAAATGACGCATCCAGGGTTAAAAGGATCAACTTCCCACCCCTATTTAAGCCCTTTAACATGTGATTCAGCCACTCTTCACCTAAAATACACTCTCTTCTCTCAAAAACCTCTCAAATACAAGCTAGGGTTTTCACAGAAGATCCAATTCCAAGAATGTTTCTCCATTAATCTTCACGAAATCACAAACTAAATTATTCGTAGTGTTCATTCATGGTCTCCTTTTGTCAATGAATCCCAAGAATCTCTTTTCTAAGTTTAGTTTTATGGATTTTTTTATGAATTTCATGCTGGGTTAATTTTTTTTATGTTGAGAATGATCAAATGAATTCAAATCCATGTTGGGTGATCAATTTTAGGTGGAATTGATTTGTATAGATTTATATTCATGTGAACCTATGAATAAACCCTAGGATGATAAAATTAGAGATGAATCATGATGATTAATTTATGTATAATGTTGTCTACATGTGCTATTCCTACCATGTGTTTGATCAAATGCCTAGACGAGGGAAAACTTCCCTACTAGTATGATATCAGGAAATCCCCTTGTATCCAAAAGTTATTCCTATCACATGTTTTGATGGAATGCTTCTATAAATGTATTATAGATTATGATGTTAGGTATATGTTCAAGTAAGTTATGCTTGTCAGTTTTCTTCCATCGAGTCCTGGGGGTACATGTACCTGAATCATTAGCTATGTCCTTAGAGCCAAGTCATGTTTCCATGATACTCTCAGTTAGGCTATAAATCCTTAGACTTCAGACAGTCTTATGACTCAGGAAATCTCCACGATCTCATAAACTCAGTTAGTTTTCAAATATCAGTAATATTCTATCAGTCAACGGAATTCAGTAACTCAGTCCATGTTTAGTTTAGTAAATTATGATCACTGTCTATTTAGATGGGAGTATAAATTAGCACTAAGTGAACCCAAGGATGGGAAGTAACCTGTTTTATAAGGGTGTGATTCTTAGAAGCAATCCTTGCATTCCAAAACTATATAGCCAGCATAGGTTGAGATATCATAGCCTTCTATATGAGGGTAGATGAGGTGGCTTAGCCTGCGATATGAGGGTTCCCACCGTTCTTACTAAAGTTAACTATTATATTAGGTTCACTCGAATGTTGTTATTACCAGTGGTGTGGTATTGACACCCCTCCACTCAGGGCATAGATTGGACCCCAATTCAGCTATAATACATCATTTGGGGCATGTCGGTTAGATGACTACCTCCCACAGTCTCAGTATAAGTCTCATAAAAGAGCTTAGATAGTTTTTTAGAATCCCGGACTATCAGATACAGTCAACTCAGATACAGAATGGAACTCAGATAGTTTTACCAGATTGAAGACTGTCAGATACAGCCACTCATATTATCAGTATGTCATGTTATCAGTATTCAGATTTAGTACTCATGTTATCACGATTTTAGATATAGTTACAATGTATGCATGCATGTATTCTCACATTCATATTAGTTATTTAGCCAGTATTGTTCATGCATATGAACCCTATGCATTTAGCCTACCCCACATGCATACCAGTACATTCAAAGTACTGATGTATTTGCGCATGGGGTCTTATACCACAGGTTTAGAGACACGAGCTCCCTATCAGCAGTAGATTCCAGTTTTAGCAGTCAAAGTTAGAAGTGAGTCCTCATCATTCGAGGACCTGATTATTTCTCTATTATCTCATTAATTAGTTTATTTGTTGGAGTTTGTTGGGGACATGTCCCATCAACTCCTTACTCAAAAAGTTCAGTCAATTAGAGTCTTTCTAGACTATCATCTATTAGACTTCAGTATTTTCAGTTTTATTTTTGGTATTTCATACCCCGTTTAGATGCTATATTTTACTTCGGTTATGTGAACCTTATGGTATTTCAGTTCATATTTCTGCATTATTCATTATTTTATGTAGTATACAGGTACAATTATCAGTCATGGGTTAGCTTGTGGTCCTTCGGGGTCATGTGCACTGTATAGCATTCCGGGTACTAGATTCAGGGTGTTACAAAGTTGGTATCAGAGCCTAAGGTTCAATAGAGTCATAGGAAGTCTAAAAATCGCATTTAGTAGAGTCTTTTACACGCGCCATATTTATGTACAAGAGGCTATAAGATGTTTGAGGAATAGTTTTCCCTCTTTCAGTATTCATGTCGTGCTAGTGAGCATAATCTCAAGTTAATCTCTAAGTCTAATCTATTTTTCCCTTTCTTCTATAGAACATGCCTCCTAAAAGAAGAAACATAAATTAGTCAGCCCCCCAGCCCAAAGATTATTTGGGTGATCATGTTTCTTGTGCAGAGTTTCAAGCTGTATTTACCACTCTTGCTAACTCAATTGCTTCTCAAAATGAATGATCAGCTATCGTTCTGGATAATCCAGTAGACAATTCAACAGTAACCAGGATTTGAGATTTCACCTGAATGAATCCTCCATCCTTTCTCGAGTCTAAGATAGATGAGGACCCTTAGGAATTCCTAGATCAAGTACAGAAGGTGACAGACATCATGGGGGTGATTACTGTTTAGAATGCTGAGCTAGCTACATATCAGCTGCAGGATATTGCTCACACTTGGTTCAAGCAGTGGAAGTCAAAGAACGCAGATGATACAGGGCCATTTGAGTGGGAGAAGTTTGTGTATGCTTTCCTCGATAGATTATTTCCCTTAGAGCTTACGGAAGCTAAGGTATTAGAATTCATCAACCTCAGCTAGGTCAATATGATAGTGAAAGAGTATTTTCTTAAGTTTACTCAATTAGCAAGATATGCCCCTCATGTAGTTACAGATAGCAGGGCAAGGATGAGAAAGTTTGTTTTAAGTGTGAATGATAGTGTGGTTAATTAGTGTAGATCCACCATGCTGAATAGTGACATGACTTTAGCCAGGCTTATAACTCATGCTCAACAGATTAAGGAGCAAAAGATTAAGATGAGCAAGAAGCAAAATAAGCGAGGGAAGATAGGTAGTTTCAACTTCACTCAACCTAAGTCAGAAGAAGGAAACCATTCTCAGTTTCATCCTAAGTCATCAGTTCCAGTTCCTAAGTTCAGAGAGGCTAACAAAGATAGAGCGCCAGGCTCTAAATCCCAAGGTAGTATTAGCAGTACCCATACTTATCCTCTTTGCCAAACTTATGGAAAGCACTATCGGGGTATTTACAGAGCTGGCAGTGGTATTTTTTTTGGATGTGGCAAGCGAGGCCACAGAGTCAGAGACTGTCCTCAACCACGTCCTCAGGGACTACAAAATTATTCCTCATCTCTATTTGATCACCCAAATCAGTAGAGTGCCACCTCCAGTTCTACTAGTGGGAAAATCCTAAATCATCACTATGCTCTTCGGTCCCAACAAGATTAGGAAAATTCTCCTGATGTAGTTACTGGTACGTTATAGGTCTTTCATGTGCATGTTTATGCTTTCCTAGATACAGGAGCTTCTTTGTCTTTTCTTACTCCCTATATGGGAGGCAATTTCAGAATCTGTCTCGAAATTCTAGCAGGGCCCTTTTCAATCTCTACCCTAGCGGGTAAAACTATCATTGCCCGGTGGGTATACAGAAAGTGCCCGATTATGATATCTTTTGAAAGGCACTTCAGCAGACTTAGTAAAATTAGAGATAAATTATTTTGATGTGATTCTCGACATGTATTAGCTTTATTCCTGCTATGCCACAGTCGACTACAATAATAGAATAGGCCAGTTTAAGTCCCCAAAGAAACCCGTCCTTGATGAGAAGGGCAGTGTATTCTCTTTCAAGGGTCAGCTTGTTTCCTACCTTCGGGTAAAGAAAATGATATCTAAAGGATATGTCTGTCATCTTATTTGAGTTAAGGACACTAATTCCAAAACTCCCATCCTTGAATCAGTCCCAGTAATAAATGAATTTTCAGTTGTCTTTTCTGAAGATCTTCCAGGAATTCTTCCCAAATAGGAAATAGACTTCGGCATTGATCTTCTTCCAAATATTCAGCCTATCCATATTATTCCATACAGAATGGCACCAGTAAAACTCAGAGAACTAAAAGAACAATTGAAAGATATCTTAGATAAGGGATTCATCAGACCCAGCATTTTCCCATAGAGTGCTCCAGTATTATTCATGTGCAAGAAAGATGGTTCTCTCAGAATGTGTATAGACTACCACAAACTCAATAAAGTCAAGATCAAGGAAAAGTATCCTCTTCCCAGAATTGATGACTTATTTAACCAACTTCAGAGTTCCAGTCATTTCTCTAAGATAGATCTCAGATATGGCTATCATCAGCTCAGAGTTAAGGAATGTGACATTCCAAAAATAGCTTTCCGAAATTGCTATGGTCACTTCGAATTTTGAGTTCTGTTATTTAGTCATACCAATGAGCCAGCCACTTTCATAGACTTGATGAACCGTGTGTTCAAGCAGCACTTGGACATGTTTGTTATAGTCTTCATAGATGATATTATGTTATATTCTCATAATGAGCGTGATCATACAGACCTTCTCAGGATAATACTTCATACTTTCAGAGATCATCAGCTATTCGCCATTTCAGTAAGTGCAAATTTTGGCTAAGGTCAGTAGTATTCCTTGGTCATGTCACTTTTGGTGATGGCATTAGAGTTGATCCTCAAAAGACCAAAAAAGTAAGAAACTGGTCCAGACCTATCTCTCCATCAGATATTAGGAGTTTCTTGGGTTTGGCTAGCTATTATAGATGGTTTGTCGAGGGATTTTAATCTATTGCATCCCCTATGTCTAGATTGACTCAAAATAAAGTCAAGTTTCAGCGGTCAGATCCTTGCGAGAAGAGTTTTTAGGAGTTAAAGACTACTCACCTCAGCTCCAGTTTTAGCTCTTTTAGATGGTCCAAATGGGTTCGTTGTGTATTGTGATGCATCCAAAGTATGTTTTGATTGTGTCCTCATGCAGCATGTTAAGCTTATATCCTACTCCTCCAGACAACTTAAGCCCTATGAGAAGAATTACCCTACTCATGATCTTCAGTTAGCAGTGTTAGTATTTTCTTTATAGATTTAGAGGCATTATCTATATGGTGTTCATATAGATATGTTCACAAATCATAAGAGTCTTCAGTTTGAATTTTCTCAGAAAGATCTCAATCTTCGTCAGAAATGGTCGTTAGAGCTCTGGAAAGATTACGACATGAGTGTCCTTTATCATCCGGGAAAGGTCAATGTATTGGACGATTCTCTCAGTAGACTATCCATGGATAGTTTTTCTTATGTTGAGGACAATAAGAAGAAGTTAGCTTAGGAAGTCCATTAGCTTACTAAACTAGGCATTCGCTTAGTCGATATAGATGAGGGTGATATATGAGTTCAAAGTAGTTCAGAATCATCTCTAGTTTTTGAGGTAAAAGAAAAGCATGATAGAGATCCTGGCCTTGTTAAGTTGAAAGAGTCAATTTTGGATCAGAAAGTAGAGGTTTTTACCCAAGGGGGAGATGGTGTTTTGCATTGTCAGGGTCATCTCTATGTTCCAGGTGTAGAAGATTTCAGGGGGAAAATTCTTATAGTAGTGCATAGTGCACGCTACTATATTCATTTGGGGTACACAAAGACGTACCGTGACTTGTAGGAAATCTATTGGTGGAGTGGGATGAAGAGTGATATTGCAGAGTTTGTAGCTAAGTTCTTTACATGTCAGCAAGTTAATATAGAGCAGAAGAAGCTTAGTAGGTCCATGTAGGAGTTCAGTATTCCTACTTGGATGTGGGAAGTTGTGAACATGGACTTTGTGATGAGTTTGCCTCGAAATCCTCATCATTATGATTCAGTCTGGGTCATTGTAGACAAAATAACCAAATCAGCTCATTTTCTTCCATTTCATACCTCATATTTAATCGAGGATTACGCTAAACTCTAACCAAGGAGTTCGTCAGATTGCACGGTGTTTTGCTATCTATTATCTCAGATAGAGGTACCCTGTTTACCTCTCATTTATAGAAAGCATTCCAAAAGGGTCTTCGTACCCAAGTTCATCTTAGTACAGCCTTTCATCCTCAGACAGATGGTCAAGATGAAAGGACCATTCAGACTTTAGAAGTTACACTAAGGGCGTGTGTAATCGATTTCAAGGAAAGTTGAGATGACCACTTACCTTTAATTGAGTTTTCATACAATAACAACTATGATTCTAGTATTCGGATGGCTTAATTTGAAGCTCTCCATGGTAGGAGATGTTGATGTCTAATTTGTTGGTTCGAAGTTAGTAAGGCATTAGTCATAGGTCTTGACTTAGTATTCGATACTTGATTAGAGAAAGACTCTGGGCTGCTCAGAGTCGACAAAAGTCTTATGCAAATGTTCGTAGAAAAGATCTCGAGTTTGATATTTGTTACTATGTCTATCTAAAGATGTCTCCCATGAAGGGAGTGAAGAGATTCGGAAAGAAGGGAAAGCTCAGTCCCCAATATGTCTCTCCTTTCAAGATTCATAGTCACTTTGACAAAGTAGCCTATGAGCATGAATTGCCTTCATATCTAGTCTCAGTTCATCTAGCCTTTGATGTCTTTTTACTCAAGAAGTGCATTGGTGACCCATCAGTTGTAGTCCCTATTCATAGAATTGATGTTCAGAATACTCTTACTTATGAAGATATTCCAGTCAAAATATTAGACTATTAGAACAAATAAGTCCCTCTAGTTAATGTTCATTGCCAAAATCAGTCCATCGAGGGAGCTACTTGGGAAGCAGAGGCAAACATTCGTACCAAGTATCCGCACCTCTTCTTCGCCAACTCAGATCAAGATCAGGGTAACAGTACTCCTTAAGCTTACCCAGTTTTATGTTCAGTGTTCATCACAAAATTGGTATCCAGTTTCATGCTAATGTTCCCATTATAATATTGGTATCAATTATCATTGCATATTCAGTCATGCACTTACATATCAGTTTAGTTATATAATTATGCTTCAGACATGCATTCTAATTGTGAGAAACATAGTTCTTCAAAACACTCAGTCATGCATTCATAAATCAGTTACACATGCATCAAATATGTATGTTCAGTATTATATGTTTATTTTGTCAGTCATGTCAGTCATGATATTTTGTTCCAGTTATTCATGTTTAGTATGTGCGTCAGTTGTCTTTTTTCACCTCTCAGTCAATCTAATTCAAGGATAAATGTTCTCAAGGGAGAGATATGGTTATTCCCTATACTTATCCTAGAAAATTTCATCTCCAAAATATCTAGTATTAGCTTCTAAATTGAATGATGATTATTTCAAGAGGAATTTTCAAGATTTTCTCTTTTTGTCATGTGAAAAATTCAATAAGTTTTCCATCAATATAAGATTCACCCAAATCCGATAATCGAGTCAAAAGTAACGACTATTTTAAGTTCTCATCATAAAATAATGCCATATTAGTCAGTGGCATACCACACCACAAAAGGAAATGGCACTTGGAAAATTCTAGTATGGGTCTACAATTATAGTGCGTCGCGCTAGAGGCCAAATTCAGAATTTTCATTTTCTAGGGTCTTAGCGTGATTTCCTCCGCATCGTGTGAAATTTTCAAGTCACAAAATAAGGGGAAACATGATGGCTCCGCATTGTGCCATCCCTCAATTTCCCAACTGTCAAATTCCAGTGACACGGCGTGATAGCATCGAATCTCACCAAGGGTTTAGTTCGGGAAAATTTTACTGAAATTAAATAATGCATCCAGGGTTAAAAGGGTCAACTTCCCACCCCTATTTAATCCCTTTAACACATGATTCAGCAACTCTTCACCTAAAATACACTCTCTTCTCTCAAGAAAAAGCTAGGGTTTTCATAGAAGATCCAATTCAAGGAAAGTGTCTCCATTAATCTTCACGAAATAACGAACTAAGGTATGCGTAGTGTTTATTCATGGGCTCCTTTCATCCATGAATCCCAAGAATCTCTTTTCTAATTTTAAGTTTATGGATTTATTTATTAATTTCATGTTGGGTTATTTTTGTTTATGTGGAGAATGATCAATTGAATTCAAATCTATGTTGGGTGATCAATTTTATGTGGAATTGATTTGTATAGATGTATATTCATGTGAACCTATCAATAAACCCTAGGATGATGAAATTAGAGATGAATCATGATGATTAATTGTTGTATAATGTTGTCTACATGTGCTATTCCTACCGTGTGTTTGGTTAAATTCCTAGATGAAGGAACAATGCCCAACTAGTATGATATCATGAAATCCCCATGTATGTACAAGTGTGCCTATTATATGTTTTGATGGAATGCTTCTATAAATGTATTATGGATTATGATGTTGATTATATGTTCAAGCAAGTTATGCTTAGTCAGTTTTCTTTCATAGAGTCCTGGGGATACTTGTCCCCGAAACATTAGATATGTGCTTAGAGCCATGTCATGTTTAAACGATACTCTCAGTCAAGCTATAAATCCTCAATCTTTAGATATTCTTATGACTCAGGAAATCTCCATGATCTAATGCACTCAGTCAGTTGTTAGATATCAGTAATATTCCATCACTTAACGAAATTCAGTAACTCAATCTATGTTTAGTTTAGTAAATTATATTCAGCATCTATTCAGATTGGAGTATAAATTAGCATCGAGTAAAACCAAAGATGGGAACTCACCTGTTATATGAGGGTATGATTATTACAAGTAATCCTTTCACTCCAGAACTATGAATCCAGCATAGGGTGAGACATGATAGCCTGCTATATGAGGGTAAATGAGGTGTCTTAGCCTACTATTTGATGTTTCCCACCATTCAAACTAGAGTTACCTATTATATTAGGGTCACTCGCATGTTGTCCTTACCAGTGGTGCAGTATTGACTCCCTTCCAATTAGGGCATACATTGGACCCCAATTCAGCAATAATGTATTATTTGGGGCATGTTGGTTAGATAACTATCTCCCATAGGCTCAGTATCAGTCTCAATAAAAGAACTCAAATAGTTTCTCAGAATCCAGGACTGTCAGATACAGTCAACTCAGATACAGAACGAAGCTCAAATAGTTCCACTAGATTTTGGACTGTCAGATATAGTCACTCATATTATCAGTTATATTAGTTATCAGTATGTTATGTTATCAGTATTAAGATTCAGTACTCATGTTATCACAATTTAAGATATAGTTACTATGTACGAATGCATGTATTCTTGCATTCATATTAGTCATTTAGCTAGTATTGTTCATTCATATAAACCCCATGTATTCATCCAACCCCACATGTATACCAGTACATTCAAAGTACTAATACCATAGGTTTAGAGACACGAGCTCCAGATCAGCAGTAGATTCCAGTTTCAGCAGTCAGAGTTAGAAGTGAGTCCTCATCTTTTGAGGACATGATTATCTCTCTATTATCTCGTTAATTAGTTTATTAGTAGGAGTTGGGGACATGTCCCATCAACTCCTTACTCAGATAGTTTAGTCAATTAGAGGCTTTCTAAAGTATCATGTATCAGACTTCAGTATTTTCAGTTTTGTTTTGGGTATTTCATACCCTGTTTAGATGTTATACTTTACTTTAGTTATGTGAACTTTATGTCCTTTTAGTTTATATTTCCACATTATTCAGTATTTTATGCAGTACACAGGTACAGACATCAGTCATGGGTTAGCTTATGGTCCTTCAGGGTCATGAGCACCGTGTAGCATTTTGGGTACCAGATTTAGGGCGTTACAAGTAGATTATGTATCCTTAGGGCTAGTGGTATAAAAGGAGAATTAGTATGCTTGAAATAGTGTATGCAATAATTTAAGTATTTTATTCAAAATTATGTATTATGATATGTGTATGATTTGGAGGTGTACCCAAGGTTATATGGGTTTGTATAATTTCTAATTTTTAACGTTATGTGTGCTTAGATAGTACCCTTAAGTTGTTAAGTGTGAATAAGGCTATATAATATATGATGTTCTTATCAACTAATTTATGGGTTATAGGATAATGATTTGGGGTATGTTGGTGTAATCGTAATTATCATGGTTTATGGAAAAAATATAAGTTTAAAGATGTGATATATGTAGACTATGAAGGAAATTAGTATGGTTCATTAAAGGTTTGGGGATATCCATATTATGTGTTAGAATCTAAGTATGAATTGTGGATGGTTAAGCTAATAGATAGAAGAGTTAAAATTCTAGATGGTGTTAACTCAATTTTTGAGTTATTATATGATGACGATTGAGGATATTGAGGAATAAGTGTTGTATCTCAGAAGGGAGTACTAGAAGTGTGGTTTACATTTTCAAGTATAGTCTTTCAAGTTGAGTTTATTTATTATATGTACTCTTATGTCTTGAACTCTAGAGTAAAGTGATTTCAGTTCAATTTAGAATTTAGGGGTCCAAATACATAGAGTGATGGCTTGAAGATAAAAAGGATATGAGAGAACACAAAACTAAGTTAGACTCTCAGATTCTTGTAGTGAGGTTGGTGTGTTGTAGAGCAAAAGTAGGGGAGGAAGATGTTTGACTTATTCTTATCTCAGTTCAAAGTATTGTACTTTGGTCGTCATGATATCTAATCATGCCTTACATGTCAGCTCCATAATCATAGCTCAAATTTAGGCACTTTCCATAGAATCATGTACTCTCCCAGTTCCTAGTATGAGGAGTTCTAGTTCACTCAACAGTACAAATCATATTCCCCAAAATTATGTACTCCAAACTTAGGTCTTGAAGCTCATGACTTATGTACTCATGTTTTAAAGAATGTTCAGTTCCACCTACTCATGGTACACCCTTAATGACCAATGAAAATCAGATTATGTCATGTATATCTTTTGTTTTGATCTCTATAATTAATCCATCTCGTGCATAATGTATTCCTCAAGCATCAGTTTAGTTTCAAGTTATGCATAGTATTATTTCATTCTTTAGGTCCTTATGTTCTATCTTTCAGTGACTTCTCCATATGTAAAGATAGTGTTGATGGATAATAATTTAGATGGGATAGAGTAAATGTTTCTTGTGGAGAAAAGATTGTTGTATGAAATGCTATAAGGTTGAAGAAATATTGAGTCAGAGCTTTGGTATATGTTATGGTTAGTTAAGAATTCTAGGTGTGTCTTTTAATGAATAGTGCAAAAAAGTTTTTATTGATATATATTTAGAGAAAATGAGAAAGATGCATTTATGGGTGTTTCCCTAGAAGTTTTTATGTGGTCATAATGATAGGCTTTACTGTAATGTTGGTATATAAGTGGAGGGGTGCGTTGTACGCTAGTGAATTCCTAGTAAGAGGGTGAAGCTAGTTGTTTAAGTGTTAAGAAGAAGAATTCTTGAGATGAGAAGGTGTGAAAATGCGTGGGGTATTGAATTTATGGTTTAGACTAGTATTATGGTGTTATGTGCAGTACTGAAAGGGAAATGTATAGTTAGAGAGTATTTGAGAAGTATGTCTAAGCTTTAATTGGGAATTTGCATTGCCTAAGGCCTAGTAATTCTATCCTAATTTATGTTTCATAGGTATATGTTCCATGTTATAAATTTATAGACATATTAAGAGTCCTTACTCAAATATCTTATTTAGATCATGCCCAAGTTCTTTGTTCCTTACTATTAGAAGAACATTTTAGTGAGATTGTTGAAGAAATACTATTGTTAAGTATAAGCTTTCAGTTTAATTCAGTCTGTATATCTTGCTATTTAGTTTAGCTATCGTACAAACAAGTTCCTAAGGTTTTTCCATCTTTCGATTTAGTCTTACTATCTATAGTTTCTTGAGTATGGCCATTCCAAAAGGTAATTTGTTCGCACCAACTTAAATTGTGAATTCAGTTCAGTTTATGCATCATGTTTTTTATATAGATATTCAGTTATAATTGAGTTCGTAAGTATTCTGTGAATCATCTCAGTCCTTCCTTAGTATTTTAGCCAAGTTATTATCATTCGAGGGATAAATGATCCCAAGGGGGACATGTAATAACTCAAGTTTTTATGCCCTAAACCTCTCTACTTTTCTTCGTGAAACCAGATTCATCCTAAGGTAAAGGTTACTCATAAGTTAACTCTCTCATTTCTATCTCATCCTAATAACCATTCTCATGTCATTGCGTGTATTCACGAGATTAGTTAAGTTCATATATCATTCTTAGACTCAGTTATGCAATCATGTTCCAAGTCATGAATTTTTAGTATATAGTCGCAGTTACCTTAGTATTCTCAGTCTAACTAGTCTCATTCAAATATAAATGATTCCAGGGGGGATAATGTAACACCCGACATTCCTGAGCTAGAAATATAACTATTGTTTGTATATGTGTAAACTCTAATCCCATGATTTATCTTTAAATATACGTGTCATGATCTTTATCCTAGTGTGTAAAGTGCCTATAAGATGAAAAATCATCATAGGAATCACTTAGAGCAAAGTTGAGCAAAGAGCTTTTGATTCGGCCAAATTTTAATATTTTATTGTACAAGGGTCTACTTTGAATGTGTATAACTTCTTATATATATTCAATTATTCTTATAAGGACCCTCTAAATTATATGTAATTGAATTAACTTTCCAACAATTCCAATTTCAGCTTAATCCGCTACCCGAGCAAATAGTTATGATCATTTTTGTTATAACCATTATGCTATTGCGATAGCACCGCGATGAGAGACTAAGTTAACACGTCTAACTCCGCGACACAGAGTAATGTTTTTTTGCATCCATAAATTCAATCCCAAAGGGTGTTTTTATCATTTCCCACTGCCCCAAGCACACAAGTGATGGATTAAAAGACCAAAAAGGCATTATTTTCTTACTTTTAATCGTCAAACCTTTTCGTAAACCCTCCTCCTCCCCAAGAACACAATCCAAACTTTTTCCCTAAGAAATCAAGGGTTTAAACTTCCAAGTTCAAGAATCATCAAGAAAGCATCAAGAATATGGTTTCTTTCATAAAGTTCATCATTCAAGTCCTAAGATTTAAGCTTTCTTCCTCAAGAATTCACTGGATCAATTCCAATTTTAAATTTCTTCAAGAATTCATTCAATTAACTTATGTGGGTGATCATCCATTGGTCGTTTTCACCCATAGAGCCCAAAAACCTTTTTTTCAACTGAAGTATGGATTTTTCTCTTATAATGGAGTTTTATATGTTCAAGATGGACTAAATTTATGTCTTTTGTTATCAATTGAAACTAATTTCATGTTTACGTATGATCCCATGAAGATTATGTTAATTCATGCTTTAAACTAGAATTTCCCATGTCATGATTCAAGTGAATTTCATATTAAATCCCCAATTTATGAATTTATCAATGTAATCATGTTGATTTCCTATGTTTAAGACATTCCCATGTTCATGTTCATGATTCTTATATGTTTTATAAAATGTCTATGTTTTTTATCTTTGAACCATGATTACATACTTTAGTGTTTCAAGTTTGATATTGTATTTTCTTTACAATCATTTACTGTTGGCAAGTTATGAACTCCCGATACCTAAGTGTTTTACATGATTTTCATTTTTCAAGTAACAAGTCAGTAAGATCGTGATTTTAATATCATATACAGAACACCATAATCATGTTGAGCATTATTTGTTTATATGTTATAATTACCTCAGAATCTGTTTGTATTTATATTTACAGAATACTATAACTTGAGCTTATAAGTTATAAGTTATCTGTCAATGCATCAGTTAGTAGTTCAGTGTTATTCAGTTAGGAGTAGGATTTAGCACAGAGTAGGAAGTGTGGGTTCAGTGCATCCTACTTCACCAGAAACTATGTTCCAACAAAGGTTTATGTTTAGGGGCCTCAACTGAGTTTATTTCCCTTACCCAATATAGGCACAGTTTGGTGATCACACCAGTTCAGGTTTTACTCCGATGGAAAGGATATAACAACCCTTCTCAATGTGGTTCAGGCATTGGACATAATGATAGCTCACATGGTTCATGTTGGTTACATGATAGCTCACACAGTTTCAATCAATATTTTAGTGTATCTCAGTTCAGGTTTGTTTTTCCAAGTGTACATATTATTAGTGAATTGGTTATACATATTTAGTCTTTCGATTAGAGATTATCTCACAAACATGTTTATGCTTGCTCTTATATTCTTAGTTTTACATGTTCATGTTTTTTCATGCTCAGTATCCATACATGATCTTTAGTCCAGTTTCACAGCATGTCCATCTTTACATGAGATTTACGTATAATATTAATATCTTTCCCACTTCCCAGCTCCAATTCAACATATTTTACAAAAGTAAAGATGTTAAGAAACTAAGTGTAGTGATTCACCAGCTTATCAAATTATATTTGTCACTCATGCTTTAAGATACTTAAGCATTCAGTTTATTTCAGTGTCTTGGTGAGTCTACTTGCACCTAAAATGAAAGGTTTAAGATTATGTATATAGTCAGTTTTATTTATTGCATTCACCACCACTTACTCAGTACATTCCAAAGTACTGATCCAGCTCTATGTCTATGTGCTACATTATCTAAAAATATAGGTACCAGTTGTAGCACACACACGATAATCAGATAGTTTACAGCTTCCAGCTAACAAGTGATGAGTTCTCTTAGTTTAAGAATCTATAGTCAGTTATAGTCCATGTATTTTAGGTTAAGTATTCCAATGTATTATTTAGTGGTAGTTTGAGGCATGTTCCAGCTATCTATAGTCAGTATAGAAGAGGCTTCATAAATAGTCTGTTAGAGTCGTTACATGTAATTCAAGTTTCGTTCTTCAACTTTATCAAGTCGTAAAGAATATCTGTGTTTTATTTATTCAAACTTTATCATGATCATATTTTCGCTCAATAAAATATGGTTTTATACCATGTAAGTTAGCTGCTCAAGCAGTATGCCAGATTATATCACTTATGGTTCTAAGCATCGTGTTACGACTAGGGGGTATTCTCAGGTCGTGAAATCACCATACATCAAAGAACTCTAAATCAAAAATTGGTTTCATAGGGAAATCTTGTCTTTGTGAAATTTTTCCTTGCGGGTGAAAATAATTACAAGATCAAGCTTAATCATGGGAATCTTTGTAGATAATCGGCCGTTAGTACCCACGTAGTAGAATTTTATAGTTTCTACGGATACTGCCATGTTGACCCCAAACTAGTGATAACTGACTATCCATAAGAATACTCGTCATCTCCACCTCAATAATACACCTCTGAATAACTCTGTCCATACACATATGAAATAGATAAGGCTTATCCTAGAAAACCTTGCCAACCTCATGCATGAATCATTTGCGCTGCTGAAACAACAAGTCTTCTGGGGTAATGTCACTTGCCAAATAGTTTACAAAATAAGAAAACTAAGGGATTAAGTCTTGTTATTCTTCCAAGCCCTGCTCTTCTACCAAAGTATTATCAATTTTAAGATCATCCCCTACTTGAGCATTGCCTCCTCTTCGAGGTGAGATAGGTAGTTTGCAACCTAGTTTATAGTGTCGTTCTTGTCTTCTACTTCAAAGTCAAATTCCTATTGTAATATTACCTATTTAATCAACCATGAATTAGTATATCTCCTCTACATAAGATATCACAAAGTTGCATGATCAATATGAACAATAACTTTGGTCCCAATCAAATAGGATAAGAATTTCAAAAAAGCAAACACCACAACAAGTAACACCTATTCATTAACTATATAATTTTTATATATGGGGTTGGGATATTTTCCAGCATACTAGATTAGTTAAAGTATCTTCTCATATGGTCAGCCTAGGAGAGTTCCAAAATCTAAACCTCTAGCATCGCTTATCACCTCAAAAGGAAAGAACTAATCAAGAGACACAATAATAGGAGACAAGATCAACTACTCCTTAAGGGACTCAAATTCCTTGAGACAAGTATCAAACATGAACTTTACCTATTTCTCCAATAACTTGCATAATGGATTTGAAATTTTAGAGAAGTCCTAGATGAACCTCCTATAGAAACTTGTATTACCCAAGAAACTTCTAATACCTTAACAAAATTATTTAGAGAAAAATTTTCAATTATTACCCAATAAACTTGTAATACCTAGGATCAAGACCTTAGGTGCTTCCTGCACTCGGGGTCTGAGCATAGGTACAGACCACATGTGGACACCGACCCGATTTTCTTCGATTTCATCCGGGCTTTCGCTTTAAGTTTTACTCTTGTACTATAAATACCATTTATGTTTTTTGGTAGGAGTGATTCACTTTTGATACTCACAAACATATTTTGATTCCATGATTTGATTTTGATCTTAAGATTAACTTGAATTAACTTCAGTTGATAAATTCAGTCATAATTATGGGTTTATTACTTTTTATCATTGTGATATCATCTATGCTTCCAGTTATGAATGATATTGATTTCATCATAATCATGAGCAGCTAAAATCAATAGTTGGGGTTTTGGAAAGCCTGGCAGATTGACGTAGAGTGGGAAGTGTGATTGTTGAATTAAACTAATATCCATGGCATGCATTGCATTATCTTCACTTTAATAAGTGGAGGCAATTTTTCAATAGTATTAGGGGAAGTGTAATTGTTGTTTTATTATGTAACTTAGAGTGTTTTGAGAAAAATTGGTGCAATTATTTTTAATAATGCATGTAAACATATTTTTGAGTATTTTAAAAAATGACACATCTCCAAAATTTATTTTGTAATGCTATAATTTTGCATGTACTAGGTTGTAATTGGTGTTGGGATCTAGATACAACATTTGTATTGTTAATAGGATAACTTGGCTGACCTTGCATGAACTAAGTAGGTAGTAACTTAGACTAAATCCCTTAGAGTTGAGTGAGTAAGGTTTCTACATAGTCTTTATGTGTGCGCGATCTAAAACTTGCCTAATTAATTTCTCTAAGAGATGGGGGCTATGAGGATAGGAGGCTAGGAAAGGATTATATGTCGTGTTTGAAAAAGTCCATTATGACCTAAATGACCTACCAAATAATCATTTATATCTTTGACCTAACCTTTAAGCTAATAGACCTTTCCTATGAACTCGATTCACCTTCCAAATTTTTTTAATGAACCTTCTTTGGCCCTTGTCCCTCATTTGAAAATGTGTACCTTGACTCAGTAAAATTACCTTAGTTGAGGGTATATACTGTGTAGGGGTGTGTTGGAAGTGAGTATGATGGATTAGTAGAAAAAGGAAAATAGATTTGGGTGTGGTATAAGCAAAAGAGAAAAACAAGAGAGAAAAAGAAAAAAAAAGGATCTATAGTAAGTGTTGTGAAAATAAAAATGCACCCGTAGTCCAGATAGAAATGAGTATCTAGAAAAGGGAGAATAAGGCAAGATAGTTGGAATGTGGAGTCAAAAGTGGTGTAACTCTAAGGGGGGTTAACTCACTATACTCAAGTATATTATACCTCTCCCAAAGTCTACATTACAAGCCTAGAAAACTCTTGTAGTGATCCTGACTAGACTATCTGAGAGCTAAAAGCCTAGAAAATAAATGCATGTCTATGGTCTAAAATACATATGACTTGACATCTTTTAGAGAGTGAGAGATTTGATTTATTCCCAATTAATAAATTTATTACATCTATTAGTTAGTGATTGGGGGATTCGATCCCATTAATAAATTTATTGCATCGACTTAGTGAATGGGGGTCATTTCTTATGTAAGGGCGTAGGGGTTGTTGTGTAGTTATTACTTGTTTAGTTAATGTATTAGTATATATGTTAGGTTATCTAATAACAAGGTAAAGCCATGTCTTGATCCAACTATGTTAGAGTACATTGTTTTCTTACACACTACATTGATTGATCTTTATGAAAAAGATGGTTGCTGAAGTTTTTGTAAGGGCTACATGTGTGAAAATTGAATTTGTAAAAGTGACATCTATAGTGACCTTGATTTTTCTCTAGGTTAAGTGTCTTTGTGAGTATAATGTTTTTTTTTTTCCTAAGAACATACAAATGTTTTAAGTTGAGAGTATTGATATGTTGTGCATTTATGAAACTTTAGAAACTTTAATGTAATACCCTAGATTTTTGTCGTTGGAAAATTCCCTGCATTTTGAAGTAACTTCCAAATATATGACTCATCTTACAAGTTGTAAGGTGTCGATATGGGTCGTAGTACCCTAAATCATAAGCGACAAGTGAGGTTGCCTAAGGTGTCTGTTCTAAGTACGACTACACTAAAAAAGTCATCAAGACTCTATACGTGTTGTATAGTGCTTTTTGTATCATAACTACTATGGTGCCAAAATATATATAATTTGACAACGACCTGACCATATGAGTCATAAGATCTGAGTACGAGCCATAGTCAGACCAGTGTGCATGCCCCATGATACTTTCCAGACTACGTGTGTAAGGGACGACTCATAGCCAGTCGTTACAATTTTTCATATGACCGTAGCTACTAGGTGGCCAATTTTAGTCTTTTGTTAAGGCCATTCTCATTATTTCTCTTTTCCCCCTACTTAAATCCCATATCTTTAAAACATCAAGAAGTGGGTTACTTTTCATTCTTTATAACATCAGATACACTCTTAAACTCTCTCTTCATTTCTAAAGCAAAAACAAGCTAGGGTTTTTCATGGTTGGTCAATTATAGCTCTTGAGGGTGATTTGTCTCTATAGTTGTGATACTTTCAAGCATATTACTATTTGCTAAATATTATTTTTTTAAAAATATGTATTTTAACTGACTTATATATATGGATTTGAAATCAATTTTGATATAGGCTGAGGGTTTTTTAAGGGTTGATTCTTCAATTATTTTCCCATGGTTTTAATGAGTTGTTCATGATTTAAATTAAATGTTTTTGAACTAATGGGGTGATGGGCATAGTAATTGGGATAGGGGTCTGGGTATTCGACCAAATTGATGTTTTAAACTTGTAATTGGTTTTGAATAATTGAGTTCCCCCAACCAATATGTGTTTATGGACTTCAATTGTAAAATTATCACTTGTTTTGAAAAACACATCTATACTATTGCGTTGCATAAATGGTTAGACAATGCTTATCAATTTTTAAGGCCTTGTTGTCTATGTTTTGGTTTAATAAACAAAAGGTGTTGAGACAATCCCTCAATTTTATATGATAAACTAAAGGAGTTCGAGGCATTTCTCTAACTTAATTCAAAGAACTAAGGGGGTTGAGGCATTCCCCAAACTTAATGGAATTGTAATGGTATAATTATGAGCTTGCAAGAAAAATTATATAATGATAATTATTGTGTGCCTTAATGTATAATTCATTTCTTAATGAATGAGTTATCTAAAACTTGTTTTAATTAGTCCTATGGGTGCTATGTAACTAAGACATAAAGGTGTGAGTCTCAAATAACTAATATTGAAAACTAATGTTTTCCGATGTGAGGGTTGGTCCATAATGACCGTGTGCATGATTCACACTATTGATATATTTGTATCTAGGATTGATGTGGAGTTGATTCATTCCCTGGTCTTCCTTGATACCTTAAGTTTATATGGCTAACATACACTACGTCCCTTTCAGCAGAGAGAGCTAAACCCATATATCGCAGGTGTGCCTATTTATGATGACTAAGTTATATTGAGACACCCTGGGTTTTGATCCTTAGATATTTCCTGGGTTTTGTATTTCGGACCTCATACGACTAGGGGGTACTATTTGTATTACAGGGTATTATTGGTGGTTCTTGGTCGTATGTTAACCAGTGTAGGTTTGTTGGTTTCTATCTATGGTATGAATGTATCATACTAGTCATATGTTAAAGTACTAGTGGTATGATGCCAATCTTATGTTGCCCTATGTTTAACCTAGAGGATTTTATTCTTCCTAAGGTATGGATTAAGGGTACTGGTCGTATGGTTTGGTTGGGTACAGATTGGACTTTATGATCATATATTAGACAGTGTTGGTGTCCAAGGGGAGGCCTATTATACTAGATAAGGGCACCACTCGTACCCTAGGGTATTGTTTAAAGAGGTAGTCGTACTCTTCCATGGGAGTTTTATACAATTTAAGTTGGTGGTAATCTGGACATTTCCCCTCTTAACCTCTTAAGGACACATAACTTATAACACTCTTGGGATATTATTTACCTTATTATTCTAATCTTAAATACTTAGAAACTCTCTCAAATTCTCTCAAGGCTCTTGGGTTAACAAAGTTTAAGGTTTCTTCATTAAGGTCAATTAGGGCTTATAAGGGTGGTTTCTCTCTGCCATCTTCTTAATCTGAGGCATGTTACTCCTCTCTCATTGTTAGTTTCAACTAAAAGCATGGTTAATTTATAGTTTTCATGGCATAATTGTGGTACGGTTTTGGGTTTTGAAATATATGTTGGGGTTTTTGTTATAAATGGTTTGGTTATGGTTTTCAAGTGTTTTAATTATCATTTCCATATTTTAATAGAGGTTTGAATAGGTGGTTGCATGGGAAAGATTAATTGGTAATTGCTTTTGGTTTTAAATACTATATGCCCTCAGCATATTTGATAAAATACCTCTAGGAATGTTTTTACTATATGGTTAAACTTTTATTAAAAACTTTGCATGGCATCAAGTGGTAATGGAACCCTAACTGGTTTGGATGGTCTTTAATGGTTAAATGGTAAGGTCTTGGTTGTCATGGTCATGGATAAATGGAAAATACTTTTAGGGTACATAGGAATCACTCAAACAAACTTAATAATGATCATTTTATGTGGTACATAGGAATCCCCTAAGTGATTGGCTAAGGATATTGATTACAAGCAATGGTCAGTATAATGATACCACCACTTATAGCCTTAGTTAATGATAAATGGAATATTGGTTTATTTGTGTCCTAATGGTTTTAATTGAGCAATAATGGCGGGGTGTGATAGCTAACAGTGAAGGCGTAATCCTATGGACGGACACTAGAAACTCCTATTTCCTGACACAAGGAGTGGTCATGAAAACCACATATGATAGTTATGGGGTACCCAGGAATCCCCTAAGTTCACTTATATAGATGTACCATGGAGAGAGAGCGAAGGGTACACGGGAATCCCCTACTTCTATGATGTCTCTTGTTCGTATGGCAACATATATTGGGGTCCATTCAGGGGTAACAATGGACCCATATAGCTCGTGGGTGGAACTAGGATGGTTAATCAACACATACCTAGGTTAATGGTTTTAAGGCATGCTAAACCCGATTCCCTCTCCCGACATGGATATATCTAAATATGTATGGTTGTATATGCATATGGTTGTTTACTTAGTTTTAAATAGTGGCATTATTTTATCCTTATCCTAAGTGTATGCTAGCATTTACTTGCTAACCCTTCTTTGGGCATTGTATCCCTATGCTAGGTAGGAACCGGCCATTCTACTCCTCCTACTCAGTGATCCAATTTGGGGTTAGCTTGTGTTGGATTGAAGTGGTGAGCTTCCATATCCTGGAAGGCTCTATTTCATTTCATGGATTTCCTTACATACATTGGTCATTATGTAGACTATGGTTTTGTCTATTGTCGGAGGCATGTCCGGAAGGATACTATTTTACTTTCTGTTAGAGGCTACATTAAACTACGATGGATTTTTATGGATGGTGTCGGCAGTTGTCTCATTCTTGGCATTTGTATTTGTATTGGGGATGACATCAGTGGACTAAATTTGATTTATGATTTTTTCATTTTTTTGGATTATATATAAATAAACATATTGGGTTATTGTCTTGGATTTGTTGGTTATTAGACAAATTATCTTAGTTGGGTTGGTTTAGGGAAGGTCGATCCCAAAGTCAGTATGTCTACAAATATGCTATCTTATTATATGATCGAAATATATCCAACTCAGGGTATATGTTTAGAGGTTAGATTGGGTATTGGGGGTGGTCCTCGATCCTGGTGGGACTTGGGATACCTATTATGACAAGTCCCCAATTTGGGTTGTGTCATGTTGGTATCAAAGATTTAGATTCATGTTTAATTGGGAGTCCATAAAGTCGTGTTGAGTAAAGTCTCATTTATGTGTGTGTAGCACGCCACACTCATAAGAGAGAGGCTATAAGGCATTTAGGAATGTTTCTCTTTCTTCTATTCTTTATTCAATCTTGGAGTCTAAGTCTTGGAATCTTCACCAATCCTTGTTTATTCAATTTTTAGATCACGCCTCGATGATCTGATATGCATAAAAACTCCTCTATCCCAACTAAGACCATGATGATGGGGCACGGTCTACCCATGGGATCCATACTCAGTCGAGGGGTCCGGCCCTTCATCTTCCTAGAATTCTGCTAGTTACCTTTAGTCCTTCATAGGCCAACGTGACCAATGTACAGTTTTGTCATTTGATTCATATGATTCATCAATTAGTAGCTTCTCAGGCTAGGCATGGTACATATAGAATTCCATCTTCTGAGGCTACAAGGATTAGCCAGTTCATGAGGATGAGCCATTCAACTTTTACTGGTGTTATGGTGGAGGAAGTTCCTCAAAATTTTCTTGAAGAGATAAAACAGTTATTTAGGGTTATGCATGCCACAAATGTGGAAGGGGTGGTTTTGCTGCCTACTAACTGAAGGATATAGCGTACCAATGGTACGAGGAATAGAATAGGTCAAGGGTGAGGTTGATAAGTCATCTCCTTGGGGGACTTTATCTACTGGATTTATGGACTTCTTATTTCCTCAGGAGTTGTGGAATGAAAAAGCAAAGGAATTTGTTATTTTTAAATAAGGGATGTGTTAGTCAATGAGTATGGCTTAAAATTTCACGAGTTGTCTTGGTATACTTTAAAGATGGTGTTTGATATAATGGATCAAATTAGGAAGTTTTCTTTGGGACTATATCATGAGTCTATGCTTAAAATCAAGCCTGTATTACTAATCAAGGACATGGATAGATCTAGGTTGGTTGTTTAGAAGCAACAGTTGGAGGAGGAAAAGAGAAAGAAGATTGAGATTGGGCAAAGGAAAGGGAAGTTTTGTTTTTTTGACCAAGATGGTGGGCAATAGTAGAGTGATAGAGATATAGGTAAGTGGATAAAGATGAAGTGGTGGAGTTCTGATTGTTTCTCCAAAGCTAGTGCTCCCTACCCGAAGCTGTTCGGAGATAAACGTCAATAGGGTGGACATAATTGTATGGAACATAGTGCCTAATCTCAGGTTAGTAGGGCCAGTCGGCTTTATCATGTCCTCCTAATAGGTTTTGTGGAAATTGTATCGAGGTTTCTATGATGAGGTGAGGAATAGGTGCTTTAAATGTGGTTAGCCAGACCATATTCTTAGAAACTAGCTGGTTGGATTGGTAGCTTCGAGAGCGAACAATGTTCTGGTTTCCTCTTCATCTGTTCATGTACCAAAGGGTGTTACTTTTATATCTATTTCTACTTCTGGTACTAGCAAATTCTAGAATAAATTATATGTACTCACTACACAACAAGAATCTAAGACATCGCCTGACGTCGTGACTAGTATGTTGCTACACTTTTCTTATGATGTAAATTGTTTACGTGATCTCGATTCCACTTTCTCTTTTGTGACCCCCTTTATGGTTGTGCATTTTGTCTTTGGTGCGGAGTGTGTTTCAGATCCTTTATCTCTTTCTACTATTATAGGGTACTCTATTATTGCTAAAGGTGTCTATTGGGGGTGTGTTGTTTCTGTTAGTAGTAAGGAGACTCTAGTGGATTTGTATGAACTAGATATTGTAGATTTTGAGGTTATTCTAGGGATGGATTGGTTACACTCTTGCTATGCATCATTAGACTATCGGACTCATAAGGTTGTCTTTAAGTTCCCTGGTAAGCTAATTATTGAGTGGGAGGGTGGTTCCCTCGCTCTTAAGGGGAAGTTTATATTATATCTTAGATATCAGATATTAATCTCCATTGGGTGTCTCTATTATCTAGTCTGGGTTAAAGATTCTAACTCTGAGGGTCCTTCTTTGCATTTGGTTCTGGTGGTGAATGAATTTCCCGAGATCATTCCTAATGACCTTCCTGGTGTTCATCCGGAAAAGGAGATTGTGTTTGGGATTGATCTTGTTTTTGACACCCAGCCAATTTCTATTCCCCCTTATAGAATGGCTTTGGCTGAGTTGAAGGAACTTAAAGAGTAGCTTAAGAATCTTTTGGATAAGGATTTCATCCATCCTAGTGTTTCCCTGTAAGGTGTATCGATGTTGTTCGCACGTAATAATGATGGTTCCCTTTGGATGTGTATTGATTACCATCAGTTAAATAACGTGATGGTTAAGAACAAATATCCTCTCTCGAGGATAGATAACTTCCTTGATCAGTTGTAGGGTGCCAAATTTTGTTCTAAGATTGATCTTTGTTTTGGGTATTACCATCATAAGATTAAGGATGTAGATATACCTAAGAAAGTTTTTCACACTCGGTACGGGGAATCTAAGTTCTTGGTAATGTCGTTCGGTTTGAATAATGCTCCGCTGGAATTCATGGACTTTATGAATAGGGTTTTCCATCAATTTCTTGATATTTTTTTCATTGCGTTCATTAATGGAATTTGGTGTTTTGTATGAGTGAGGTGGATCATGTCAATCACCTCCGTGTTGTGTTGCAGACTCTGAAATAACAACAGTTGTATGTGAAATTCTCTAAATGTGAATTCTGGTGGAACGCTGTCACTTTTCTAGGATATTATTTCTAGTGAGGGGATAATGGTGTATCAAGAAGTATCCTATTCCCATAACTCCAAACGACATTCGTAGATTTTTGTGTTTAGTTTGCTACTATAAGAGGTTTGTAGAGAGATTTTCGACAATAGTTTCCCTGTTGACTAAGTGATACACCCAAATTACACCTCTCTTACAATAGAGTAAGTGGTCATCATCAAATATATAGCCCAACTAGGTTGGGGTCGAATCCCACAGGGATTATGGTGTTAATTTAAGTTATTCATGATTCAATCGAGTAATATTTAAGAAGTTCCCATAAATGGGAGTTTTCAGAGATTAAACACAAGTTATTGATCACTTTGTTTTAAGAACTTGTAACTAATGTTTCAAGGTTTCTAATTAACGTTATGGAAAACCAGAGATGTTGTCACTACGAGTATTGGCACTTGACATACACTAGTTATAGTTCAAGATTCTTATGACATGTAGGAACAATAGATTATCACTATCAAAGTGCTATCTAAAAGTCCCTCGACCTATTTAAATAATAGATTACCTAATTTTATCGAACTTAGGGAAATTTGTATACTTCGCTAGATCTTATTTGGAGTTAATTAACCTTGCTACAACGTTAATCATTATATGGAAATTTAATGCTTCCAAATCCCCGTTGATAATTCACTTCCTATTAAATTAATTTCTTACTTCAAGCAAATGAACAATTAGGTCTAATCTATAATTTGCAACAAATAGACAACATGCAGAACTGAAGAATTAACAAGGAGGTCCGGATACTTTGAGAATCTTAATTCAACTAATGAATTTACAAGACCAAACTCATAGATCCCAAAACTCGGGCTAAGAGAATTAGCTCCTCATAATATAGAAAGAAACAAAATATATTGCATTCATAATACAATGATAGTTAACTTATAAACGATTAAGATATATTATCATTCTTCCTTCTCAAATACAAAAGAATTCTCAAAACCACAATAAGAATCCCCAAAATTAATTCAAAAATTCAGAGAAAAATTTTCAAAAAGCAGTTGTTTCCAATTAGTTCAAGATACTTATGAAAACCTAAAACTTTCCCTTAAATACTCAAGATAATTTTGGATTTAAATTTCAAATCACTGAAAATTTGCTTAAAATTTGGATCCTTAGAATAAGGGTGTTCTCATGAAAGTTCCTTAAAATTTGGATGCTCTGATAAAGTACGCTCAGATGGAGAGGATTTCTCCTCTTTAAACTAAATTACTCTAACTACCTTTTCCTCGGGCTGTGGAAGAGGTTCAGCTATCTTTAGACCCTACCTCATTTTATGTCTCTGGAACTGTGGCTCTTTTTCCTCACTCTCAGACTTATTGACGAGTTTCTGTGTCAAGTTCTCCTTAGTAACCTTCTTAGCTGCTTTCTTTGATTTTCTTTTAGAAGGCATGATTAATTTTGTAACAAGGAGAAATAATCATTTAATACCCAATACTAAATAAGCACCCCAGATGCAATCACTTTCAATACCACCCTTGAAAAAGGTTTTATCACTATCATTGAGAAAGGATCTGACGACTAGGTTTGATAAGCCGTTACTTAAGTGACGATGCATCAACCACGTTGTTAGCTTCATGAAGAATATGATCATTTTGAATTACAAGTGATTACTTGGTTTGATAAGCCGTCACTTTTGTGAAGGCTTATTAGCCAGGTCGTCAGCCTAAAATAGAATCCTCAGCCCACTTTTCTTTATTTGAAGACATTTCAAGCCTAAAATAGAATCCTCAGCCCACTTTTCTTTCTTTGAAGACATTTCAACATAGTCATCATTCAAAATCATGCTTGCCAACGTGTAGAATTCAATTCTTGGGCTGAAGTTTCAAAGTTTGTTGCTTAATTCAGAACTTGTAACCCTAGTTTTTAGTTTCAATAAGAACTCATACCCAAATTCGACTCAATAATCTTGAAAAATTAGATTTCAGTGGATTTTTACCCAATAATAGAATATTTTTCAACTTCAACAACTATTTATTTATGAACATATTTTAGTTATGCAAGAGATAATTGATTTTGGGTGACCAATTCACTATGCATTACCTAAAGTTGATCATGAACACTTCGATGCCCACAAAATCTACATTATTGGGAAATTATCATTACTTACAAAATAAAATAAGACAAGCTTGAAACATAAATCTTAATCAACTCATCTTGCAGACATTCCTTATGAGTGTTTTCGAGTTTCTCAGAGAAGAAACAGGTTCTTGACTGATTCTCGGAGAAGGAGAAGTGGAATTTTCACACCATTTTATCTAGGTTTTGAGAAGATGAAGAGAAAGTTGAATATTTGATTTTGAAAGGAAAACTGACGGGAAAGGTAAAGTTATTGCACCTATGTAGCCTATTTTTTGTTTTCTATAATTATCCAGTAATTAAAAAATGAAAACCAATTAAAGTTAATAAAAACTAATAATGGGAAGAAAATACACTAAAAAATAGAATGGGACAAGGTTATTATTAGGAATTGAAAAAGACTAGTGCTGATGATTTTGGGTCGGGTCGGAAGTCCTTACATGGTCCCAAACATAAGTGATAGCTTATCATATATCTTATGGCCCGCCACTTACGTCTTTACCTTAAGGCTGAATGTTACCCAATTTTGGCTCTTCTTACGACCAGGTGTGACAACTTATCGCATGTATGATAGCTGATCATCCTTAATCGTTAGATTTATCAAGATTGCATCCTATTTTTAATCCAATTAATGGACTTACATGAAGGCTTATCACGAGGGTGATGACTTATTAGTTATGGTCATCACACTTATCTAGAATGGTGTCTACTTTTACTCAAGATGACAATATCAAGTGACACATCATCAGCTTATCGATAACCCATCAACTTTAATCGTCGATTCCATTTTACTGATGGTATCAATTTCACCTTTATTTATGCACACCTGTACAACTTATTATGAACACGAACTTTAAAACAAAAACAAATATACTTACAGTATAATAATTTGGGTTGCCTCATTATAGCGCCTGATTTACTGTCGTGGCATAATTTGGTTATCTTGACTACACACACTTCGTTGACATACATAGTTGGCAATAGCTTAGCACCATCCGTTGGACAAGCATAGATCTTGACACTTTTCTAATTAACTTGAACGGACTTCCATCTTAACCTTCAAGTTCCACCACACCTGGTGGAAAAACTTTACTTTAAACGACCCCAACCATCTTAATTTTAATTTACCCAAAAAGATCTTAAGTTGAGTGTTGAACAATAACACCCATTCACCAGCTTGAAAATCTCTCTTCTCTATTCTTCAGTCATGGTAATTCTTTATACTTAATTTATACAGATCAACTCTTTGATAAGCTTCAAGATGGAATTCATTGATCTCATTTAACTGTCCCAACCTTAACTCAACTGTTTTTTTCTAGTTCATGTTAAGTTTTTTAAGATCCCACAAAATCCTTGTGCTTTAGTTCAATAGGAGGTAACATGCTTTGGTATAGACCAACTAATATGGTGACATCCCAATCAGTGTTTTGAAAGCAGTCCGATATGCCCATAAGGCATTGTCAAGCTTCCGAGACTAGTCTTTTCTACTCGTATTCATCTTCTTAGCCAAGATTGCTTTTATTTCTCAGTTCAAAACTTCCACTTACCCACTGGTTTGTGGATGATATGGAGTAGCCACCTCAAATCTAGACAGGTGATCTAAAACTTAATTTTCGCATCCTTTTCGATCTTTGACTTCAAAGTCAAACTCTTGATGAAACAACACCTATCTGATTAGCCTTAGCTTTAAATCCGTATTTTCTATAAAATACCTCAAAGCGGCATGGTCTGTATGCGCTACCACTTTAGTCCCCAATAAGTAAGCAAAAAATTTCCCAAATACATAGACTGGCGCAAGAAATTCCTGCTCAGTTACAGTATAATTCTTATGAGCCCCATTCAATGCCTTGCTTGCATAGTAAATGGGGTGAAACAACTTGTTTTTCTTTTGGACAATCACATCCCTAAGAGCCCCTTCACTTGCATCACACATTATTTCAAACGACCGCAACAAGTCTAGTGCAACAATGATTGGGGCAGCAACTAAATTCTCCTTAAGACATTCAAATGCCTTCTTGAAATCATCATCAAATGTGAACTTGACTTCCTTTTCCAATAGCTTTTAAAGTGGATTTTCAGTTTTGGAGAAGTCCTTTATAAATCGAATGATAGAACCTTGCATAACCAATGAAACTCTACACTACCTTTACTGAAATAGGTGGTGGTAGTTTCTCAATAACTTCCATCTTGGCCCAATTGACTTTGATTCCCTTGACTAAAATTTTATGACTAAGGAAAATGCCCTCCTTCACCATGAAGTGGCATTTCTCTCAATTCAATACTAAGTTGAACTCCTTTTATCTTTGTAATACCCTACTCAGATTTCTCAGACTAGCTCAAAAAAATCACCTACAACTAAAAGGTTGTCCATAAACATCTCTAATATGTCCTCCACCATATCGAAAAAAGATAGTGATCATGCACAGTTGAAATGTAGCAGGTGCGTTAGACAAACCAAATGGCATATGCTTGAAAGAAAAAGTACCATACGGGCATGTGAATGTCATCTTCTCCTGATCTTCTAGAGTAATAGTAATCTTGTTGTGGACCGAATGCCCATCTAAGTAGCAATACCAACCTCTTCCTGCCAACCTATCAAGCATTTCATCCATGAAAGACATCGGGAAGTAGTCCTTCAATGTTCATGAATTGAACCTACGATAGTCTATGTAAACTCTCTACCCCATGACAGGCCTGAGTGGAATCGACTCATTTTTCTCATTAGCCACTATACTCATGCCCCCTTTTATGGGCACACATTGGATGGGGCTTACCTATTTACTATCGCAAGTGGGGTATACAAATCTTGTATCAAGATATTTAATGATATCCTTCTTAACTACTTCTTGAATTTGTGGGTTAAGGCGGTATTGGTGCTCAATGGTTAGTAAGCAATATTCCTTAAGATAAATATGGTGAATGCAAATACCAGGAGGAATAGGATCTCATTCCTATCAAAGAACACACTGTCTCTTCATACTCCTCAATACCTTTACCTTTAAAGTTCATTAAAACTATAGCCAGAGTTTCCATAGTAAATTTCTCCTCGATCGGTACCTTTTTCACTCCTTTATAATAAATATCAATGATGGAGAATACACTTATCTCCTTGGGTTTCTTTATAGACTAGAATATGTAAAAGAGAACTACCTTATCATTAAGCATGAACAATAGCTCATTAGCTCAAAAATCAATAAGCACACTTCCAGTTATGAGAAAAGTTCAACCCAATATTATGGGTACCTCAAAATCTACCTCGCAGTCTAGAATAACAAAATTTGTAGCAAATATAAAGCTAGCCACCTTTACTACCAAAACTTACATATCCCCAGTGATCACTTCACTAACCTATATGCCATCACCAATCGCATATTTGTGGGTGTAAGATCCCCTAAAACCAATCTCTTATAAACAACAAAAGGCATCAAGTTAATACTCGCTTTGCGATCACATAAGGCCTTAGCAAAATCAAGCAACTCAATAGTACAAGAGATGGTGAATGCTCCCAGATAAGCTTTCTTTTGTACGAAGCACTTATCAAAATAGTGCCCCAGTGGTGATAATTATCCACCAGTTTGTAGCTAACTCTTCTCTTCTTCGTCACGAGGTCCTTCATAAAGTTAGCATAATCGGGCATCTGCTCTAGTGCCTCAACTAACAGCTACTTCAGCATTGCCATAAATTTGATGAACTTTGTGTCATCAACCTTCTTTTTCAATCGGTGAGGTAAGGATGGTGGTGGTTTTGGGAGAGTAGTAATCGTTGCCTCCTTCACTTTTCCCTTTTATTTATCTAACTTATCAACCTGCTAATGGTCAGATGTACCTATATTCCCATCCATCTTCTCAGACTCTACTGGATAGGTTTCATCATCTTATTTATCATCTTCAATGACATCATTAATCACAACTTTTCCCACAGAAGGTCCAGGTAATACTTTACCACTCTGAGTTGTAATTGCCATGCAAGAGCCATTAATCTAAGGATTTTGCATTGTATCTCTCAGTTATGTAGCTCTCTTTCTCTGATTAAATTCTGCTAAGATTTGGCTTATCTGTTGCTCCAACTGTTTCATAGAAGTTGATTACAAATTTACTAGCTGACTCATGGAAGATGAGTCACTCTTCATCGTCGTCACCCCAGCATTGGTTGTTTCAACTCCCTTTAAAATATTATCCATCATGTCATCACCATGGACATTTTCCATGAATTGGTTGCAACATTATCATGGATTCAAGGAGGTGCATATAGTCCACTCCTATTACATTTATTCTACCAACTCCCTTGGCCCCTATCTTTGTAAGAAGCTTTATTGTAATAGTTCAGACTTTAATTTCCTTGACTATTGCCTCGGAATCCCTCCCTAATTTTTTAGATAGTTGGCCTCTTCCTTAGGATCAGAATCAGCTCTACATTATAATCCAACAACTTTCACCTTCTCAGTTTTCCTAGATAATAAATATTTTGTAAGTAGATCCATCTAGGTTTTCATGTGCACTATGTCTTGGTCACATTTCTCCTCTTTTCGATATTGTTCCACAGACATACCACTAGACATAATAGGGCATGCAACCACTAAATCCCTGGTATGCGAAGCTCTACTTGTCTTAGTCAATTGCTCTAACGTATTTGCACCCTCAGTAAACGTAAGCTTCATGAATGCTCCTCCTACAGCATTGTATACAATTTGTTTAGTGATGGATTTTAAAGCTCTATAGAATATATCCATTAAATGATCATCGATTATCATATGGTTGGGGCACCATGTTAGCTTTTTCTTAAACCGAAGCCAAGTCTTGTTTAGTGCCTCATTTGGTAACTATCTAAAATTGCTAATCTCTTCTGTCAATTGTAACATCTTTGAGGGTGGAAAGAACCTTTCTTGAAAATCTCCTTTTAATTGCCTCATATTTGTTAAAGAATAGAGAGCTAATTCATACATCCACAGAGTTGCCTCCTAAGATAGAGACAAAGGGAATATGTGTAGACAGATTGCATTTTGCCCAACTCTAGGATTACCAAAAGATTTACAGATAATGATAAAATTTACCAAATGCATATTTGAGTCATAGCCTAGAAGTCCACCTAATAACCCTTTCAGGTTTATCAGTTATACCATGGTGCTAGTGATGTTGAACTTCATGCCTAGGCTAGTGGTGGCGGAATAATTGCTCCTATAACACCATCTTTATCCAAGTCAGCATCATTTTTATTATCAAATGCAAAGTGTACATCGGGTTGATGATTTGCTCTTCCTCTAATGGATTGGCTCTGATTCACTGGTGCATCTTTATTCCTAGCACACCTCGTGTTTGTAAGATCAATGATAACATTATCTCCTAGGTCATTATCATCAGCATTAGGCACCCGACTTGGGTTATCAATATTTTATTGATTAAGTTACACATTAGACAGAGCGGCTAATCTCTCCACTTTTTGTTGGTCAGCCATTTTACCGATCAATTGAGGTTCTGGATTAAAAGTTAATAGTGGATCCCCTGACCTTCTGGTTTGTGGCATTTATAACAAAAAATCTGTAAAAATCTAAAATAATAAATGAACGTAAAATTTAGAAAACTTTAACTATGAGTCAATTATCACAAATATACTCATTGACCACCGTACTCCTCGATAACAGCGCAAAAATTTGATTTGCCCAAATTACACATCTCTTATGAGAGAGAAAGCGATGGTCGTCAAATTTATAATCCAACTAGGTTGGGGTCGATTTCCGCTGGGAATATGCTGATAATTTAACTTATTCATGATTCTATCGATTAATAGTTAACAACTTTCTATAAATGGGGGTTTTTAGAGATTAAACAAAAGTTATTGTTCAATTTGTCTTAACAGCTTGCAACTAATGTTTCAAAGTTTCGAATTAATGTTATGGAAAACCATAGTTTTGTTCACTATGCATATTTGCACTTGATATACACTAGTTAAAGCTCAAGATTCTTATGATATGTAGGAACAAAAAATTATAATTATCAAAGCACTCTCTAAAAGTCTCTCGATCTATTTATATATTAGATTACCTAATTCTTTCATACTTAGGGAAACCCCTATAGTTAAATAGATCATATCTCGAGTTAATTAACCTTGATATAACGTTAATCATTAGATGGAAGTTTAATGCTTCCAAATCTCCATTGATAATCAACTTCCTATTAAATTGATTTCTTACTTCAAGCAAACAAACAATTAGGTCTAATATATTGTTTGCAACCAATAGAAAATATGCACAACAAAAGAATAATCAAGGAGTTCTAAATGCTTTTACAACCTTAATTCAACTAATGAATTTACAAGACCAAACTCATAGATCCCACAACTGGGGTTAAGAGAATTAATTCCACATAATATAGAAAGAAACAACATATATCGAATTCATAATTCAATGATAGTTAACTTACAAACGATAAAGATATATGATCGTTTTTTCTTCTCAAACACAAAAGAATTCTGAAAACCACAATAAGAATCCCAAAATCTTAATTCAAAAATTCAGAGAAAAAAATATCAAAAAGTAGTTGTTTCCAATAAGTTCAAAATACTTCTGAAAACTAAAACTTCCCTTTAAATACTCAAGATAATTTTGGATTTAAATTTAAAATCATAGAAAATTCTCTCTACATCTAATGACCTGGGCTGACAGCTTATCCAAAAGTTAATGACTTATTAGGTCAAGTCGTCAACTCCTCACTTCAGTCACATACACTATTTTCTGGTGATGACTTCTTCTAAAGACTTATCACCAAGTTGACAACTTATCAGCCAAGTTGTCAACTACAATCCTCCTATCAATTTTATAAAAATTTCTCCTTCTTGACATAGTTGTTGTTGGTTGTCATGCATCTAGACTTACCTGTAATATCACATAGAATATAATAAAAAATGAGAAAAGTTACTTACGAACTTATAATTATTTTGAGTTAAATGCCTTAAATGTGCTATCAGAAAGATCACACATCACTAAGTTGACTCATAAGAAGGTTATGTTCTTGTGGTATGATGCTTGTAAGGGTAGTTTCGATAAACTGAAGGAAAATCTAACTTTAGCTTTTATTTTGACCTTGCTTGAAGGCCCTAATAGGTTTGTGGTTTACGATGATGCATCCTGTGTGGGACTTAGTTATGTTCTGATATAGCTTGGTAAGGTGATAGCCTATACTTCTAGGAAGTTGAAGATATGTGAGAGTAATTATCCTATTTATGTGTAACACCCCAATTTTCTGTAACTGAAATGACACACGGTGCTCATGATCCTAAAGGACCACAAGCTAACCCTCTTCTGATATCAGTACCTATTCACTGCATTATATTATAAAATACATATGGAAAACTAACAAAAACTTGCCGTAAGGTTCAAAATATCTAAAATACATAATTCTGCAAACTAAATACTTATACACCTAACTAAAAAGCTCTAACTATCTGAACTATAGAGTTGATGGGACATATCCCCAACTAACTCTATCTAATAAAATAAATAGGATACAATACTATACTGGAATAATAATTATCCTCAAAAGATGAGGAATCTCTAATACTTCTACTACTGCTTACTGAATATGGACAGCTATGGGTACTCTGGATCTTGTGCCTCTGAACCTATGGTATCAAATGAAATAACAACACCATATCAAAAATGCATGAGCACATTGGAATATACTGAGTATGCAAATGAGGTAAGGCTAAATGAAAGGGCTTATGTATGAACAACTACTTAAATGGATAATATGAAAGAGATGGATTAGCATACATAGAGAATCTATAACTACTGAACATACTGTACATACTTACTCTGAGCATACTAGGACTAAATCTGATAACAGATACTAGACATACTGTCAAGCTAAACTTTTTGAACATACTGAGATTCTGAGTATCTGGAGTTACTGAAATTGATATATGAGTTTGCTAACTCTGTAATACTGTATAACCGAGTCAACTAATATCAACAAATGAGTCAAAGCCTGCTAGTATCGACTGGCTGAATCTGAGATCAAAATTATCTAGTGGATTATCTCTAAGTCTTCTATAATGATAAAGAATAATTAAATCTGAATTTGAGATCAAGCCTATATAATGGGTGATCTCTTGATCTTCTGATAATAAGAATACTCAACAGAATCAGAGACTGAGATCAAGCCTATCTAATGGGTGATCTCTGTTAGTATCGATGCTGAATAACTTTATGTGAGACCTTGGTCCATGAATCACTGGAACTATTTGAGTTCCTTACTGAGATAGATGACTATATCTGACAGTCCTGATTTTTAAGTTCTACTCTAAAGACTGATACTGAAACTACAACTGTGGGAGTTCTCACTTAACTGACATGCCTCAAGCCTGAACTAGTGGAGTCCAACCTATAACCCCAGCTAGAAGGGTGTCAATACTATTCCATGGGTAAAGACCTCCCTGGTCAAGCCTATCTGAGGGGTGACCCTCATAGGAAGTCAAGCCTAAGGCACTATCATAGTCAAGCCTGTCTGACGGGTGACAAGCCTTTTTAGTGACGAGTGACTCCTATATCCTGCGCTGGCTACGCAGTTTTGGAGTTCAAGGATTTCTCCAATGACTCATCCTCTCTATGGGGAGCCGACATCCCTGCACTCACTCGGTGCTAGTCCTACTCCCAACTGAAAGACTCTGAACTGATTCTTAGAACATATACTTCAGCTGAACTGAATCTGTTACTAAGTTTCTTACTTGACTGAGGTGACTGAGTTTACTTGGTTCTATTATCTGATGGAATATGTCTGAATTCTACTCTCTCTTTGAATACAACTAAGTTTTGTAACTTATAGGGGCTTTACTAGAATCGAAATTAAATACTGAGTACTGAGCTTGATTAAACTGAATACTAAGATTTATTGACTTTACTTATTTTTCATTCATTAGATGAGTTCTATTTATCATAGCACGACTGAGATTATTTTGAGACTGACTCGACTCTAGGCACACAACTATATTTTTTGGGTACAAGCGCCCCCAGGATTCGATGGAAGAAAACTGACATGACTCGACTCTTTGAATTGATGACCATCCACATCATAGTAATAGATTCACCATATACTCAATAAAACATCACTTAAAGCACATGGAAATACCAACATGTATTTTTATAGGAAATGCAACCCAATACTTCATTACACATTCCACAATATCTTTCAATAAACACATAACATGCATTCAAGGTCCATAATTAACGATTTCATGCTAACATGTTACCATCCATTCACTAAAGCTTTTTATCAAACAGTTGGCATGCTTATCTTTTACCAAACATGGGGATTTCTAATCAACATTGTCACAATGATCCAATTTTCTTCATACAAGCATTTTATCAAATATGTAGAGAGCATGCTTTAGTTATTCAATAATTACTACTTATAAATACCATGACTCTATCAACTAATTCATCGTATAAGGTTTTCACCATGATATGATCATAGTTCAACACACATGGAAAAATATGATTATTTCCAGCGTTAGTCAACATATAACAACATCATACTTCAATCGTCTTATCCTTACAATAATTCATTACATCAATTAACATGATTACATAATTCAACATGCTCTTTGAAGAGTCTTTGTTATGAACACCACTAGATCTTTAAATTTTTAAAAAGGATTCTTGAGCTTCTTGGGTGAAAGGAACCAAAGAATCAACACTTGCATACCTTAATTTTTGAAATTGGATGAATTCTAATACTTGAGACTCTATCCACACTTGTAATAAATGATTCTTGAAGCACACACTATGAGGAACTTGATTCTTGATGAAATCTTGAAGATTTATGAATGATTTTTGGAAGATTAATGTTCTTGAATTGAAACTCTAGATATTTTCTTGAGAGAATTGGAAGAGAAAATAATGAAATTTGGGTTTGGATGGGGGTTCTCATATTTATAGAGGCCTCCAAAAGATGGGAAAAGAACAAAATAACCTCGAAAAAACATCCCTTATTTGCTGGAAAAAAATAGCTAACGACATTCATGATATGTCATAAAGCTGGTGATAAGTCGCCACAAAATGTCATCATAAAAGGGTGAAATCTTGATTTTATGGTTAAGGTTGACAACATTGGTGATAAGCCATCACGGGCATGACAACTTATGACAAAATGTCATCATTGGGGGTGGAAATTTGCCCAGGGCTGACGACATTGGTGATAAGTCATCATGCTTATGACAGCTTATCACGAATGTCGTTACTCAGTTTTCCATCCTGATATGCTGGAGTAAAATGGGAATAACTCCTTGCTTCGATATCAGATTTGAGAAAAATTGGTATTTGTGAAAGATAATTTAAAGATATTTCGTTTGATATATAGTAGGTCATCTAATTTGATATATACAAAGAGTTATGGTCAATTGAAATTGACCCAAGTTTTGATGCTCAGTAAGACTTCAATGATAGGAAAGCTTTCAACTTGTTCTTGAGTTAGGGGACCTCTATGGTCTTAATTCACGCTTAAATAGATTCCCACACTACATAATTGATTAACACACTAAATATACATAGGATTCGAGGCTTTTGGAATATCTACCCATATGAAGAACATTCTAGTCCAAAATGTGGGGTGTTACATAATGATTTGGAGTTGTTAATTGATGTGTTTGCATTTTAAAATTGGTGAAACTATTTCTATAGGGTGCATGCGCATATCTTCTAAAATCATAAAATTCTATAGTATGTGCTCTCTCAGAAGGAAATTAACCTTAGGCAAAGAAGTTGACTTGATCTTTCAAAGACTATGACATGAGTCTTTACTACCATCCAGGTAAAGCTAATTTTTTTCTGCTACTCTTAGCATATTATCTATGGGGAGTCTTTCTTATGTGTATAAGGAGAAGTGGGAGTTGGTGAAGGATATTCACCGTTTGGCTAACCTAAGAGTTTAACTCTTAGACTCCAAGGATAGTAGTATATTGGTATAGAAGGTAGTGCAGTCATCTTATGGTTTAAATATCAAGGAGAAATAGATGTTAGATCTTGTCTTATTGAGGATCAAGGGTGATATAGGTGGGTAAAAGTTGATGGTATTTAAGATTAGTTGTGATGGTACGTTACGGTACTAAAGGAGGTTATGTGTTCTTAACTTTGATTGTTTATGAAAAAGGATATTGGCTGAGGCAAATCAATCATGCTATGTTGTTCTTCCTAGTTCGAAAAAAATATATCATGACCTCAAGGAGATGTATTGGTGGAATAGTATAAAGATGGATATAGATAATTTTATGGTTAAATGTATGGTGTGTTAAAAAGTGAAAGTTGAGCACTTGAGACATAGAGGATTGTATCAAGAAATTAAATTGCTGAAATGTATATGGAAAGTAATTAACATGGAATTCGATAATTGATCTTGGAATATATATGATTCGATTTGGAACATCATGGATAGGATGTCAAAGTTGGTTCACTTTTTTCCAGTGAGGACTTACTTTTTGGTTGAGGATTATACGAGGTTGTATCTTCATAAAATTTTAAAGATGTGTAGGGTACATGTTTCTGTTATCTCTAATCGTGGCACGTAGTTTACATATCACTTTTAGTGGTCATTTCAAAAAGGGTTGGGGAGTAAGGTTAGTTTGAGTACTGCCTTTCTTCTGCAGTTAGATAGGCAAGTAAAAAGGACTATTCACACATTAAAGGATATTTTTCGTATGTGTATGATTGACTATGGTGGTAATTGGGTTGAGCATCTACCTCTTGTAGAGTTTTTTTATAATAATAGTTAGCAATCTAGTATTGGGATGGCCCCTTTTGAGGCTTTGTATGGTAGGAGGTATAGATCTTCTATTCAGTGGTTCAAGCATTGTGAGGTGAATATATTTGTCCCAGACATAGAATACCAGACTATGGAGAAGGTGATAGTTTTTTGGGATAGGCTAAACTTTCCAAAAACTCCATGTAGATATGAGGCGTAGGGACTTAAAGTTTGAGGTTAGGATCAGATGTTCCTAAAGGTGCCTCCTATTAAGGGAGTAATGTAGTTTGGGAAGAAGTAGAAGCTTATTCCTTGGTATATGGGTCCTTACATGGTTTTATGAAGGGTTGGTAAGGTTGCATATTAGTTAGAGCTGCATTTTAGTCTAAACTCCATTCATTCTCTATTCTATGTCTCTATGTTGAGAAGGTATATATGTTATCCTTCATTGGTTGTTTCTTTGGAAGGATTGTATATCGTGGATTCTTTTTCTTATGAAATAATCCCGGTTGAGATGTTGGATTGGCAGGTTCATCTATTGCAAACAAAGGATATGGACTCGATTAAGGTTCTATGGTGGAACCACAAGGTAGAAGAGGATACTTTGGAAATGGAATAGTACATGAAGTCCAAATATCCATTCCTATTTTCTTCTCCCAAGATTCATGCGGAAGGTAAGTGTTATTCATCATACTTTTGTTTTTCAACTTTATTACAAAAAAGATTGATTTCCTTGCATCATTGTTTTCTAACATAGTTAAAGGTTAAAGTTGAGGTGTTGGGGTATATATCATACTTGTACTGCCTTGTTTTATCCTTCGAGGATAAATGATCTAAGAGAGAGAGAATTAAAATGCCCTGATTTTTTATCCTAAGATATTTCTTGGGTTTTTGTTTTTGGACATCATATGACTAGGGGTATGAGTCGTATGATAAGGTACGGTTGATTGTTCTTGGTTATATGTTAATCAGTGTAGGATGTGTTATTTCTATCTAAGGTACAAATGGATCAAACTTGTCATATTTTAGGGAATTATTTGTATGATGTCAATCGTATGTTGCTCGATATTTAATCTACAGTAGACTATTCAACCTAAGGTACAGATTTAGGGTACTGGTCGTATGGATGGGTATGAATTTGCCTTAGATGGTCATATATTAGATAGTGTTGGGATCCAAGGAGAGGTCAAGGGTACGAGATAAGGGTACCACTCATACCCTAGGGTATGGTTTGCAGAGGTGGTCGTACCCTCCTTCAGGAGTTTTATACAGTTTATGTTGATGCTTATTTGGAAATTTCCTCTCTTAACCTCTTAAGTACCAGTGACTTGTAACACTCTTCAAACATCATTTACCCTATTATTCTAATCTTCAACACTTATATCTCTCAAATTCTCTTAAGGCTCTCGGGTCAAGGAAGGCCAGAGTTTCTTCAATAAGGTTAATTTGGGGCTGACAAGGTTGGTTTCTCACCATCTTCTTTGTAATCTAAGGCATGTTACTCTTCCCTCATTGTTAATTCAAACTATAGGAATTTTTAATGTATTGTTTTTATTCCATAATCATGGTATAGTATTAGGTTTTGAAATATATGTTTGAGGTTGTTGTTATAAATGGTTTGGTTATGGTTTTCCCATGTTTTAATTATGGCTTTCATGTTTTAATGGTGGTTTGAATATGTGTTTTCATGGGAATGGTTAATTGGTACTTGGTTTTAGTTTTGAAAATTACATGCCCTTAAGATCTATGATAAAATGCCCATGAGAATGTCTTTACTATATTTTTGAACTTTCATTGAAAACTTGGCATGGTATAAAGTGGTAATGGAACCCTAACTAGTTTAGATGGTCTTTAATGGTTAAATGCTAAGGTATTAGTGGTCATAGTTAAAGATTAATTGAATACACTTGTGGGGTACATGAGAATCCCCCAAGATAATTTAATAATGATCATCTTATGGGGTACGTGGGAATCCCCCAAGCAACTAAATAATGTAATCTATGGGGTACATAGGAATCCCCTAAATGATTGTCTAACGACATTTCTTGCAAGCTGTAGTTGATATGACAATAACTCTACTTATATCCTTGGTTAATAATAAATGTAATGGTATTTTGGTTGTGTTCTAATGGCTTTAATTAGGCAATAATGGCGGGGTATGATATCTAATCATAAAGGAGTGAGTCCAATGGACGGACACTGGAAACATATATTTGTCGACATAAGGATTACTTATAATAACCATATATGATAATTATGGTGTATCTGGGAATCCCCTAAGTTACACTTTTATTTATGTATCATTAAGAGCGAAGGGTATACAGGAATCCCCTACTCCAATGGTAGCTATGGTTCGTAAGGTTACACATATCGAGGCCCGTTCAGGGGGTGACACTGGACCCATATATCCCATAGGTAGTTCTAGAATTATTAATCTATATCTACCTAGGTTAATGGTTTTAAGGTATGCTAAACCTGATTCCCTCACCCGTTAGGGATATATCTATATATATGTTATTGTGTATACATATGGTTTTTTTCTTGGTTTGAAGGGTTGGCATTATTTTATCCTTATCTTGAATGCATGCTAGAATTCACCTTCTAACCCATCTTTGGCCATTGTATCCCTATGTGATGTAGGAATCAACCATTCTACTCCTCCTACTAAGTGATGGGATTCAAAATCAGTTTATGTTAGATTAAAATGGTAAGCTTCCATACTTTGGAAGGCTTCAATTTATGTCAAGGATGTCCTTACATACTTAAATCATTTTATAAACTATGGTTTTTTCTATGGTCGGGAGCATTTCCAAATCAAATATTATTTTGCTTTTGGTAAAGGTTTTGTGGGACTACTATAGGTTTGTATGGGCTGTGTCGGAGGTAGTGTAAGACTTGGCATTATTATTGGTATTGGGGATGACATCGGTGGTCTATATTTGATTTATGATTGTTCCATTTTGTTTTGGATTATATATATAAGCATATCGAGTTATTGTCATTATTTTGTTTGTTATTAGAAAAATTAACTTAGTTGGGTTAGTTTAGGGAATAGACCCATCCAAAGTTAGTATATCTATAAATACACAATTATGTTATATGTTCAAAATTTATCCCACTTAGGGTAAGTGTTTGGAGGTTTGATTGGGTATTGGGGGTGGTCCCTGATTAAGGTGGGTCTTGGGATGCTTATTTTAATAAGGCCCCAGTTCGAGTCATGTCATTATAGTCTAGGATATTATTTTTACTATCATGTTAAACCTTGTCCCCTATTTTGGCATGTGATTTATATATGTATATGATAATATGGGCAGGGTTTTGAATTGGATTTAATTTGGGAATTATTTTATCTCTTCCCTGAGTTACATAATAGGGCTATCGTCCCCGAATGTTGTATCCCCATATAATTTATGATTCAAAGGAACTCCTATATTTCCTATGCAGTGATAGGTGATTCTTTGACCATTTGAGAATCTGCGTGAAGTGGTGAGCCTCCTTCTTCCAGAAGGCCATTATTTCTTAGTTTATTTCTTGTCATTAACTATTTCTCATGGTTTCTTTTAACTATCTTCGGTGGAATCACCTAACTTTTATTGATTTGGGTTCTATTTAATGGCTTTGTCGACAATATGGATTCGGATTAGTTGTTACCATTCTAAGACTTCTTGAGTTAATGACTATTCTCTCTTGTTATATATGTAGAATTCTTCTATTTCTAGGTATGCTGTGTTTTATTTGAATAGGCAAAGGGTGTGGCCTCTGGTCCTTGATTGACTTGAGATACCCTTCATGACTAGGCCTTATTTTGGGTCATGATAAGTAGGTATCAGAGCCTAGGTTCATGGTTAATTAGCTGACCATAAAGACCAGTCAAGTAGAATCTTTTTAATGTTTGTGTAGCACACCAAACTTATATGGGAAAGGCTACGAGTCATTTAGGTATGTTTCCCCTTCTTGTGTTCTACTTTAGGGCTGTAGAGTCTAGGATATTGAAATCTCCCCTAATTTTTGTTTGTTCAAATTTTAGATCATGAATCCCAAAAGATTTGATGATCATAGAACCTCCTCTATCCAACCTAAAGATAATGAGGATGGTAACCACCCTATTTATGGATTTCAGACCTAATCTTTAGACTCAGCTCTTGATTGAACTACCCAACGTGGAGTTCTACTAGTCCCTAGTAGTCATTCTTTGGCTCCAAGGGCTATTTATAATCATCCCCCAATGCCTTAAGGAGACATCTCTAATGTTGAGTTTCATTTATCTATTCATCTATTGACTTAGTTGGTGACTTCTCAATCTCGTTAGCTTGATTATGTTGGTTTTTATGCTCCATCTTCTGAGGTCACTAGAGTTGGCCAGTTCATGAGGTTGAATCTTCTGACTTTTACATTCTCTAAGGTGGAGAAGGACCCTTAAGGTTTCATGGATAGAATGGAGAATATATTTAGGGTGATGCATGCTACTAATACAGATGGTGTAGAGTTTGTCACATATTCATTGAAAGACATAGCATATTAGTGGTATGAGGAGTGAGATCAGTCAAGGGGTGATAACGCAAAGTTGGCATTATGGGATGAGTTTCTGGTGCCTTCCTGGATTGATTCATTCGCCAGGAGTTGGGGAAGGCTAAAGAAAAAGAGTTTATGGCTCTATAATATGGTAGGATGATTGTGAAAAACTATGCCTTTAAATTTTATCAGTCATTGAATTTTACGTTGGAGTTGGTGTTTTCCATAAAGGCTAAGATAAAAAAAAATTCTTTGAGCTTATCTGGATACTTGGTGTAAGAGTGTAAGTCTGCCTTGCTTAATAATGATATGGATATCTCTAGTCTTGTAGTGTACATGCAACAAGTCAAGAAGGAATAGAAGAAGTAGACAGAAGTGGGAAAGAGAAAAAGTAAGAGGTCCAGGTATTTTAACAAGGGAAGAGGTCAACTGAATTATTGTAGAGATGGCAGACAATTTTCTAAGAAGAAGTGCAAAAATTTTGGTTCTAATTCTATGTCTAACGCTCCATTTCCTAAGTTGTCCAATGATCATCACTTTTAGGGCAACAGTTAGTTTAAGGGACAAGGTGACCAATCTCAGGACAATGGTCCCAATAAACTCCATCATATCCTCCTTATAGATTTTACGGATAGTTACACCTTGGTTTGTATTATTAGGGGAGAAATAAGTATTTCAAATATGTCTAGCTTGGCCATATTCATAGGAATTGTCCTTCAAGCGATGTTGCTATTGAGGCTAATAAAGTCCATGTTGCCACTTCTTCAGTTCTAGCAACAAAGGGTGATACTTATGGATCTAGCACTAGTCAAAATTGTATGTACGCTCTTGCCATCCTTTAGAGTCTAAGGCATCTCCTAATATTAACACTGGTTTGTTACATCTCTTCTCTTGTGACATGTATTGCTTACTTGATCTGGGGTCTACTTTTTCTTATATAACCCCTTTTGTGGCTATTCATCTTGTTTTTGGTCTTGAGTTTATTCGTGATCCTTTATTTATGTCTACACCAGTGTGTGAATATATTTTATCTAGAAAAGTCTATAAGGGATGTGTGGTATCTATTATGGTAGGGAGACATTGGTGGATCTGATAAACATGATATTCTAGAATTTTATGCTATCTTGGGGATGGATTGGTTGTATTCATGCTATGTGTCTCTTGATTGTACGACTCAAAGCATCAATTTCAAATTCCTAAAGGATCAGGTAATTATGTGGGAAGGGAGTTTCCTCTTTCCTAAAGGAGGGTTCATTTATTATCGAGGATCCCGAATATTGATTTCCAAGGGGTGTCTCTATCACTTGGTCAGACTTAAAGATTCTAACTTGGAGGGTCCTTCTTTTCAATCTATCTTTGTAGTCAGTAAGTTTCCTAATGTATTTCCTGATGATCATCGTGTCTTTCTCTTAATAGCGAAATTGATTTTGGGATTTAATTTCTCCTATATACCCATTGTATCTCCATCCCTCTTTATAGGATAGCTCTGGCTGAGTTGAAAGACCTTAAGGAGCAGTAGAAAGATCTTCTTGATAAGGGTTTCATTCTCTCTAGTATTTCTCTGTTGGGTTCTCCTATTCTTTTTATGCATAAGAATGATAGGTACCTTCAAATATGTATAGACTACCACTAGTTTAATAAGGTGATGGTAAAGAAAGAGTATGCTCTTCCTAGAATAAATGATCGCTTTTACAAGCTTTAGAGTGCTAAGTACTTTTCTATGATTGATCTTCAGTCGGGTAATCATCAGTTGAAGATTATGAAGGTAGATATCCCTAAAACTGTTTTCTATACATGGTATAGCCACTATGAGTTTTTGATTATACCTCTCGGGTTGACTAATGCTATTGTTGCATTTATGTAGCTGATGAACTGGGTATTTCGTCAGTTGTTGGACCTATATTTATCATTTTTATTAAGCAGATATTGGTGAATTCAATGAGCAAGGATGATGATGAAAATCACTTTCGTATAGTGTTGCAGACTCTTAAGGATCAATATTTGTATGCTATGTTTTTTAAGTGTGAGTTCTGGCTGAAAATGGTAACCTTTCTTGGTCACTTTCTCTATAGTGAAGGGATCGTGGTGGATCCAAAGAAAGGTGAGGTAGTGAAGTAGTGGCTTAGAACCATGAATCCAACTGATATTTGGAGCTCTTTGGGTTTAGCGGGGTATTCTCGAAGGTTTGTAGAGAGTTTCACTGTGGTTGCTGATCCATTGGCTAAATTGACTTAAAATAAGGTGAAGTTTCTGTGGTTCGATTCTTGTGAGTATAGCTTTGAGAAGTTGAAAGACAAGTTGACTTCGGCTCTAGTTTTGACGCTACTCGAGGATAATGATGGTTTTGTTGTTTATTGAGATGCATCTTGTGTGGGACTGGGTTTTGTTTATATGCAGAATGGTAAAGTTGTGGCATATACTTCTAGGTGGCTTAAGGTGCATTTAAAGAAATATATGACTCATGGCTTGGAGTTGTTGGCTATGGTCTTCACATTAAAGATTTGGCGCCATTATTTGTATGGAGTTTATGTTGACATATATTCTGACCATAAAGGCTTGCAATATGTGTTCACTCAGAAGGAGTTGGATCTCAAGAAAATAAGATGGATGAGTTGCTAAAGGACTATGATATGAGTCTTCATTATCACCCAGGTAAAGCAAACATAGTTGTTGGTTCTCTTAGAGGTTGTCCATCGTAAGTTTGTCTTATGACAATGAGGAGAATTGATGTTTGGTGATGGATATTCACTATTTGGCTAATCTTTGAGTTCATCTTTTAGATTTTGAGGATAGAGCTGTAATTGTATAAGAGGTGGTGAAGTCATCACTTGGTGATGATGGAAAGGAGAAGCAAATTTTATATCCTATTTTGATGCAAGTCAAGGATGACATAGATCACTAGAATGTGAAGACTTTTGAGATTTATAGTGATGGCATCTTGAGCTACCAAGATAGATTGTATGTTCCCGATGTCGATGGGCTGCGAGAGATGATCTTGGTTGAGGATCACGAGTCGAGGTACATTGTTTATCCTAGTTAGAAAAAGATATACCATTATTTGAAGGAGATCTATTGATGGATTAACATGAAGAGGGATGTAGCAAATTTTGTGGCTAAGTTCATAGTTTTCCAACAAGTGAAGGTAGAGTATTTAAGGCCCTGTGTTATGTCTAAAGAGATTGAGTTGCCCGTGTGGAGGTGGGAAGCCATTAATATGGATTTCATTATTAGTCTTCCATCGTCTCGTAGTGAGTTTGACTCAATTTGGATTATCGTGGATAAAATGATTAAGTCTGCTCATTTCTTGCCAGTAAGGACAAATTAATCTATAGATGATTATGCTAAGATTTACATTTTGGATATCATCAAATTGTATAGTGCATCTATTTTTATTATATATGATCGAGGTATGCATTTCTCTTCTCAGTTTTTGTGTTTTTTTGGAAAAGGTATGGGAATTAAAGTGTACCTTAGCATTGGTTTCCATCCGCAGATGGATGGACAAGTGAAAAAAGATATTAAGAATTTGGAAGATATGCTAAGGGCTTGTGTTATGGACTTTTGTGGTAGTTGGGTTGATCATTTTCCTCTCAGAGAGTTTATGTATTATAACAGCTATCACTTAAGTATTTAGGTGGCTCCGTTCGAAGCCTTACATATAGGAGATATAGATCTCCTATTTGGTGGTTCAAAAATGGTGAGACTAGGTTATTCGGCCCATACTTGGTTTACCACTTCTAAGATAAAGTGAAGGTTATTCAAGATAGACTTAAGACTTCCCAAAGTCGGCAAAAGTCCAATATAGATGTGAGGCATAGGGACTTGTAGTTTGATGTGTATGATTTGGTATATTTGAAGGTTTTTCCCCTGAAGGGAGTGATGCAATTTGGAAAAAACAAAAAGCTAAGGCCCCGTCATATTGGTCCGTACCAAATTCTTAGGTGAGTAGGAAATGTTGCTAATGAGTTTGAATTCCCTTCGAATATGGTTTCATTCTATCCGGTGTTCCATGTTTCAATGTTGAAGAAGTGCATGGGTGATACTTCCTTGATTTGTCCTTTGAATAGTATTGGTGTTTCTTATTCTTTGCCTTATGAGGATGTCTTGGTTGAGATTTTGGATAGGCAAGTCCATCGTATGTGGACTAAGGATGTGGTTTCGGTGAAGGTTCTTTGGAGGAACCATAAGGTCGAAGAAGGCACTTGGGAAGCCCAAGAGGACATGAAGTCCAAATATCCATTCTTGTTTGTCACCTTTGATAATCGTGCTTAAGGTATGTGTATTCCTTAGTATCTTTGTTTTCTATTGTTGTTAAGGGAAATTGTGGTTTTGTTTTTTCTTAAATTATTCTAATGTATGTGTTGCTTAATCATTCAGGGTCAAATGATTCTAGGGATAGAAAATGTAACACAGTGGATTTAAGTCCTTAGAAAATTCCCTGAGTTTTGAACTCACTGTCTAAGCTCTGACTCACCTTATAAATCGTACGGTATCTCCAGAGTCATAGGACCCCAAAACATAGGGTTATCAGGGAGGTTTCCCAAGTTGTCTGTCCTGTGTACAACTAGACTCAACGAGTCGTCAAGACACTAAATGAGGTTTATAGGGCTTTTCGTAGCCTAATGAGTGTAGTGCCCAAACATTTTTGTTTTGACAACGACTAGAGCATACGAGTTCTAGGGTCTGAGTATAAGTCGTATGGTATGACTCTTAGTCAGAACAGTCTGCATGCCCCATGATTTTATCCATAATACGAGTGTAAGGGAAGACTCATAGGCAGTCTTTATGAGTCGTCTGTGACCCATAGCGAATGGGCTGCCAATTTTCATACTTTTATTAAGGGAATTCTGGTCGTTTGCCCTACCTGTACTTAGACCCCGCGTCCTTAAAACATAAAGATGGAGTTATTTCTCATTCTTTGTCACATCAAATACAGTCTTAAACTCTCTCAGTTTCACATAGTACGAACAAGCTAGGGTTTCTCAAGGTTTGTTAATTAGAGCTCCTAAGGATGATTTATCTCCATAGTTGTGATACTTTCAGGAATGTTAATCTCCCCCATATCTTATTTTATGAAAAGAACTTATTTTAAATAGTTTATTTATATGGATTTGGAATATGGGTTTTTATATGGGTTGAGGATTTTGGAATGGTTGATCCTTGAATTGTTTTCTTATAGTTTGCTTGAGTTGTTCAGGCTTTAAATTGAATGTTTTTTTAACTAATGGGGTGTATAGGAATTGGAATGGGGGTCCAGGTAACCCCCTAAATTGATGTTTTGAACTTTGAATTGGTTGTGAATAATTGTGTTCCCTCAATCCACTATGTATTTGGCTTTGAATTGTGGAATTGTCACTAGGTTTGACTTACTCATCTATACTATTGTATTACATAAATGGTTAAACAATGAACATGGATTTTGAAGGCCTTGTTGGCTATGTTTTTGTTTAATGAACAAAGGTTATTGGGGCATACCCCTAATTTGATTTGATAAACTAAAGGAGGTAGAGGCATTCCTCCAAGTTGATTTAACAAACAATTGGGGTCGAGGCTTTTCACCAAGTTAATGGAATTGTAATGGAATAATTATGAGCTTGCAAGAAAATGGTATGGCGATACTTGTGGTGTGCCTTAATTTTTAATTCCTTGGTAAATGAATGAGTTATGTGAAACTTGTTTTAATTGGGCTTAATGGGGGCTATGTAGCTAAGCTTTGAAGGTGTGAGTCTCTACTGACTACTAGTGGAAACTCATATTTTCCGAGGTGAGGGTTGGTCTTAATGACCTTGTACATGGTTAACACTATTGATATATTTGTTTATAAGATTGACGTAAGGTTGAGGCATTCCGTGTCTTCCTTGATACCTTTGGTTTGTGAGGCTAACACACACTAGGGATGATTCAACAGAGGGAGCCTAACCCATATAGCCCGTGGGTGCCTATTTATAACAACTAAGCTACATAGTAAAGGATAATATTTTACTATCATGTAAATTTTCCTCCTATCCCGGTATGTTATTTATATATGTATATGATGATGTGCACATGAATGTGAATTGAAATTTATTTGGGAATTATTTTCTTTTCCCTGAGTTACATGCTATTGCTCACCCCACTAACTATTTATGGACATTGTATACCCACGTGATGCAGGGTCCAAAGGCACTCCTACTTTTCCTGCACAATAATAGGTGATTCTTGAACTGTTTGTGAGTCATCTTGATATGGCAAGCCTCCTTCTTCCATAACGTAGCTACTTCTTCATTTGTTTCATGTCATAGACTATTTCTTATGGTTACTTTTTCCTATCATTGGGGGAATGTACCAACTTAGATTTGTTTTAGTTTGAGGCTTTGTAGATACTGTGGATGTGGATTGGTTGTTGACATTCTTGGACTTCTTGAGTTATTCACTATTCTGTCTGGTTATATGTTCGAAATTCATCCGTTTTTAGGTGTGCTATGTTCTGTTTGACAAGGCAAAAGAGGGTTGGTTTTCGATCCTTGGTGGACTTGAGATACCCATCACGGCCAGGCCATGGTTTGGACCGTGACATCAAAGCCATGAATAATTACAAGTACAAGGGAATTTTTCTACTGATGTGATGGCTTTCTTGGTGTTTTTAGGATATACAGGTTGTGAAAAGGAAAATATTGATTATTGGATAACAAGGGCATTAGATGGTCAAAGTCATAATCGTGGGATCCAACCAAGGTCGTACCATAGAGGTTATAACATGATCTAGAGGATCAGTCAGGTGTTTCTCAGATGATAAGTTCACATAATCTTACATCAATCATATGATCGTACCATCTAATTGTGGAAGAATGACTAGAAACATGCTTTTAGAAGGAAGCATCCCACGACCATACATAACATAATGATCTTAGCGTGAGGTTTTTAGTAGGAAGTTCATATTTGCAATTATGATCAAACGATAGCAAATTACGTCATAGGTTGATACCATGGATCCATACTGAGAATTCTACCAATGAAGATCTAAAGATAAAATTCCATGAGCCAAACCAGGATTTCCAAAGAACAATCATGGGTTTTAACTACAATCATACCTTCGTATCATTCGATGCCACCAACCCAAATTTCCTTTTTTTTATGGGTATAATTCATTTTAGCTATAAATACTTTTAATGGGTTATTCCTATGAGGTTACACACTAATTTATATTTTATACCATTATATAATGATATTCTCAGGGCATATTCTTGGGATTTTCACGAACATTGCTTTTAGGGTTTAAACTCGAGTTGAGATTTTGGTGCTTTCTTATTAGTATTGTAAGTCAATAATTATGTGTTCATATATGAATTTTTATTGCGTGCTTGAAATTATGAGTAGATACACATCACAACTAGGATTGTGGAAATGATGATAGATTAATGTTGTAGTTTTCAAAGTACAATGTGATTTCGAAAGATAGTTGGGCATGTAATGTTGTTTATTTAGCTATGGTTGCTTTCTAACGAGTGCACGCATTGAAAATTTTCCAACCTATATCTTGTGCTTTAGAAAGTATGATCGGATAGGAAAAGTTAATAAACAATAAGATTTAGAGTTATCTTCACTTAATTAGCCTTAATCCAGTAAACGAAAAAGACTATATTCGGATCTTAGATAGGGGTTAGTAATGTAAAACATGTAAAACACATAACATATGAACCTTTGTTCTTGGGGATAGTCGTCAACAAGGGGAATAATTTAGTCAGTTATATATAGGTAACCTATCAATTAAATATGCCAAGTAACATAAGAAATTAGAAAGCACAGGGAACCTACAGAGTTATGAAGTTATCGAGAAATACTGTACCATGAGTTCACACCATTAAGAATTTCAACACTACTTTCTATTAGTGCAATCTTCATAGATTCAAACATACATTCTAACAATTACTATAGATATCCCCAAACCTTTAACGAACCACACTAACTTCATTCATAGACTACTAATATCAAATATATAAATCATACCCATATCATCATACTTAATTTTGAATAAATAAACATAAATTCTTGCATACACTATTTCAAGCCATCTGGTTCACCTATCATACAACTAAACCCCTGGATACAAAATCTATTAAATGCAAATAACACTATCTCGACTTTACTTCTACTAAACATCTGCGTTTATACTTCTAAATCTAGATCATATGCTGTCATAGGATTCTATGAAGGGATCTGAAAGCGCATCCCTTATATATCATCTTTCTTGCTCTAAGATATGAAATAATCTAACCCTAAGTATTGACATACTATCACTCCAATCAATAACTAGTTCATTAGGAATCTAAAAATAGACAACCCTATTCCTACAGTCAACTAAGGCATAGAATGAGTGGAGCCAATCTATGCCGAGAATGATATCAAAATCATCATCTCTAACTCAACAAAATAAACTGATGTGACTTTCTGAAATACTATAATCGGTTAATTTCTGTATACACATCTGACTATAATAGATTTACCCACTGGGTTAGACATTAAGAAGGGCTCTGCCAATTTTTTGGGATTGACAGCAAAATTAACAGCTATTTAAAGGATTACAAAAGAAAGTAAGGCTCCGGGGTCTAGTAAAACATAAACTTGAATATAAATGACCTGTTCATACCCGTATCCATATCATGACAACTTTACTAATCATGTCGGTATTTAGGTGTATAAAATATATTCTGGCATTGACCATTGGTGGCACTGGAAATGGTGCCCTGCTGAGTCGGGCGACCTGCTAGAGATGATAATAGATTAGACTAGCCCTCCTGACTAGTCCTTTGACAATACCTAACCCTGTTGTCTAGCTTTCCATATCCAATACACACACCACTACCATTCTTACACATAACCTGATGATTCCTACGACACCGCCCATAGAGCGGATTAGTACGACCACTATTTATGCTACCCTGGGGCCTAGAGCCTACTGCTCTATCTCAATTGTCATTCCTGAACTTTAGCACTGGTGCACTAGATAAAGAAGGAGCTAAGGATAAGAATTTTTGGCAAAACTAGGAATGGTTACAACTCTCTGACCTTAAATTAAAACTATTTTTTCTGGCCATCTTATTCTCTCTTCCTTTCTCCCTATGCTCCTCCTCCTCTCTCTGTTGAGCACGAAACCTAAGCCTAGATAGAACAACAACCTACTAATCATTCTAAACAACTACTGAATGAGCTAGTGTAATGAAAGTAGCTCTAAATTTGGCATGAGAGACATGCTCATTTAAGGGATCTTCCTGCACAAGAGGAAGTGCGGGTTGCCTCCCATTTCTTTTTCTATTATTTCTTTTGGGAGGCATTTTCTATTAATGAAATAAAGGACGAATTAGGAACAAATTTTAAATAGAAATCATGCTTTTTCGCATGACATGAACACTGAAAGAAGGGAAAATTTTCCTAAAATATCTTGTTGCCTCTTGTCCATAAGTGCGGCGCGCTTCACACCCATGCACAAGACTCTACTCAACACGTCTTTTAGACTCCCTAGGAAACTCTAAAAATCTTTGGATCTGATACCAAGCTTTTTCAATACTCGAGGATGCCCCCTCATCACAACAATGGTGTTTATGGTCACAAGTGACTATAAGCTAACCCATGAACTGGTACCTGCTGTGAGCATTGAGTAAAATGATAATAAAATACATGTGAAGAAAATAACTGATAATTCCATAAGGTTTTAATACTGGAAATACAATAAATTCACAAGTCTATAACATTTAATAAAAATACTAAAACACAACTGATAAGACTGATAAACAGACTAGCAGTCTATCTAATTGTTTGGATGTTTGAAATCCTCTAAACTTGCTGAGGAGTTTACAGGCCAGGCCCCAACTAACTCCAATTGATAAACTGATAAGAAATGCAAAAATACTGATAAACATAACACATCCTCGAAAGATTAGGACTCACAACTGCTGTTGTTGCTAAAGCACTAGAATTTCTAAATATGGTTGGAAAACAGAAGGTCTGAACCTATGATATAAGATATCATAGCATAAAGAAGAGTATACGGTCTGTACTTTTGATATACTCGTATATGAGATGAGGTTGGGCTGAAATGAACGGGTTAACTATCCATGAAGTAGTGACTAAATGAATAGCATGTGATAACTAAGTATGCACGCATGAATACTGAAATACTGAGAACGCAAGAACAAGCATATAATATTTCTAAAATAATTTGTAAACTAAATTGCTGAAATATGATAACTAAATAGCTAGATATTTTATGCTATCGTCAAGAAGACCTGAACTGAATACTATACTGAATACTAAACTGAGACTGTGGTAGATATCATCTAACCGATAAGCCCTAATCTAAACAAAGTGAGGTCCAATCTATAACACCACCATGCCACAAGTATTAACAATGGTCATATGGATCCACTAAACTGGTTTCCCAAAGGACTAAGGAGTAACCCTATAATGGCAGTAAACTCATCACTTGAGTTAGATACAATTGTAACACCCCAGGATTTTGGCCTCTAAAAATTTCATGACTTTGAACTTACTTCTCATACTAAAGATCACCGTACGAGTGTTAAGGTATCCTTTCGAGCCATAGCACCCAAAATGTATCCTGAACAATAAGTTCTAACTATGATATTGCCCTGACCATGACCCATACCTCATGAGTCATAAAGACTAAGTACGAGTCAAGATTTGCCAGTCATAGACTGACCAGTGTGTTGACCATAGTCCCTGTCTTGATTACAATTGAGACTATACTAGTTGTATAGACTCTTTATAAGTGTAGTATGCCTTTCATAGCAAAATTGGTGTAGTGTAATTTAGATTTTGTCCTAACTACGACTTATACTATAATACCCCAAAAAATCCAAATCAATATTAGAGCCATGTACCAACCTCATACATAGTATATCATGGTTATTTTATAATTTTATGAGTAGGTTAGATGTATATTAAAGCTTCAAATAACTCCCATCTATCAGACGAACCAAAATATTCCACACCGATCTAATTCTTGAGAAAGATATTTCCACAGTTAAATTCAAACAAGCATATCTTTCATTATACTGGGAATTTTTTAGCACATGACATATCAACAGATAGATAATTACATTATCTATCAAACGTTATAAATTTGACCTAAATCCAATAGAGGAACAAAGAGTTATTCCTATTTTACTCCAGCATGTCAGGCTGGAAACAGTGTGACGATATTCGTGGTAGCTTACAACATTTGTGATGCCCTATCACAAAGAGCGTCAGCCTTAGGAAGAAATCAACTCCTAAGTAGCGACATTCGTGGTAGCTTACAAAATTTGTGATGCCCTATCATGAAGTTCGTCAACCTTAGGTAGAAACTAGCTCCTAAGTGACGACATTCGTGGTAGCTTACCATATTTGTGATGCCTTGCCACAAATGTCGTCAGCCTTAGGTAGAAACCAGCTCCTAAGTGATGAAATTCATGGTAGCTTACAAAATTTTTGACGCCTTGTCACAAATGTCGTCAGACTTAGGCAGAAACCATCAATTCCAGCTCCTGTGTGACGACATTTTTGATAGCTTACCATATTTTTTACACCTTGTCACAAATTTCATCAGCTATGATTTTCAGCAACTGGAAATTTATTTTGTAAGGGTATTTTGGTCTTTTTGTTCATCTTCCATGACTTATAACCCTAAAGAGGCATGATTTTTCCTATTTTTCTTCAGTTAAGTATCTTAAATACCCTTTCTTATACTCTCAACCACAAGATTAGGGTTTTCTCTCAAGATCATCTCCTTAAGAACAAGCCTGAGGAATTTTTCAAGAACCTTCAGAAACATTAGATCTCTTTCCAAATTCAATCACTAAGGTATGAGTAGTGTTCATCTATGGATCCTATCCATTCATAGAGCTCAAGAACCATGTTTTAAATATTATTTTGTAAGCTTTTTATGGTGATATGAGTATTTACATGTTGACGATTGTTGTTTAAGTTTCAATGTGATGTCTAAAGGTGTTTTCATGGAATATAGTTAATTGAAAACAATGAACTTAAGCTGGTTTAATACGGTGCAAGTATGAGACCCACCTATGCCTTAAAGAATGCATGAAAGGTGCTTGATAAAATGCTTAGGATGCTAGAAATTCATGTTTATATGGTTCTATGATGTCTAAATGACATGTTCATGTTAGCTATATACTTCAATATAAATTCCATGTTTTTCATGTGTTGCTAATATGGAGGTATAAAGCATACAAGATAATGGAGATATATAATATGAACACTAAATATATCCATGCATTTCCTACAATGCTTAAGATGTTAAATAACTATATGAAATATGATATCCCCTACTTATGATAGTATGAATTGTGGACTCAAATCTTATGATCAAGTCATGTCATATGTGTCATTTTCCTTCTATCGAGTCCATGGGGTATTCGTACCCGAAAAACATAGTTGTGTACCTAGAGCCATGTCTTGTTGTCACGATAATCTTAGTCAATCTATAATCTATAGAACTCCATCAGTCATGTGACTCAGGAAACCTCAGAAATTTCATGATCTTTGTTAACTCTCAGATAATAGTACTACTCCATCAATCAATGGAAGTCAGTTAATCTGTCCATGTATAGTTAGTTGAATCATGTTTAGTCTCTTCAGATGGGAGTATAAGTTAGCACCGAGTGAACCCAAGGATGGGGACTCACTAACCAATTTGGGGTGTGTTTCTTAGCAGTCATCCTTATGTTCTAGAACTACGTAGCCAGTGTAGGTTGAGACATCTTAGCCTATCAGATTAGGGTTGATGAGGTGGCTTAACCTTTTAGTTTACGGTCCCACTATTCTCACTTTGAGTACTTGCCAGATAAGGGTCACTCACAACTGTCCTTACTAGTGGCATGTTATTGACGCCCCTCCAGTCGGGGTAGAGATTAGAGCCCAGCTTAGCCGTAATAGTATACATAGGGCATGTCGCTTAAACAACTACCTCCCACAGTTTCAGTATTAGTCTCAGTAAAATAACTCAGATAGTTCTTCAGATATCAGTATACCAGGATTGTTTGATACAATCAAATTCAGTTATAGCACGGGACTCAGGGAGTTCTATAAGATTCAGGACTGTTAGACATAGTCGCTCATGTTATCAGAACTACTGTTCCAGTCATGTATTAGCATATAGATTTAGCTACCATGTACTCATGATCTTAGTTACTATGTATGTATGTTTGTACTCTTACATTCTTATTATTTAGTCAATTAGCATTAATCCTGTATGTAAACCCTTTGCATTAGCCTACCTCACTCATATACTCAGTATTCTAGTTGTACTGATGCATTTGCACTATGGTGCTTTATTTTTATGTTACACCATTGGTTCAGAGACACGAGCTCCAGACCAGTAGTAGCAGTAGCATTTTTAGTCGCAGATATTCAGTGGGTCATCTTTATTCGATAACAATATGATTTGATTTTTTCATTATTATTTTAGCCAATTATCAATTTACAGACTTAGTTGGGGACATGTTCGTTCAACTTCTTATTCAGACAGTACTTAGAGGTTTTTAGATTCAGTATTTAGACTTATGTTCAGATTTGATTCAGTTTTCAGTTGTTTTGGGTATCTTTCACCAATATGGATGTTATATTTTGATAGATTCTTTATTCAATTGAACCTTATGGCCTACATGTTTATGTTTTCTGCATTATTACAATATATATGCAGTGTACCGGTACAGATATCAGTCATGGGTTAGCTTGTGGTCCCTCGGGGTCATGAGCACTGTGTAGCATTCCGATTCATAAAAATTGGGGCGTTACAAACTTGGTATCAGAGCCTAAGGTTCAATCGAGTCCTAGGAAGTCTGAAAGCCGCATTTAGTAAAGTCTTGCACATGGGTGTGTTGCATGCCACATTTATGTATAGGAGGCTATTAGATGATTTAGGAACAGTTCCCTTTCTTCAGTATTTATGTCGTGATAGTAAGAATAATTTCAAGTCAGTCTTTTAGTCTAATCCGCTCTTCTCTTATTTTACAAACATGCCTCCAAAGAGAAAAAATTAGCCAGCTCCTTAGCCTGAAGATCCTTTGGGCGAACATGATTCTCATCCAAAGTTTACGACCGCATTTACCGCTCTTGCTCAGTCTGTAGCTACCTAGAATGAATAACCAGCAGTCATTTCGGCCAATCCAATGGCCAATTCAACAGCAACTAGGATTCGAGACTTCACCTGAATAAACCCTCCGTCCTTCTTTAGGTCTAAGCCAGACGAGGATCCTCAGGAATTCATTGACAAAGTCTAGAAAGTCATTGATATCATGGGATTCACTTATTCTTAGAGTGCCGAGTTATTCACATACCAATTGCAGGATGTCGGTCACATTTGGTAGAAGCAATGGTTAGCAGAAAGGTTAGAGGATGCAGGTCTTATTGAGTGGGAAGAATTTGTCACAGTTTTTTTAGACAGATTCTTTCCCCAAGAGCTGAGGGAAGCCAAAGTTCTTGAGTTCATCAACCTCAGGCAGGGAAATATGATGGTTAGGGAGTATTCACATAGATTTACTCAGCTACCCAAGTATGCCTCCTATGTGATTGTAGACAATAGGGCTAAAATGAGCAAATTCATGTCAGGGGTGAACGATAACATGGTGAATAAGTGTAGATCTATGATACTGAATAGTGATATGACCTTAGCTAGACTCATGACCCATGCTCAGCAGATAGAGGAGTATAAGGTTAGGACTAGAGAGGCAAAATAAGAGAGAAAAATTAGGCAGTTTTAGTTTTGCTCAGCCCAAATCAGAGGGAGGAAATCATTAGTAGTTTTATCCTAAGTCAGTAGTTCCAACCCCTTCCTCCGCTAGTGCCCCAGTGCCAAAGTTCAAGGATGGCAACAGAGATAGAGCACCAGGCTTTAAATCTCAGGGCAGTATTAACAGTGCCCGAACAAACCCCCTTTGTCAGACTTGTGCTAAGAACCACAAGGGTATTTGTAGAGCCAGTAGTGATCTCTATTTTGGTTGTGGTGAGCCAGGCCACAGGATTAGGTAGTATCCTCAGCTAGGCCCTCAGGGTCAGCAGAATCATTCCACAGCTCAGTCTGGTTACCCAGACCAGCAGGGTGCCACTTCCAATACTACTAGTGGGCAGTGCCCAAATAGACTCTAAGATCTTCAGACCTGACAGGATCATGAAAATTCTCCTGATATTGTTACTGGTACGGTACAGATTTTCCATATACATGTTTATGCTTTGCTAGTCCCAGGTGCATCCTTGTGTTTTGTCACTCCATACATAGCAGGCAATTTCGGAATCAGTCCTAAAATTTTAGCATAGCCTTTTTCATTCTCTACCTCAGTGGGTAAAACTATCATATCTCGGCGGATATACAGGAATTGCCCGATTATGATATTTTAGAAATCTACATCAGCAAATTTAGTCCAGTTAGAGATGACTTATTTTGATGTTATTCTCGGCATAGATTGGATTCATTCCTACTATGCCATAGTCGACTGCAAAAATAGGATAGTTTAGTTTTAGTTCTCGAATGAGCCCGTCCTAGAGTGGAAAGGTAGAACTTTATCTTTTAGGAATCATCTTATTTCCTAACTTCATGTAAGGAATATAATTTCTAAGGGGTATGTGTATCATCTCATGCATGTTAAGGATTCCAGTTCCGAATCTTCCAATCTCGAATTAGTCTCAGTGGTTAATGAATATTCAGACGTCTTTCTCGAAGATCTTCCAGGCATTCCTCCTGAAAGGGAAATAGTCTTCGGCATAGACCTTCTCCTGAATACTCATCCTATTTCTATTCTGCCATACAAAATGGCACCAGCAGAACTCAAGGAACTGAATAATCAGTTGAAGGATCTCTTAGATAAGGGATTCATCAGGCCCATATTATCCCCATGGGGTGCGCCAGTCTTATTCATGTGCAAGAAAAATGGTTCTCTCAAAATGTGTATTAATTATCGTCGGCTCAACAAAGTCAAAGTCAAGAACAGGTATCCACTGCCTAGGATAGATGACTTGTTTGACCAATTTTAGGGTGCTAGTTTTTTCTCCAAGATAGACCTCAGATCAAGCTATCATCAGGTTAGAGTTAGAGAATGTGACGTTCCGAAGATAGCTTTTCATACTCGGTATGGTCACTTTGAATTTCTAGTCATGTACTTTGGTCTTACTAATGCCCCTATAGCTTTCATGGACTTGATGAATTGGGTGTTCAAGCAGTACTTGGACACATATGTCATATTCTTCATAGATGATATTCTAGTCTATTCTCGCACAGAGCATGATCATTCAGACCATCTCATAATTGTTCTTCAGACTCTAAGGGATCACCAATTGTTTACCAAGTTCAGTAAGTGTGAATTTTTGCTAAGATCAGTAGCATTCCTTGGCCATATTATTTTTGGTGATGGAATTAGTGTAGATCCTCAGAAAACTAAAGAGGTAAGAAACTGGCCTCACCCTATTTCTCCATCAGATATCAGGAGTTTCTTGGGTTTCGCTGGCTATTACCGATGGTTTGTCATGGGATTTTCTTATATTGCATCTCCTATGTCCGGATTCACTCAGAAAAAGGTCAAGTTTCAGTGGTTAGAATCTTGTGAGAAGAGTTTTCAGGAGTTGAAGGCTCGACTCACCTCAGCTCCAGGTTTAGCAATTCCCAATGGTTCTAATGGATTCATAGTATATTATAATGCATCCAAAGTAGGTTTAGATTATGTCCTCATGCAGCATGATAGATTCATAGCCTACGCCTCCAGACAGTTAAAGCCCCATGAGAAGAATTATCCTACTCATGACCTTAAGTTAGTAGCAGTTGTCTTTGCCTTATAGATATAGAGGCATTATCAATACGGTGTTCATGTAGATGTCTTCACAGATCATAAGAGCCTTCAGTATGTCTTTTCCTAGAAAAATCTCAATCTTCGTCAGAGAAGGTGGTTAGAGCTCTTGAATGATTATGAAATGAGTATCCTTTATCATCCTGGCAAGGCCAATATAGTGGCCGACACACTCAGTAGACTATCCATGGGTAGTGTTTCCCATGTTAAGGCTAGTAAGAAGAAATTAGCTCAAGAGATTCATTAGCTTACTGGACTAGGCATTTGCTTAGTCAACTCTTCAGAGGGTGGTGTATGTGATCAAAGTAGTTTAAAGTTATCTCTAGTTTTTGAGGTGAAAGAGAAGCAAGACAGGGATCCTAGCCTTGTTAAGCTAAAAGAGTCAGTTTAGAGTCAGGAAGTTGAGGTTTTCTCCCAAGGGGGAGATGGTGTTCTTCATTATTAGGGTTATCTGCGTGTTCCCGATGTAGATGACTTGAGGTAGCGAATTCTTGCAGAAGCGCACAGTGCGTGATACTCTATTCATCAAGGGGCCACTAAGATGTACCGCGACTTTTGGGAGATCTATTGGTGGAGTGGGATGAAGAAAGATGTTGCATAGTTTGTGGCTAAGTGCTTTATATGTCAGCAGGTTAAGATAGAGCATCAAAAACCTAGTGGTTCCATGCAGGAGTTCACTATTCCTACTTAGAAGTGGGAAGAAGTAAACATGGAATTCATGATAGGTTTGCTTAGAACACCTCATCAGCATGATTCAGTTTGGGTCATTGTAGATAGAATGACCAAGTTAGCTCATTTCCTTCTAGTTCATACCTCTTACTCAGCGGAGGATTATGACAAACTCTATATCATAGAGTTGGTCAGATTATCACGATGTTTCACTATCTATCATCTCAGATAGAGGTACCCAGTTCACCACTCACTTCTGGAAAGCATTACAAAAAGATCTTGGTACCTAAGTTCATCTCAGTACAAAATTTCATCCTCAGACAGATGGTCAAGCAGAAAAGACCATTCAAACTCAAGAAGATATGTTAAGGGCATGTGCAATTGATTTCAAGGGAAGCTGGGATGACTAATTGTCTTTGATTGAGTTCGCATAAAACAATAGTTATCACTCCAGTATTCAGATGGGCCCATTTAAAGCTCTCTATGGTAGGAGATGTAGGTCTCTGATCGGTTGGTTAAAAGTTAGTCAGACTGCATTCATAGGTCCTGACTTAGTATTTGATTCCTTAGAGAAATTTCAATTGAACAGAGAAAGATTCTGAGCTTGTTCGAGCCAACAGAAGTCTTATGCGAATTTTCTTAGAAAGAATCTTGAATTCGAGGTTGATAACTATGTCTATATCAAGATCTCTCCCATGAAGGGAGTAAAGAGATTCGGCATGAAGGGAAAGCTCAGTCCCCGATATGTTGGTCCCTTCAGGATTCTCAGTCACTTCAACAAGGTAGCCTATGAACTCGAATTGTCTTCAGATCTAGCCTCAATTCATCTAGTCTTCTATATCTCCTTGCTCAAAAGTCAATAGGTGACCAGTAGTTGTAGTCCTTATTAAGAGCGTTGACATTCAGAATAGCCTCTCTTATGAAGAGATTCCAGTCGAAATCCTTGACCATCAGACTCGAAGGCTGAGGAACAAAGAAGTCCCTCTAGTTAAGGTTCTTTGGTGGAATCAGTCCATGGAGGGAGCTACTTTGAAAGTAGAAGCAAATATGCGAACCAAGTACCCTCATCTTTCCTCTGCTAATTTAGTCTTCGAGGCAACCATTTTTCTTAAGCTTATTTAGTTACATGTTCAAAATTCCAGTATAAAATTGGTATCAAGTATCAGTGCATAGCTTATCATGCATTCATGAGTTCAGCTTATCAGTCATGCATCAGATATATACGTTTAGTTAGGCTATATTCAGTTTAGAATTAAATTCAGTAGTAAAATCATGTGCCAGTTAACCATGATTAGTGTATGCATCATTTTATCTTGTCTCCCCTCTCAAGCAGTAATCATTCGAGGATAAATGTTTCCAAGGGGGAGATATTGTAATACCCCAAAAAATCCAAACCAATATTAGAGCTATGTACCAAGATCATGCATAGTACATCTGGTTATTTTATAGTTTTATGAGTAGGTTAGATGTATATTAAGGATTCAAATAAATCCCAGCTATCAGACGAATCATAATATTCCTCGCCAATTGAATTCTTGAGAATGATATTGCCATAGTCAGATTCAAACGAGCATATCTCTCATTATACTTGGAATTTTTGATCTCATGGCCTATCAACAGATAGATAATTGATTTAGCTCTCGAATGATACCAATTTCTCCTAAATTTAATATTGGAGCAAAGAGTTATTCCTATTTTATTCTAGCATGTCAGGCTGGAAACAGTGTGACGACATTCGTGGTAGCTTACCACATTTGTGATGCCCTACCACAAAGTTCGTCAACCATAGGTAGAAAGCAGCTCCTAAGTGACCACATTCATGGTAGCTTACCACATTTGGGATGCCCTATCACGAAGGTCGTCAGCCTCAGGCAGAAACCAGCTCCTAAGTGATGACATTCGTGGTAGCTTACCACATTTGTGATGCCTTGTCACAAATGTCATCAGCCTTAGGCTGAAACCAGCTCCCAAGTGACGGCATTCATGGTAACTTACCATATTTATGATGCCTTGTCACAAATGTCGTCAGACTTAGGCGAAAACCATCAATTCCAGCTCCTGTGTGACAATATTTTTGACGGATTACCATATTTTTGACTCCTTGTCACAAATGTCGTCAGCTATGATTTTCAGCAACTGAGAATTTATTTCATAAGGATATTTTGATCTTTTCCAACACCTTCCATGACTTATAACCCTAAAGAGGCATAATTTTTCCCATTTTTCTTTAGTTAAGCATCTTAAAAACCATCTCTTACACTCTCAACAAAAAGATTAGGGTTTTCTTCCAAGATCATCTCCTAAAGAGCAATCCTAAGGAATTTTTCAAGAAATTTTAGAAATATTAGATCTTTTTCAAGATTCAATCACTAAGGTATGCGTAGTGTTCATCTATGGATCCAATCCATTCATAGAGCTCAAGAACTATGTTTTAAATATTATTTTGTAAGCTTTTTATGGTGATATGAGTATGTACATGTTGACGATTGTTGTTTAAGTTTTAATGTGATGTCTAAAGGTGTTTTCATGGAAAATATATGTTTGTTTATTGAAAACTATGAACTTTTAGTGGTTTAATATGGTGCAAGTATGAAACCCACCTATGCCTTAAAGAATGCATGCAAGGTGTTTGATAAAATGCTTAGGATGCTAGAAATTCCTGAAGGTTTATTTCGCATCTTATAGTCATGAAGGTTTATTTCGTATCTTAGATTCCAAAAGTTGATTTCCATGAGGTGTCTATATCATCTAGTTTGGGTTAATGATAGTAGTTCTGAAGTTCCCTCATGTCCCTATGGTTAATGAGTTTCTTAAATTATTTCCTGATTATCTTCCTAGTATTCCTTCTACAATAGAAATAGATTTCGGGATTGATCTTCTACCAGATATTGGTCCTATCTCGATACCTCCATATAAAATAGCTCTGGCTTAGTTGAAAGAACTTAAGAAACAATTCAAAGATCTTCTTGATAAGGGTTTTATTCTCCCTAGTGTTTCCCTTTGGGGTGCTCAAGTTCTTTTCATACATAAGAAGGATAGTTCCCTTTAGATTCATGTAGATTACCATTAGCTGAATAAGGTTATAGTGAAGAATAAGTACACTCTTCCTAGGCTTGATGACCTGTTTGACTAGATTCAGTATGCTCGATGCTTCTCTAAGGTTAATCTTCAGTTGGGTTGTCATCAATTAAAGATTAGGGAGTCAGATATCCCTAAGACTATCTTTTGAACCTGATATGGTCATTATATGTTTTTGGTAATGTCGTTTTGGTTGACTAATACTCCAACTGCATTTATGGACCTGTTGAACTGGGTTTTCAGACATTTCCTGGATTTATTCATTATTGTGTTGTGATATGTTGGTATATTCTAAAAATAAGAAAGACCATTCCAGTTACCCTCGAGTAGTGCTGCAGAATCTTAAGTATGAATAATTGTTTAGCAAGTTTTTAAAGTGTGAGTTCTGGTTGAATATTGTGACCTTTTTGGGATATGTTGTTTCCAATGAGGGAATTAAGGTAGATCCATAGAAATTTGAGTTAATTAAGAAGTGACCTAGACCCATGACTCAAACTTAAACTCATAGTTTATTTGGTTTAGCCGGGTATTATAGGAGGTGTATGGAGAGTTTATGTTTGATTACTTCCAAATTGGCTATTTTTACTCAGAAGAAGGTGATGTTTCTGTGATTTGATGCTTTCGAGGGTAGTTTTGAGAAGCTAAAGGATAAGTTAACTTCAGCTCAAATTTTCATTATTTCTGACTAAGGTATTCAATTCTCCTATAACTTTTGTTGGTTATTTCAGAGAGGTTTGATGATTAAGGTGAACCTTAGCAATGCTTTCTACCCTTAAATTGATGGACAAGTGGAGAGAACCATTCAAACTTTGGATGACATACTGAGGGTGTGCGTAATGGATTTTAGAGGTAGCTAGGTGGATCATTTTCTTCTTATTAAGTTTGTGTATGATAATAGGTATCATTCTAGTATTTGAATTGTTTATTTTAATGATCTATATGTTTGGAGGTTTAGATCTCCTATTACATGGTTTGAGGTTATGAGATTAGGTTGTTCGGTCCAAACTTGGTTCAACAAGCCATTGAGAAGGTTAAGGTTATTAGGGATAGGCTTAACACAGCCCAGAGTTGCCAAAATTCCTATGTGAATGTGAGGTCAAGGTACTTGGAGTTTGATGTAGATGACTGGGTGTTTTTGAAAGTTTCTCTGATGAAAGAAGTGATGAAATTTAAAAATAAGGGGAAGCTAAGTCCCTAATATGTTAGCACGAATCATATTTTGAAGGGAGTTGGAGATACCACTTAGGAATTGAATTTTTCTTTCAACATTGGGTTCCATTCATCTCGTTTTTCATGTTTTGATTTTGGGAAACTGTAAGGGTGATCCTTCCTCAGTTGTTCCTGTTGGGCATATTGGTATCTCAGATTCCTTATCATATGAGGATGTCCTAGTTTTGATTTTTGATAGGCAAGTCCATCGTTTGAGGAGTAATGGTGTAGATTCTGTGAAGATTAGTTGGAGGAACCATAAGGTTTAAGGATCTACTTGGGAAGCCAAAGAGGACATAAAGTCCAGATATCTATTTTTGTTTCCCCAATTGGATAATCATCCTTAAGGTATGTGTTTTCCTTATCATCTTTGTTTTCTAACTTTGTTAAAGGAAATTTTTGTTGTATTTTGGTTTTTAAATTGTTCTAATAGATTACATGGCTCGTTATTCAGGGACAAATGATCCTAGGGGAAGAATGTAACACACCAGGATTTTGACCTCTAAAAATTCTTAAATTTAAGCTTACTGCTCAAACTAGAGCTTACCTACAAGTCGTAAGGTGTCCTTACGGGTCGTAGGACCCAAAATGTAGCCTGACTAGGAAGGTCTTACTATGCTACTACCCTGATCATGACTGATACCTCAGATTCGTGAAGACTAAGTACAAGTCCGGTTTTGCCAGTCATAGAGTGACCAGTGTGTTACCCAAAGTCCTGATACTAAGTATGATTGAGACTATACGAGTCCTATAGACTCTTTACGAGTCGTAGTATGCCTTCTAAAGTTAAAAAAGTGTATGGGCCTTTTGATTCTATCCTGACTATGACTTAGACCCTACGAGTCGTAGGTTCACCATGCAAGTCGTAAGGTGACCTATGGTCACTGGCAACAATTTTTAGTATTTTTATTAAGGGCACTTTGTACATTTCCCTCTTTCCCAGCATAAGACCTACAACTTAAAAACATATAGGCAACCCTATTCTCAAATCTTCATCAATCAAATACGTTCTATCCTATCCCACAAATCCATGTCAAGAAACCACTAGGGTTCCTAAGGATTTTCCATTATAGCTTCAAAGGGGTGATTTTTATCAAAAATTATGGTACTTTCAGGAATGTATCTCTTTCCTTAAACTTGTTTTACTTAAATCATGTGTTTAAATAGTTGTTTATATGAACATGAATATGGGTTTTAATACAGGTTGAGGGTTTTGGAATGAATGTTACCTGATTTGGATTCCCATGATTTTATATGTATTGAACATGTTTTATCAACTTTTTAGAATAAATGGGGTACATGTGTATGACAATTGAAAAAAGGGGTTAAGGCATTCCCCTAAATTGATAATATTTATTTGGAATTTGGTTGTTTTCCCTCAACACACTTGCATGAATAACTTTGTAGTATGATTTGTCACATGGTTTGAATTATTCACATAAACTATTGCATTACATAAAAAGTTAAAAGTGTGAAAAGGGGTTTTAAGGCCTGGTTGGCCATGTTTTCAATCTTAAACTTTTTTTATTGAACAAAGCGGGTCGAGGCATTCCTCTGAGTTGATTTGATAAACTAAAATAAGAGGTTGAGGCATTCCCCAGTTTAATTTACGAAGCAAAGGGGGTTGAGGCATTCCTCCAAGATAATTTAATGAATAAAAGGAGTTGCGGTATTCCCTAAGGATGATGAAATTGTATTGGCATAATCATAATCTTGCAAGTGTAGTTGCTATGTGTCTAGATGTATAGTCCTTGGATTAGTGAACGGAATATGTAAATGTTTTAATTGGGCTTAAAAAGTTTGTGAGGTAGGTTGTGAAGGTAGAGGTCTTAGAGGGATTGGTATTTGAAAGTAATATTTGTTGGCATGAGGGTTGGTCTTGATAAACGTGTGCTTGTGTCAGACAATGTATATATATTTATATGTATCATAGATGGACGTGGGGTTAGGGAATTCCCTGGTCTTTCAATATCTCTGGTTCGTGCAGCTAACTCACACTATGCCCATTTTAGAATGGGAGATAGGCCCATATAGCCCATGGATGTTTGTATGATGGTTAAGCTACACAGTCCTATTTAATATTTTAAACTTCATGATAAACCTTATTCCTTATCCCATCATCTTATATATATGTATGTATGCATGAATGTGAACATTTACATTGAGTTTAAATTGAATTTTGAACTGACATTACTTTCTCCTTATCCAGAGTTACTGCTAGTTCTTACCGCACTAACCATCTTTATATGTTGTACCCATATGCAATGTAGGGAATAAAGACACTTTTGCTTTTTTGGCATAGTGGTAGTGGTACTTTAATTGATCATGAGTTGGCCTGAAATGGTGAGCCTCCATCTCTTGAAAGTCCTGTTATTTCTTTATTTAGTTTATGTCAGATAATACTTCTTTGGTTTTCTTTTTGTCTACTTTCAGGGGATTTTCATGACGTAGGTTATTCTTCGAATAGTAGAGGCTTTGTGGATTAATATGGATTGGGGTAGTTGTTGAAAAACTTAGATTTCTTTCTGAGTTAGTTTAGTTTCTTATCTTCTTATATGTGTAGAACTTAGCTCTATCTTGTTGTATGTTTAGAATTCATCACCGCTAGTTGTGTTGTGTTCTATTTGACTAACCAAAGAGGGTGGTCTCCGGTCCTTGAAAGACTTAGGATACCCGCTATGAACAGGACTTAGTTTGGATCTTGAAAACCATGGACCATCCAAAGTCCCTCTTGAACTTTTGAAAAACCGATACTAGATTCTCAAAATACCATTACACCAAATCTACTTCTATGATAAATGACAAATGATTGTAATTTTGAAACACCTAGGCTTTGAAACCATAAAAAAATTCCCTAAACTTATTAGTTTCTGGATAGGGTATGGTTTAAGCAAACAACTCATATTCTAGGGTACGATTAGTATCCACCATCATATATGATGATTAGTCTAGGGTTATGGAATTCTATCCAAAGTACAGTTTAGCCTAATACTAACTATTTGATGGTGTACGAGTCGTAGAATAACTTGTTATGTGACTTGAATTCCCAGCGAAAGAATTATGACTTGGGTATGGGTTGTAGGGTACCATTCATACCTTAGGGTACTAGTTATACATGTTGAGTGATATGTTGGTTAGCTTAAGGATCTATGTTGAGGTCTAGGGTACGAATTAGGGTACCACTCATACCGTAAGGTATGGGGGTCAATGGGGTGAGTTGTACCCTCTTGGGTTCTATTTTTTGCTTTTTACCTGAATGCATTTTAGACTTATCACACCTCTTAACCTTTATAACCCATGAGTTATAACCTCATTTGGACCTTCATTTTTCACATATAGAAGATAAAAGAAACATTCCAAAACACTCTCCAAAACTTCTCTATGATGATTTAAGCTAGGATTTCAATAGGTGCCAATCTTGAGGCATGGAGACCAATAATCTCTCCATGAATCTTCTTTAAAAAGGCATGTAACTATTCCCTCATTGTTCGTTCAAAAATATCATGTGTTTGAATATTGATTTTGATTTTTAAATAGTGGTTTTAAAATTCAATGTTGAGTGTTTTGATATATATTCCCGAGTATTGTTTACTCTTTATTTAAATAATGTTTTCCTATGTTTTTGGTAATGTTTTCATAAGTGGGTTCTTGTTGATTGTGGTTAAATTTATGGTTCATGGGTAACCCTAACCTTAATGGATTTTACCTTTGTTTCGTTCTTGTTAAAGATGTGCCCATAAGGTGTTTATGAAATTATCTAAGGAAAATCACTAGTCATATGTTAATGGTGTTTTAAAAATAGACAATGGCTAAATAAGTATGAATGGTTTACAAATGGTTTTGTAAAGGCCTTTTTGGCCATGAAATGGTTTAAATGGAAACCTTGAATGTTTAATTGATTAAGAATAGGTTCGAGTCCCTTAACCTTGGGGATAATGAGTGTCCTTATTGGATGATAGGCTAGATCCCCCAAATCATATAAATGGTTGATAGACAAGAGTAATGATTTAAAAGTTCATGCTCAACCAGTTCCCTTGCAAGTAGTGTTGGTATGATGATACCAACGAAGTGCCTTTGGTGAGATTTTGACTAAATGTTTAGTTGTGTGTGAATGGTTTTAATTTGGGCTTTAAAAGGGGGTGTTCCAAGACGTGGAAGGCGGAGGTCACATGGGGACAAAGCTAGAAACTCATAATTTACTGGTGTGAGGTTGGTCATTATGATTGTGTGCATGATGTCACACTTATACTTTTGGTGATTACTAGTCATCTCATATTCTCTCCAGCTTGTGCGACAAGCACGCATTGGGGCCCTTTTAATAGGTGGCACTGACCCCATATGGGTGAAATTCTATACAACAATGCTACACATCCCAGGTTAATGATTTCAAAGTTCAGGCTCAACTATTTCCCCTTTCTGAGCAAGTATCATATATATAGAGAGAGAGAGAAATATGCGCATATGGTTTGTTTGTTTTGTTTTAAACTATTGGAAATATTTTATCCTTATCATCGAATTACATGCTAGTGTTCCAAACTCTAACAATCTTTGGACACTATGTCTCATCGCGACACAAGGGTCGAAGCTTCTTCTTTTTTTTTTGTGCAGTGATCAGGAGTTCGGGCAGTTTGGGCTTTTACAATAAAGTGGTTAGCGTCTATACTTCAGAAGGTATAGCTTTCATGGTCTTCTTAGGTTATGTCATAGGCATCCTTGGATTCTGTTTTAGCTATTGTCGGGTGCTTGTCCCGATATATTTTTTTTCACTTTGGATAGAGGCCTTGTGGATGGTTGTGGACTTGGGTAGGTTGGATGTTGTATATGGATGTAAATGGAATAATTAGGCTTTCTTAAGTTACATTTATTAGTCCTGTTTCTGCTATATTATTATTATATGTTTGAAGTTCATCCACTATTTAGGGTTGATGTGATGGTTAGGTTAGGATAATAGGCCGATCTCCAGTCTTTGTTAGGATTGAGATGCCCGATACAACAAGGCCCTGGATTGGGGTAATGTCAAGTTAGTATAAGAGCCTAGGTTCATGGTCAGTTGGGTGTCCAAAAAGTCTTGTCAAGTAGAGTCTCTTTTATGAGCGTGTAGCACTCTACACATATAAGTGAGAAGCTTTAAGTCATATAGAAATGTTCCACTTTCTTGTTGTCTTTTTTTGAGTGGTTGGGTGTAATGACTTGGATTCCTTTAATTTTTGTTTGTGTTTTTCAAATTATACCTCCTTGATGATCTGAAGCTCATAGAATCTCTTATGTCCCAACTTGGGATGATGTTGATGGAACTCACTTTTCTTATAGGGTTAATACCAGGTCTTGGGTTTCCATTGTCAATGGTCCAGGAGTTCCACCAATTTCTTTAGTCCTCTTCCTTAGTCACCAGAAGGGGATGCTACCAATGCTAAGTTTCATCATTCCATTACTCTGTTGACACTATTTGTGGCTTCATAGTTTGAGTAAGGTACTCTAATCGCCCCAACTTCTTAAGCCACAAGGTTTGTCCATTGCTTGAGGTTGCATTTTCCTATGTTTATCAGTACCAAGGTTGAGGAGGATCCTCACTGTTTAGCTGATGAAATGGAGAAGATCTTTTGAGTTATACATGATTTCGAGGTTGAAGTCATTGAGTTTTCTTCCTACCAATTGAAAGATATGGCATACCATTGGTACAAAGAGTCGGAGTAGTCGAGAGGTGAGGATTCTAGTGTTTCTATGTAGGAGGATTTCTCTAGTGCATTTTTGGACAGCTTCTTTGCTAAGAAGTTGAGAAAAGAGACAATGGAATATTTTGTGAATTTAAAGAAAGGTAAAATATTTGTCAGGGAGTATGCCTTGAAATTTCATCTGTTGTCAAGGTATACTCATGAGGTGGTTTCTAGAATGAGGGCTAAAATGTGTATGTTTGCTTTAGGATTATCCCCTGAGTTGGTCCTTAAAATCAAGGTGGCTTAGTTAATAAAAGACACAGGCATCTCTTAGTTGGTTGTGTATAAGAACAAGTGGAAGAAGAGAATAAAAGGTAGGTTGCATTTAGTGAAGAAAAGGGAAGAAATTTATGCCTTCCAAAAAAAGTGGTAGAGATGGTGGTAAGTGGCCAAGCAAAAATTCGGGGAGTTTGAGTTCGTTCTCCTCAGTTAGTGTTCCTTACCCAAAGTCGTCGGGTTATCATCAATCTCAGTTGGATGGTGGATTCTGGGCATAGGGGCCCATCTCTGGCTAGTGAGGCTTAATTAGCTTCATCCCCCCTTCTTGTAGATTTTGTGGAAGGTTACAACAAAGATTCATTGTGAAAAGAAAGGACAAGTATTTTTTTGTAGTCAGAGTGGTCATATGATGCATTCTTGTTCTATTAGGATGGCTTCATGGCCTAATAAATTCCCTATTACTTCTCATACCAACACTGGCAAAAATCAATTATTTGCTCTTAGATCTTACTTGCATTCTGATGCATCTCCCGATGTCCTTACAGATATGTTGAAACTTTTCTCTCGTGACGTGTATTATTTACTTAATTCAGGGTTCACTCTTTCCTATGTGAACCCATTTGTGTCTGTTCATTTTTGTTTTGGTCCTGAGTATTTCTCGGTTCTTTTTTTTGTTTGTAGCCCAGCAGGAGACTCTGTAGTTGTTAAAAGTGTCTATAGGGGATGTGTAGTATCTTTTAGTGGTAGAGAAACTCTTGTAGTCTTTATAGAGTTGAATATGGTTTATTTCGATGTTATTTTGAGGATGGATTGGTTACATTGTGCTATGCCGCCTTAGATTGTCGGGCCCATACAATCATATTTAAATTTCTTAATAAGCAGGTCATTGTATGGGAAAGGGGTTGTTTAGTGCCTAAAGGGATGTTCATTGCATATCATAGGGCTTGGAAGTTGATTTCTTAAAGGGTGTTTGTATCATTTGGTCCAAGTTAAAGATTCTAACGAGGAGGTCCTTCTTTAGAAGATGTTTCCATGGTTAATAAGATTCCTGATGTCCTTTTCAATAACCTTACAGGTATCCTTCCTAATAGGGAAATTGATTTTGGTTTTGATCATGTTTCGAACACTCGTCCTCTCTCTATCCCTTCATATAGAATGGCTCCATCCGCGTTAAAGAAGCTTAAGTAGCAATTGAAGGATCTATTGTATAAAGGTTTTATCTGTCATAGTGTGTCTTCTTGGGTTACTCCGATGTTATTTATGCGTAAGAAGGATGGTTTCCTTTGAATGTACATTGATTATCGTCAGTTGAACAAAGTGATTATACAGAATAAGTATCCTCTTCCTAGGATCGATGATTTGTTTGATCAGCTTCAGGGTGCGAAGTGTTTATCTAAGATTTATCTTAGGTCGGGTTATCATCAACTTAATATTAGGGAAGTGGATGTCCCTAAGACTACCTTCAGGACCAGATATGGTCACTATGAGTTCCTAGTTATGTCTTTTGGGTTGAACAATAGATCGACGATATTCATGGATTTAATGAATAGGGTCTTCTATTGGTTTTTAGATTTTTTTCATCATTGTTTTCATTGATGACATCTTGGTCTACTCTAAGAGTGAGGTAGATCAGGTTGACCAACCTCGTGCTATGTTGTAAACCTGGAAGGATCATCATTTGTATCCCAAATATATGTGTGATTTTTGGTAGAAGGTTGTATCCTTTTGGGGTCATGTTATCTCTAGTAAATGCATCATGGTGGATACACAAAAGGTTGCGGCTGTTAAGAAGTGGCCTGGACCTATGACTCCAACCGACGATCGGAGCTTCTTAGGTTTAGCCGATTACTATAGGAAGTTTGTGGAGTATTTTTCGATTATAGCTGCTCCATTGAATAAGTTGACCAAGAAAAAGGTCATGTTCTTGTGGTCGGATGTGTGTGAGGGTAGTTTTGAGAAGTTTAAAGATAAATTGACTTCGGCTCCAATTTTTACCTTGCTCAATGGTAATGATCATTTTATAGTGTATTGTGATGCTTCTAATATTGGGCTTGGTTGTGTGTTATTGCAATATGGAAGGGTGGTGGCCTATGCTTCTAGGCAATTGAAAGTACATGAGAAGAACAACCCTACTCATGATTTCGAGCTATTGGTTGTGGGTTTTGCATTGATGATTTGGCGTCACTATTTTTTTAGGATTCGTGTTGACATAATTTCTCATCATAACAGCCTACAGCTTGTATTTACTTAGAAGGATTTAAATCTCAAAAAGATGAGATGTCTTGAGTTTCTAAAGGACTACGATATGAGCTTCCATTACCATCTAGGAAAAGCTAATGTTGTTGCTGATGCTCTTAGTAGGTTATCTATGAGGATTCTAGCATATGTGGATTAGGATAAGCGGGAATTAATGAAGGACATTCACCGTTATGCTAATCTTGGAGTTTGTCTCATGGACTCTGAGGATGGTAGTGTATTCGTGCATAAGGTATCGTAGTTGTCTTTTATGGTTGAGATAAAGGAAAAGCAAATGTTAGATCCTAATTTGATGAAGATTAAGATTAATATGGGTCAGCAAAAGGTTGTTGATTTTGCTATTGGTGGTGATGGCATCTTACGGTACCAAGGTACGTTATATGTTCCCAATGTTGATTGATTGAGAGAACGGATTTTGGTCAAAGCTCATGGATCTCGTTATGCTATTCATCCTAGTTCTACGATAATTTATCATGATCTTAGGGAGTTTTATTGGTGGAATAATATAAAGAGAGATGTGGCTAGTTATGTGGCTAATGGTATAGAAGGTCCATAAGTGAAGGTTGAGCACATGAGGCCCAAAGGTTTGTACCAAGAGATGGAGGTTCCCAAATGTAAATGGGAGGCAATTAATATGGAATTTGTCACCAGTCTTCCCCGATCTCAGAATCAACTTGATTTTATTTGGGTCATTATGGAGAGAATGACCAAGTCCGCTCACTTCTTTCCCATGAGGACTACTTATTCGGCGCAAAATTATTCTAAGTTATATCTTACAGAGATTGTGAAGTTGCATGGTGCTCCGGTTTCTATCATCTTGGATTGTGATACGTCGTACTCATATCATTTCTGGAAGTCATTTAAAAAAGGATTGGGAACTAAGGTGTGCCTTAGTACCACTTTCAACCCCTATACAAAGGGATAAGTAGAGAGGACCATTAAGATATTGGAAGACATATTGCGTGCTTTTGTGATCGGTTATGGTGGGAATTGGTATGAATATTTTCCTTTGATTGAGTTCTCCTATAACAATAGTTACCATTATAGCATTGGCATGGCTCCTTTTGTGATGTTGTACGGTAGGAGATATGGTTCTCCTATTGGGTGGTATGAAGTTTGTAAGGGTAAGTAGCTTGGCTCCGATATGGTTCACCAATCCTTGGATAAGGTGAAGGTGATTAGTGATAGCTTTAAAGCCTCTTAATGTTGCCAACTATTATATATGGATGTGAGGCGTAGGGATTTGAATTTTATTGTTGGAGATTAGGTACTTTGTAAGGTATCTACTATAACGGGAGTGATACGGATTGGTAAGAAAAGAACATTTAGTCCCTGGTATGTTCATCCATATTTGGTCTTGAGAGGGTTAGCAATGTCGCCTATTAATTAGAATTGCCCCTATTTGAATTCCATCCATCTGGTATTCCATGTGTGCGTGTTGCAAAAGTATATAGGTGATCTTTCATTGGTTGTTTCCTTGGGGGATGTTGGTGTTTTAGACTATTTGTCCTATGAAGAGGTCCCGGTGAGGATCTTGGATCGATAAATTCGCCGGTTGAGAATGAAAGAGGTGGCTTCCGTAAAAGTTCTATGGACAAACTAAAATCTTGATGAAGGCACTTGGGAGGCAGAAGAGGACATGAAGTCCAAGTATCAACATTTGTTCCCCATTCCAGAAACTAGTGCTTAAGGTATGTGTTGTCCTCTTATCTTGTTTTATGTTCTTGCTTTCTAGCTTCAATAAAGGTTAGCTACATGTACTATGATATGTTAACTCATTCTTGTGCTTTCCTTACCCGTCATTCGAGGATAAATGATCCAAGTGGGGGAGAATTGAAATACCAAGGCTTTGAACCCTTAGAAAATTCCCCAATGTTTTGCGTTTCTTGGTAGGGTACGGTTTAAGCATACCACTAGTATGCTAGGGTACGACTATTACCTTTCTCCTCATATAATGATGAGTCTAGGGTGATGGTTTTCTCTTCAAGGTACAGTTAGTGACATGGCAATCGTATGATGGTGTACGAGTCGAAGATACCTAGTTGTAAGATGCTTGAAGTCTTGGCCAAAGCATTCTGAATTGGGTAGGGATTGTAGGGTACCACTCGTACATTATGGTACAAGTTATGCATGTGGAGTTGTATAGTGGTCAGTTTAGGGGTCAAGGTGAGGTATAGGGTACGAGGTAGGTTACCACTCGTACCCTATGGTACAAGTCAATGGGGTGAGTCGTACACTCCTGAGTTCTATTTTTAGCTTTTAAGCTGACAATATTTTAGACTTTTCGCACCCCTCAACCCTTATAACCCATGACTTATAACCCTATTTGGTCCTTTATTCTTCACATATACAAGATCAAAAACATTCCAAAACACTCTCCAAAACATCTCTATGAAGATTAAAGCTAAGGTTTCAAGAGGTGTCCGTCTAGAGGCTTGGAAACCAAGAATCTCTCTGTAAATCTTCATGAAAAAGGCATGTTACTATTCCCTAGTTGTTAGATAAAAATATTATGTGTTTGAACATTAATCTTGATTTTTAAATGGTGGTTTTGAAATTCAGTGTTGAGGGTTTTTATGTATATTGTTAAGTATTGTTTACTCTCGATTTAAATAATCTTTTCTCATTTTTTGGTGATGGTTTTCATATGTGGGTGCTTGTTGATTATGGTTTAATACATGGGGCATGGGTAACCCTAACCTTAATTGTTTTTATCTTGGTTTTGGTCTTGTTAAAGATGTGCCAACAAGGTGTTTGTGAAAATATCTAAAGAAAATCACTAGATGCATGTTAATGGTGTTTTGAACTAAGGGAATGGCTTAATTAGTATGAATAGTTTGCAAATGGTTTTGTAATGGCATTGTTCTCCATGAAATTGTTTAAATGGAAACCTGGGTGGTTTAATTAATGAAGAATGGGTTCAAGTCCCTAAACCTTGGGTTAATGAGTGTCCTTGTTGGATGATGGGCTAGAGCCCCAAAATCATATAAATGGTTGATTGACAAGAGTAATGGTATGTGTATACTTGCAAGTAGTTTTGGTATGACGATACAAATTATATGTCATTGGTAAAGAATTGACTAAATGTCTGGATGTTTGTGAATGGTTTTAATTTGGGCTTTAAAGCGAGATGTTTAGAAAAGCCATTGAAGACGGAGATCCCGGGGGGATAAAAGTTGGAAACTTAAGATTTGCCGGTGTGAGGTTGGTCATGGTGACCGTGTGCATGATGTCACACTTATACTCTTGGAGATTTACTAGTCATCTCATATTCTCTCTTGCTCGTGTGTCAAACATGCGTTGGGGCCCTTTCAGCAGGTGGTGCTGACCCCATATAGCCCATAAGTGAAATTCTAAATGGTAATGCTTCACATCCAAGGTTAATGATTTCAATTTTCATGCTAAACCCCGTCCCCTTTCCTGTCATGGATCACATATATATATATATATATATATATGTGTATGGATATGTGCGCATATGGTTGTTTTATTAGTTTTAAACTGTTTACATTATTCAATCCTTATCCTTGAGTTATATGCTAGCTGACAGGGCCCAAGAGCACATGCATGTCTACATGGTCTTATCAATTAGTAAAGTGGATTTCAAGAAGCCAAGAATCGGTCCCACAGAGACTTGATTCAACAACAATTCTATTTTAGTTAACAATTTCGATTCAATTGACGCAAGTGTAACCAAAAAGAGAGTTTTAAAATTTTAACTTGGAATTAAAGTAAATAATGAGTAAATAGAAGTCTTGGAATAATCAATAGTAGAAAACCCAAGGTTGAAGAAATTCGAACAATCATACTATGCTATTGAATTTCATTCGTTAACTTGCTTATCTTGGTTGTTGATTCGTAGGGTTAGTTGCATGATCATGGACTCCCGACCTCGAATCATTTATCTAATTCGTCCATTACAAATACATCATTGAGCCGGGATGTAATAATCCAATTAAGGTTTTGAAAGCTATTATCCTACATTTGAATCAAGTAAGACATCCAATTACATCCCTATCCTAGACGCTTATTCAAATTCTTTATTTCATAAAAGAATAAAAATCATACTTTGTTTATTCCCATGTTCTATCGCCCTAATCCCTCTCTCGAGATCAAAAGTTAGACAATGTATGTATTTTACAGGTGATAAATCCATAAAATAATTATAACAAGAATAAACAACACAACCAATAATGATAATCTAACTAAACGAATTTAATCCAAACAATCGTACTCTTGTTCTTGGGTTTAACCCCAAAGAGGGAGTTTTTAGCCACTCATAGCCATAATCAACATTCAATTAATTTTAAAAATGATTAAAACTATAAATAAATCTATATTAAATAAATAAAAACCTAAAATGAAGTTGTCGTAGCTTCCAATGTTGTTCCAAGCGATCTAGGGGTTCCAAGATGTACAAAATGTGTTTTAAGACATTATATTTATAGTATACAAGTCATAACCCACTTGGATTAGCTTTCTACATTGTTTTCCTTCTTCTGGGAAGAATTATCGTTATTTTTGGTGTCAACGTGTCGCGCCATTATTTCAAATGGCATCACTGGTCACAACTGGGCCCTTTTCTCCAGATTTTAGTCCTCAATGTGAACAAGTGTTTTCGTGTTGAGACGCCGTTTTTGGACAATTACAAATTTACACATCTATGCGATGTGTTTTTTTACCATTTTTGGCCCCTTATGAATCCAATTGTTTTCAGAACATGCTCATTGTCTAAATACACAGCTCACACGCGCCCTATACATTCCAGGGGTCCAAAGTCCGTTCAGCTTGTGTCTTGTGCTTCTGTTGTCATTTCTGGGTTCTTTTTAGTTGTTTCCACTTGATTTAAAGATTGTATATCCTTCGTATATCATCATAATCAATTAACCAAGAATCCTATTACATCAAACACAAAATTTTAGTGCTCAAAACTACACAACATCCTCAATGATGAACTAGAAACATTAGCTAAGCATAGGCTAAATTCAAATTGAGTTTAATCTTATTGTTTTGACTCTTTTCTTGATCCAATTAACAATGAACATTATAAATAAGTTGTTTCACATATAAATACATAATAACAACGTTATGAACTCATCAAAACACATTATAACCCAACACGATAGAATAGATAAACACCTAGCTCAAGCTAGTAACACTAGTTTTCTTGGTTGAACTCTAACTGCTCAAATTGAACCAAAACTTATATGAAATCAACATTAAACATTGTAAACACATACTTCGACACATAAATGCTCTCTTATATCATTATAAACACCTATAGCATAAGAATCATCCTCAAAACAAGGCTAAAAAGGTTAGAATAGTAATGCTAGAATGCATAAATACACCCAATATCACCAGCCCACACTTAAAGCCTTGTTAGTCCTTGAACAACTATTAACTATAAACACCATGATATGGAAAAACTCCACACTTAAACTACAATCAAAAAACTAAAGTTAGTGCAAAAATGACTACACAAAATGCAAGTTTCTAAACTAAGCATGTTATACACAATTTAAGGCTCGAGAATTCTACTTTAAAACATCCTAGACTCAAGAATGGACTACCAAAGTGTCAAACTCATGCATATTTATCAATCAAAGACATCACAAGAATCACCCATATTCATCAAACATGTACCTCTCACTACAAGAGAGTTACCCATAATCACTCAAAATTAATCAATTTATAACACGATGGTCACAAGAATCAAATTATGCTCACTCTCACAAGGAATTAACAAGTTACACACAATGACCCATAAGCTTGTCCTTAGTGTAATTCTCCACTAATGTAAGAATGACGAACTTAAGATTAATTAGGTCTTTTCTGGGTTGTAATGTAGGCTAAGGGAAGGGTAGGAACTATTTTAGAATAATGACTAACCTCTCTAAGAGCTTTAATACACTGCATTATACATTTAAATCCAATCTCCAACAACCAAATTACACTTTTTTCAATAAACCATCACCTTTTATTTTAAGCATTTTTACAAATACATAGTGGGCGCATTATTTATTCCTTCAAGATTTACTTTTTCTCATTTTCTATAATCATGGAAATATTTATAACACTATTTATATTACTCCCAACCACCACACATAAAATATAAGAACTAATAACTACTACCTTGGGGCATCGGTTTTGCTTTTTGCTTCATCAATTTCTTAAATTCCTTACTAAATCAATTTTTCAGTAAAGCACTTAGGAGCTTTTTGGATCAAATTATTGGCTATCAAAGAAGGGAATTAGGCTACATAATGAACAAAGGGTAGGACAACTAGAAGCTATAAAACAAAGCTATCCAAAAAATGCCTAAATCATCTCTTAAACTTACACTCTTTATTTCGCTTTACACATACGCCGGGCAAGTTCTAGACATCACATAAAACAAGAAATATACAAAAATCTCACACGCACATGACACATTCTCAACACACATAGGATCATCATAGACTCCCAACCAACAATAGCATGATTTCAAATTTAAGCCAACAAGTAGAAGAGTCACAAAAATGCGCCTAAGAGTCTCAAAAGTAGCAATTCACTTATTCCATATGATTTTTATAATCAAAAAACTTGCAACATGTATTCAAAAATAGCACCAACAAGAATATCTTATACAAAATTATTTAGATTGAGCCAAAATTTATGAATTTCCCCACCCCAACTTAAAAATCTACTTTGACCCCAAATTTAACTTAAAAGTATGAGATAGAAATACTCACTGAGGCATCTAGGCCTAGCTAGTAGCATCTTTTTGCATAAATAAGATCTGTGGAACCCCACACTCTATTTTTTCCATGCTTCTTAGCTCAGGTTTCAGGTACTCAGATTTCCTATTAACCTATGACCCAATTAAAAACAAAAACTATGTGAAATAAAAATTAAAAACTGAAAATAAAACATACCTACTTAACTTGAGTTGTCTCCCAAGTAGTGCCTGATTTAGTGTCGCGGCACGACCTAGATCAACTTGACCAATTTTTTTTATCTTTATCCTCACACTTGGAGGCCATCTTCTTATCCTTTTTACCCCTCTTGGTTGTAAATTTTTAAGTGAAATATATTTTTAACTTTAGCCTTTTCAGGCTCATCTAGCATCAAATCAGGCTTAGGCAGTAAAAGTTTAGGCTTCTCAATCAGGTAGTCTAAAGAGGTTTTTGATGGACTCATCACCCCATACTTGTCCCCTTAAATCAAATTGATCAAAAAACAATATTTATATGGGACATCAAATTGGGTGCTTTATAAACATCAAATGCCACCTCTTAATGCCCTAGCCTCATTTTAAGCGTTCCTTCTCTAACATCAATCAACGCTCCTCCAGTTGCTAAAAATGTACGCCCCAAGATGATTGGTACCTGTTCGTCTACCTCAAAATCAAGAATAATAAAGTCAGTGAGAATAACAAATTTACCAACCTTTATGGGCATATCCTCAATGATTCCTTTTGGATATGCCATGGATCCATCTACTAGCTACAAAACCATACTAGTCGATCTAGGCTTTCCCATGTCTAATGTGTCAAGTAGAGGTAAGGGCATCAAATTTATGCTCACCCATATATAATTCAGTACGTGGACCACTTTACTCCCAATTTTGGTAGGTAGAGTAAATTTCCCCGAATCTTTCAATTTCTTGGGAATTTTCTATGTCACAACAGTGATACACTCTTCAGTGAGTGTTATAGCCCTTACATCCTATCACTTTATTAGCAACCTTATCCTGCAAGTACTTTGCAAACTTAGTTATACCCTGCAAAACATCTAACAAAGGTAAGTTAATGTGAAGATCTTTGAATGTGTCAAAGAACTTCCTAAACATAAAATCCTCCTTCGCTTTTATGTGCTTTTGAGGAAAGGGTAGTAGCGGCACTTTCTTACCTTCTTCTACAACAACTTTTTATTTCAAGTACTCAGATTTCCTTGAATTATCAGCATCTTTTTCATTTACTTGTTGGGTTACCACATCAGCATCTAACTCTTTAGTTGCCTTTTGAGGTTTTCCGTGAAGCTCTTTGCCACTTCTTAAGGTAATTTCCATGACTTGTTTTGGATTTTTTGTATCTTTTAGCAAACAACCTTATGGCCTAGTATTCATTTCTTGTGATAATTCCCAACCTGCAACTCTAGACGTCTTATGGCCGCTTGTTAATTTTTCATGTCGACAGTCAACTGTGTTTGACTAGCTAGAAGCTGCTTTAACATCTCTTCCATATTGCTAGTTGTCTAATTACCTTGTGCCTGTGGTTACTGAATTTGTTGTTGTTGTGAATTCGAAGGTTGAGTCCGCCACTTCATGTTGAAGGCATTACCATAATTTATCCTTTGAGCATTGCCTACATAAATCACTGATTCAGGATTAGAAGCACACATAGCCACTAAGTGACTACTATTACCTAATACTTCACACTAACCTGCAGCTTGTTGGATAGTATTGACTGTGGCTGCAAGTTGTGGGGCTCCCAATTTTAGGTTGCTGAACGGAGTATTTATTATATTCTACAATTCTGCAACCTAAGATGATAAGGCCGTGAACTAGTCCACCTTTAATACACCCGAAATTTTTTTCATAACTATTCTAGAATCTGAATGCCACTCCTGATTTTCTTGTGCAATGCGGTTCAAAAAGGTGTACAACTCATGATAAGTGAACTCCAGCGCTTGACCACCTGCGGATGAATCTTGAAAAATCTTCGTATTGTGATCAAGAGCTTTTACAAAATTATGAGCAAGTGCCTCATTGGACTATTGGTGGTGTGGACATTCTCAAAGAAGGGACTTGAATCATTCCCAAGCATAACAAATATTTTCATAAGGCTTTTGTTTGAAACTCACTATCTAACTACAAATTCTCGCAGTTTTACCTGATGGAAAGAATCTGATGAGGAACTTTCTGGCTAAGTCATTCCATGATGTAATTGAATTGGCCAGCTCCGCATTCAACTACATTTTAGCTTTCCCCAAAAGTCTATAGGGAAATAGTGTCAGCCTTACATAATTTGTACTCACCCCAATCAAAATGAATGTATCAGTAAGGTCAGTAAAAATCCGCAAGTGGACTTCTGGATCCTAGTGTGAAAGCCCTGCAAACTGCCCACTGCTGCTTAAAAGCTGTACCATATTGTACTTTAACTCGAAATTCCCTCAGTAGCCGGTCTTTGAATTAGGGAAGTCAAGTTCGTTAGAAGTGGGACTGCCACTTTCCAAACTGTCCTTCTTGTTTGTTGTTCTACAACCATTATAACAGGATTCTCTTGGTCTTCTTTGAGTTTAGGGCTTGGTTCAACCTACTTCCTATCCCTTTCTAGCTTCGTAACCTTAAAACTTGTTTCCTGAAATCACAAAACCAAGACCAAGCATAAAATACACCAAATAAATCTAAAAGTAAAATTAAAATAAATAGTTGCTAAATTTCACATCCCTGGCAACGGCGCCAAAAACTTGACAGCGCCTAAGCGCACATGCAAGTGTACATGGTCTTATCAAGTAGTAAAGTAGATTCAAAGAAGTCAAGTATCGATCCCATAGAGACTTGATTTAATAATAATACTATTTTTGTTTAAAATTTCGATTAAATTAATGCAAGGGTAACAAAAAAGAGAGTTTTGAAATTTTAACTTTGAATTAAAGTATATAATGCATAAATTTAATAGTAGAAAACCTAGGGTTAAAGCAATTCGAACAATCATACTATGTTATTTTATTTCATTCGTTAACTTGCTTATCTTGGTTGTTGATTCGTAGGGTTAATTACATGATCATGGTCTCCCGACCTCTAATTATTTACCTAATTTGGACATTACAACTACATCATTGAGCGGGGATACAATAGTCCAATTATTTGTTTGACAACTATCATCCTACATTTGAATCAAGTAAGGCATCTAAGTACATCCCTATCCTAGACGCTAATTCAAATTCCTTATTTCATAAAATAATAAAAATCATACTTTGTTTATTCCCACGTTCTATCACCCTATTCCCTCTCCTAAGATCAAAAGGTCGACAATATATGTATTTTATAGGTGATCAATCCATGAAATAATTATAACAAGAATAAACAAACAACCAATAATGATAAGCAAATTAAATGAATTTAATCCAAATAATCGTACTTATATTCTTTGATTTAACCCTGGAAAGGGAGTTTTTAGCCAATCATAGTCATAATAGACATCTAATTAATTGTATGAATGATTAAAACCATAAATAAAGATAAATTAAGGAAATCAAAACCTTAAATGAAGTTGTGGTAGATTCCAATGTTGTTCCAAGCGATCTAGGGGTTCCAAGTGTCCAAAATGTATTTTAAGACGTTATATTTTAAGTATACAAGTCATAACCCCACTTGGATTAGGTTTAAAATCCATTTTCCTTCAGCTAGACAGAATAATCCCTATTTTTTGTGTCAACGCATTGCGCCATAGTGTTTTAAGGCATCAGTGGGAACAACTGGGCACTTTCCTCTCTATTTTGGTCCTCAACGCGAAGTAGTGTTATCACATTGACACACTATTTTTGCACAATGTCGAATTGACAAATGCTCAGTGATGCAGTGTTTTACTTATTTGAGCCACTTCTGAATCCAATGGTATGTATCATACACTCATTGACTGAATACACAACCACACGCACCCTATACATTCCAGGGGTCCAAAGTGCATTCAACTTGTGTCTTGTGCTTCCGTAGTCATTTCCGATCCTTTTTGAGTTGTTTCAACTTGATTTGAAGCTTTTATATCTTTCATATATCATAATAATACATACACCAATCTTCCAAAAGCATTAAAACCAACAATTTAGAGCTCAAAACAACAGAACATCCTTAATGATGAACTAGTCTTGATCCGATTGTCCCTTGAACATCATAAATAAGTTGTTTCACATATAAATAAATAATAATAACCTTAGAAACTCATCAAAAAATATTATAACCCAACACGATAGACTAGACAAACACCTAGCTCAATCTAGTAACACTAGTTTTCTAGGTTGAACTCTAAATGCTTAAATTGAATCAAAACTCATGTGAAAACACCATTAAACATTGTAAACAAATACATGGACACATAAATTCTCATTTATATCATTATCAACGCATATAGCATAAGAATCATCCTCAAAACAAGGCGAAAAATACTGGAATAGTAACGCTAGAATGCATAAATACACCCAACATCACTAGCGTTCCAACCACTAACCATCTTCGAATTCTATTTCCAATAGAAATACAGGGGTCGGAGCTTATACTTCTTTTTCTATGCAGTGATCCAGTGTTTGAGCGGTTTGGGTGTTGACATTGAAGTAGTGAGCTTTCATACTTTGAAAAACATACAATTCATGGTCTTCTTACCTTATGTCATAGGCATCCTTGGATTTGTTTTGGCTATTGTCAGGGGCTTGTACAAACATACTTTTTTTGGTTCAGATATGTAGAGTCCTTATAGATTACAATGGACTTGGGTAGGGTTGATGTTGTACGTGGATGTAAATGGAATGATTAGAAGTTCTTCAGTTGTGTTTATTAGTCAAGTTTTTGCTATATTATTATTATATGTTGGGAGTTCATCCAACACTTGTGGTTGGTGTGATGGCTAGGTTAGGCTAATGGGGCGATATACGATCCTTGTTTTGCTTGAGATGCCTAATACGACAATGCCAGCTTGGGTTCGTGTCATGTTTTCTAAAGAATCATAACAAGGGTGGGATGGAAAAGGTTTTAACTCCAAGATTAATGGATCCCCAATAGAAGGTTTCATTGGTAGAGTTAGTTTTTGGGAAACAGAATTTTCATTTTACCGAAATTGATCATTAAATACCTTAGAATTGATAACTAATCACCTCTCATCTCCTATTCTACTCATATACATATATTTATGATTTGGCTACCTATGGCAACATCAATGATATGTAGTAAGATTCTGCAAGTACTTCTGCCATTTAATTACAAAATTTACCTTAGTATGTATATGCAATGCAATTAATAAATTTTATCATTGAAGTATATTCCATTCTGATATCTGAGAGTGCTCCTGGCTATCAAGATGGAGTAGATCATCATGCTAAATACTGCTGCTTCTACTTCACTGAATCCTTAATCATGCTTAATTCCTATCACTTTGCATTCCAGCTTCTAATTCTTGTATATTTACCCATCCAAGTAAGTATTCTGTTCCAGACGCCCTTAGTGATGCTACACTCAAAAATTTTCTGGTTCAATAGTCCATCATCTGCATCACAGAACACACACATTTTAGGTACTTGTATGCCAAACTTCATCAACCTCTCAACAATATCTAATCTTTGTTTTAAAGCTAGCCACTAGTTAAATTTATGACTAGGTTGCATGTGAGGATGTAGAATCAGCTTCTTCCATGCTACTTTAGGATGCTGAGGGATCTACAAGAAATACAACTATTTGATGCTAAACTTCTCTCTTTTTTACAACTACTGCAACCTGTACAACATGTGTCCTTGTAGATATTGTGACTTTACGACCAGCTTTCTGGTATTCAATATCTTCCTAATTACCCAAGAAATATTCTTAGGTAGAGGTATTTATTGCATTTCCTGCTGCTTTATATAAAAAGTTTGAAGCCATTTGATCCACATGCAGTCATTTTTCATTTCTACTGCCCATAAATGCTCTGCTATAGCAGCCTTGTTCCATAAGTTGATCATATTAAGCCCCCTACACCTTGTGGTAAGCACACTTTTTCCAAAGAGACAAGTTCCTTTTTATAGATTTCATATTTTCCACTCCACGAGTATATTCTACATATAGTCTCAATACATTTCAGTACTTTCTTATGGATCAAAAAAAACCTATGCCGAATATTACCAAATATCACTGTCTTGATTAATTGGAGCCTTCTTGTATAGCTTAATAGTCTTGCAGATCAGAAAGTGATTTTCGTTGTTACCTTCTTAATCAAGGGCCAACATAGAGCACTTGATAGTTTCCTTGAAGCAATAGGTATTCCTAAGTATAAAATGGAAAATCCCCAGCATAATAGCATTTTCCTTCTTCAGGTTATCAGATATACCACCAAGGAATAAAAAGCTCTAATCTACATTTGCCTACAAACTTGACACTTTAGAAAATTTCATAAATGTCTGGTTAAGTAACCTGATAGACCATTTCTCTGCTTTATAAAACATCTGTAGATCATCAGCAAAACATACATGTATTTCCCGCACTTTCTTGCTTCTAGGGTGGAATTGAATGTTCTAGATATTTTAGGAGCTTCATCATGCATTCTATAGCAAGTACAAACATGCAAGGTGACATCGGGTCACCTTGCCTTATACCGCTGCTGCCTTGGAATGACTAAGCTAGCCTACCATTTATAGTCAAGGAATAAGATGCAACTGTAATACATGCCATTATCCAATCCATAAACTTACTAGGAAACCCCATCTCTATCAATAATCTTCTTAAGAATGCCCAGTCTAGAGAATCATAAGACTTTCTGATATCCACTTTAAGAACAAACCTTGGAGAGATTCTTTTTATATTATATCCTTTGAAAATCGCATAGGCAAATATAATATTGTCAATAATGCACCTTCCCTCAATAAAGGCTGATTGTGCATCCCCTATCAGCTTACCAATAATATTTTTCAACCTTCTAGTAATAACTTTAGTGATTATCCTATACACAGTTGTAAAGAAAGCTATAGATCTATAATCTTTAAAATTTGCAGAGGACGGTACTTTAGGGGCCAATGTTACAGCAGTATATTCAATTCTTTTATCCATCCAACTATTGTTAAAGTAATGAATCTTAGCATTCAATAGATTAGAGTGTACCTCGTCCCAGAATTTAGTGAAGAACTCAATGGGAAAGCCACTAACCCCTGGGGCTTTCTCCTTTGGCATCATATTTATTGCTACCTTTTCCTCCCCAGCTGTTACCTACTAGATCAAGATCATTTGTTGCTCTCTAGTTAAATAGTATCCCCCCTAAATTACCTCAAAAAGATTCATCTCCCCATCTTTCCCTATTGAATAGGAGAAGAATAAATTCAATTCAGCTTCTATCTCTTCAGGTTCAGTAAACTTGACCCCAACCTCCTTATATACAGAAATATAGAATTTATACTTGACATCATCTTCCGATGATCATGAAATTATCTTGTATTTGAGTCACCACTTTGTGTCCATAAGGCTATTGCTTTTTGTCTCATCACCTGCTCTTCTACTTTGCTCTATTTCTCTATTTCTGCAAGTGCTAGCTTTTTCTATCCACATAATTGAGCATTGCAAAGGTTCACAACAATTCCTTCTTGTACCACTTCTAGTTTCTGTCTGGCAATCTCTAGATTTTTTTGGTATGCTATAAAGTATTTGTTCAGGTCTTAATAGCTATCTTTATAGCCTTTAACTTAATCGAGACAACCTGCATAGGATCACCAGTTACCTTTCTAGACCAAACCTCTTACACTCTTTTTTTGAACTCAGGGTGATTCATCACAGTATAGTTTAAAAGATTTTAGATGACGGGATTTGGGTATTTATGTGTAGAAGTTGATCATAAATATAGAGTAGTCTGAAACCCCTGGTATCATATAATAAGCCTCAATATGTCCCTGATTCTACAACCACTAGTAGTTCCCAAACCCCTAATCAATCTTGCAATAAACTCTAGTATCCACAGTCTGCTTATTACACCATGTGAAGTGGCATCCTATTCTTTTCGACGGAGTTAATTGGTTTATTTCTACCATGTCCTGGAATCCTTGAACCTTAGCCTGAGTGACTGGGGCTCCAATTCTATGTCTTGAGTTTAACTCATTGTTAAAGTCATCACATACTAGCCAGTTAGCTTGAACCTGGTTCCGCAAAACATTCAATTCCGTCCATAGTTCCCCTCTTTCCCCCTATTCATTACTAGCAAACACTATGGTTAACATATAAGAGAACTGGGTATTAGTATTGACTACCTTGCAATGCATAAACTGACTTACTAATTGCAGCACATGTACTTCAATGTGTTTTTTGCCAGATAAGCCAAATCCTCCAATTTGTAGCATTATTATAGTTATAATGGGCCTTCGAATCTCTTGCTATATTAGTTTTGACTTTATTTTCATTTTAATTCTTCACTTTAGTTTTAATTATTCCCATAATTTCCACTTTTTTCTTCCTCAGAAAGAGTTTTAACTCCTTCTTCTTAAATAGATTATTAATCCCTCTAATAATCTAGGATTACATAATCATGAAGGTTTGAAAGGACTTCTTCATAGAGCAATAGTCTCTGCCAACTCACCTACTGCCTCCTATCTTTTACTTTTACCATTTACTACATTGTCGACCTTTGTTGGACTAGGAGATACCGGGCTTGCATGCTCACTTGCTTTCATCTCATGCAGTAACTTTTCTGGCTGGTCTCCTAATTGGCTCTTTTCATTTGTTTGCCTTGGTTCTTTGATCTGCTCAGGAATGGGCTTGTCATTTTCTTTAGCTTCCTATTTTTGCATCACCTTTCTACGTCTACGTCTATGGTTCATCCTCCTTCTCCCTTACTGTGGGGGTGGATTTTCTTGCTGTAAATTCTCAGGTTGGTTCTTATATGGATAGTTATCAACATTATGCCTAAATATATTACAATCTCTACAAAAATTTAAGGATACAATCAAACATTATAGCTTGTTGTATGGTCCCCATTGGTGTACTCAACTCCACATGTGTAGGTAGGGTGTGGCTAATGTCATCCTCAACTAATACCCTCACATATGAAATCCTTTCCATCTTATAAGTATAACTATCTATGTTTATCGACTTTCCAACTACACTTGCTACCTTATATAGTGATTCTGTTGACCAAAATCCAAGAGGTAGACTAGGAAACTTAACCCATAAAGGAATCTTCTTTTGGTATTCAGCATTAAATTCAAAGTCCAGTGTCCAACTCCTCAATATAAATGGTATGTTTTGATATATATATGTTACCCTGATTGCATCACTAAATCCCTATCAGCTAGTGCAACAAATTTAAAAATATAGTAACCGTCATCATGTTATAGTACCTGAGGTTTAGAGACAAATTTCCATACATTACCTATATAATTTTCCATTTCTTTGAAGTATGGAGAATATTCTAATACATACCCAATCAGTGTTGTGCTCAAATGGTTGGCTTGTATTAGTATATTATCTTCCTCTAGTTGTACTATTTGCTTCTCTCCTTTCACCATTGGCGGTACATAAGCAAGTGCCTTCCCCATTTGTGAGCTTCAATTTATAGGTTTCACTTGATCCTTTGTCAATTCTGCTTTCACATCAACTTGAACTTGTGAAGCTTGGGATGAAGTACCAGCTTTACAGAATGCAGTCACCGAGGAAATTGTGAGTCCTTAGGCAGCCGTGAGATCCTTTTTCCAGCTGGGTCAGATTTCATCATCCTTGACTCCTCTACATCGTTATGCTCAATGATAGGCTGAAAAAATCAAGGGAGGAAGTTTCCAAAGGTTAATGGTCCTAGTTGTTGTTGTACTCCACTTGCCGGCGTGACAATAACATGTGGAAATGATGTTGCATTCCATCATAGAGCCATTTTCACTAATAGTATATGTTAGCATCCCTGTTATCGTGTGCCCAGAGCAGATAACATGATATATGCTCTATGCTCTATACTGCTTTTCAAAGCTAGAGTTGCCCTATTCTTTAAGTCCATCTTTTTAGAGCATAAGATTAGGAACCCATATTAGCAAGCATGCTCACCATCTCATCATTTTCATCAATGTCATCACCCCCAAAAATTTATGATCACCTCTTCAAGTTCTTCAACACCAAGTATCCCTTCAGTAGGAACTATAAATTACTCCTAATCAATAACTCAGCCCGTACACATATTTTTTTGGTTACTCTATCTACTGGAAATCATTAAATGCTATATCTTCATGATTAAATCAACACCTCGACTGACCTGCTTCCATATCAATAAATGCTCATTCAATAACAAGGAATAGTTTCCCCAAGATGATGGAAACTGCAAAATCAACTTCACAATAAAGGATAAAAGAATCAGCTATAAATATAAATGACTCAACCTTCACTAATACATCATAGAAAACTCCCACAAGGTTTTTTAAAGCGGTGTCCGGCATAATAAGTCTCATCAAAATTTGTTTGGGCGACCCCAACCCAACTACTTAAGCACTACTAGTGGCATCGATTTAAGCGAGCATCCAAGTCACACAAAGACTTCACAAGTATTTATTTCCCTAATGGTACATGGAGTGGTAAACAGTCGAGGATTCTTCTTTTGGTTCATAAGATATCGGGAATCTATTGAAAAATAATGGTGCAAATTATCAACAGGCTCAAAAATCACGATCCTCTCCTTTGTCGCAGGATCTTTCATAAACATTGCATAGCCAAGAATTTACTCAAGTGCCTCCACAATTGGGATGTTCTCAGATAATTTCTTCAGTATTGAAATAAACTTGTAATACATTCCTTTTGCGGTTCTCTTCTTCAATCTCTGTGGAAAACAAAGAGGAGGTCATAGAATGGAATGCCAAAGTTTTGGGGCCTTCCTTTATTTCCCTTTTTACCATTAGTATCCTTTTCAATAACTAGAGACATACTTTAAGATAAATTTTCACAAACAACCTTATCCTCAAACTCAGTACCTTTTTATATTCAACCAGCTTAAAATTGGCCTTATCATCATTAACTACTATCATAGGCAGATAGCTAGACATCATACCACTTTTAGAGGTCATAGCCATGGAGAGACTATCATTCTTTGGATTTTGAATAGTTTTGCTCAGAAGTGTCCTTTTCTAATGATAGTTTAGAACAACAGATTCGACCAAACTCCTGCTCAGGTTGCTAAATGGCGGAAAATATGACTCCACTTTTAGACTTCTCCTTGAAATATCTACTAAAATATCCTTAAGGTTTTCATCAGTTTTCTCTACCCCTTTCAGCAATTTGGCAAGCATATCCTCCACCCTATCATTACTTGAATCAGCATCACAGCTACCAGGTAGAGAGTATAAGCCTTTTTTTTCATTCTAAAAATAATTTTTTCGTCGAGTCACCATTTTATCCTCTACACTTATCTCTGTACCTTGATCAATTGTAGTTGTTATCTTTGTAATAGTTCAAATATCCTAAACTACAACAATAATGGTCTTGATTAGAGACTTGTACTTTGGTTAAAAAAATGCAACACCTGATCATCTAAATATTTTACCTCCTTAAAAATAAGTTCTCATCTGAGCTTCTTCTTTAGCAAGCTATTTTACCCTATTTTACCTCTTGATCAAGCTTCTTATTAGCAACCGACTTCATTTAACTTATTTTACCCTAGTCTAGTAAGTTATTTTTGCAATTATGCTCAATTCAGTTCTCATCTGGGCTACTTCTAGAGCAATCCCATCATCTACTCTTTGATGCACTGTGAATGATCCAATCGAATAAGTTCTTTCAAGAACATCAGTTTACTGAGTTTGCCAACACCTATTTATTTTGGTGATTCTATAAAGTTTTGCTAAAGCCCTTCCCTAAGTTATACTCATAAAAGCACCTCTTACCATACTGCCATCCACGACCTCGTTATTTGCATTTAAAGACCTATAAAAGATTTCAAGCAAACTGTGATTTGGTATTCTATGACTTGGTACTTATTACACCTCTCTCTTTAACCTCAATGATGTCTTATAAAATAGTGATAAGTGTAGTTTCCTGAAGTTATAGATATAATCTTTGAGCTACGATATTTGGGGTGGTTGGAAAAGTTGTTCCACGAAAGCCATCTTCAGTTTCTACTAGATAGTTATTTATATATGTAGTAAGTCTACTAGTCATAGAGTTGCTTCACCATCCATTGAGATTGGAAATCACCATAATTTAATGGCATCTTGATTCACGCCAGGTATCTTGTAAGAACTGCCAATCCCTACAATATTCATTATATATATGTTTGCATCAATAATAGAATGACTAATGAATACCCTTTCAAGTTCAACAATTATATCATTGCACTAGTGATTTCGAACTTGGTCCTAGCTAGTAGTGAAGGTGGAATAATAGCACCTATTACACCTATATCATATAGATCAACGCCATTATATTCATTATCAAACTAGGGAACATAATGATAGGGCTCTCATGGACTTTATTCCTTTTTTTCCTTGCTCGTTCTGCAATGGAAGCGAAAAGGGATACTTCTTTTTGTCTAGATTGTGCATCAGAAACAACCTATCAAGTTACTACATGTCTTTGATCCCCTTTGTCTAGAATATGGGTCATATCTTGGTCTGCAGTACTGTGAACTTCTTGATCGAGACTTCATTGATTGATAACTACTTGATTATCCATTTTTGTTAAGTTCCTCAGTGTTGTTTTGATTATAAGATGAAGTTGAATCAAGCATTTCTTTGACTCCTAGTACTTTAATACTCTATTGAGCAACCTAAAAATAAAATAAAAAAACAGAAAAGTAAAATTTTAAAGTAAGGACTGACACTTATATAAACACAATTGATCTAATCCTAAACAATATTTTCTATTAATGATGCTAAAATTTGGTATCACCCAAATTATACATCGAAAGTGATGTACAAAGTTGTTGTTGAATCAAATATAAAACTCAACTAGGTTGGGGTCGATCCTATATAGAATATGGCTAGGAGCTCAGTCGATACAATTATATAAGATACTGGTTAGTTATTTCTAAAAAAATTATTTTGTAAGTATCGGTATGTTAATTATATTGTTTGTTATCAATGAAAGAATTTACTTGAATTTTGTTTCCCATAATTTCATAATGTTGTAGGCGTATTGTACTGGCAATCTATCTTTGTGTTAACCATGCAAAAATTACTATATTAGGTTCCCCTAAATAGTTGGTCTCCTAGGTCGATAAATATCACCCTACAACATGGTCTGTCTATAGCTGTTTGCTGACCAAAATAGATAAATATCACCATTCAACTAGGTCCGTATATGGGTGTTTGCTGTACTAACCCTTACTTTTGATCCTAGATTAGTTATTCCGAAAAAAGGCCAAGCTATTGGTTTCTTTAAATGTTTATTGTTACATTCCTTTTCCCATTCATTACCCCTTTGGTCCATCAAGTAATAATAAGGCAAATTTTAATGTTGACGACCATTAAAAAGTATTAAATATAAATTAGAGAACAATACATCCACACACACCATTTAAGAATCAATATGTACTTTACCTACGTTGTTAATTCATCACGTTCTGACAACACTAGTTGAAGGAATTGGCTACTCATGTTCATAAGATCACAATAAGAAATTTTATAAATATTAATAATCATTAACTAACGAATAAAATAGATGAAATCTGACACACTTGAAATATCAAAGAAGAATTAATCACCAAGAATCAATGTGTAATACCTCAAGTCTCATAACAATAGAGTGATGTTTCTAAGGCTAAAGAGTTTGTATAAATGTGTAAACCTAAAAGAAAACCTAAGAAAGGTATTTAGAGTTAAAACAAAACTTATTCTAGGAACAATATAGGATAACTCATTGTATAATGCAATGATCCATCCTTCTTTTTCGTTGTTAGATAGTTGATCTTTTCTTATTATCTAAAGTATCTAGGATGATCATCAGGATGAGCTCTCCTATCAACGGACATCTCATTGTGTATGTTTTTTGTTACAACCTTGATTATTACACTTCTTAGGATCTTCTCCCACAATGTTTAGAATGTGTTCATTGTAATATGGAACGTTCATACGGTGCTATTGTCTGATGCTTTTCACTTTTCACATCCTCGAATTCATACAACACCTATGTAGGACAACCTAACAGTAGGACCAATAATTTGTTAGAGGGATCGCCGAATATACTAAGTTCCATTTTCTCTATTTTCAAAAGTGTAACTCCCAAAACCCATTTTAAATACAATTATCACAAAAAACATCATACCCACATAAATGTTCCCTCGAACTATTTTCCTTTTTTTAAGCATTGAAAGCTCCATGAAAGTATGACACATCACTCTAGTGGATACGTCTTCATAAAAATTCTAGAACTCTTATTCCTTATATTGTAATACCAAGTTTATCAAGGTCGGAGCCTACACCCTAAACGTGATCGATACTCGAAATCACTACGGGCCTTAGTTGACAACTTGGCATGACACACCGTTTTGATTAAACAATGAATTATCTGAAAGTTAAAAATACTAAACATAGGTTACAATTCAAAAAATTATAGAATATTTGTAACTAATTTGATTAAACAATGAATTATCTGAAAGTTAAAAATACTAAACATAGGTTACAATTCAAAAAATTATAGAATATTTGTAACTAAGTACTAATAGTAACCCGAACAGTGTAAATATTGAAAGAACTACTGACTAATGAAGCCTCTAATGTCTGAGCTAAATAATTGTACTGGGAAAAGGACCTTGGATACTCTAGAAAAAAATACGTAAAGTCAGAATTGGAAGTTTCACCATATCTAGGTCCTCTGGATGCAAGAAAGACTCACCATGCAAAAGACTAATGAAACATTTGACCGTGGGCTTGAATCTAAGCATCAAAATTCACATAATGAAATGATGTAGTGCCAAAGTAACATCAATATAATTGACTGGTAGGTAACAAAGCTTAATTAAAATAGTTAAACATATCATACTAGGAAAATTAAACCAGTGCATAACCTTTAACTAATTATTGATAAATAACTGAGTACTAAGATATAATACCCAGATTTTGTAGCTTTCAATAAAAATTAAGGACTAGGATAATGTATGCAAAAGATATTAGAAACATCGAAAAATAGGTAAAAATGAAAACAACTAATTTTCTAGAACATGAACAGTTTAGTAATTGAAGTACTATTATATGTAAAGTACACAAAACTATCATAAGCAATAAATTAAGTGAAGATAAAATAAATTGTTTTCTAATTTTTGAGGGAATTTCTCATAAGTGACATACTGCATGTGAACTCATGATATATAATATCTTTTACAAAATGGGGAAGATATCCTAGACCTTGTCGAGGTATTAAATAAAACATAAAACTAATAGATCCATATTGAGCCTTCGATCTAAAAGAGAAGCCACTCAAACTTTCCAGAAAATCCTATTCTATGGTGGCAATGTATTATGGAGCATAGTTGTCAAACCCATAACCATCTCAGTGTTAATAATCCTCCCAAAATATACTATTTTTCCATACGAGAAGTCATAAACATAATCTAAAAATCATTCTTGGAGCCTATGCTAAAAATTGCATCATGATATTTTATATGTTGGTGAGCGTTAACTGTACATCTAAGTAAATTATGCTAGACTAAACATACAAGATAAGGAAAACCATTTTTATCTTTCAAAACATGTTAATATGAATGAGGCTTCATTATAAACTTTTCATGACATGAGTTTGCAACATTTAACAAAAATTCAAGGAAAATATGAAATAATTAAGTAAAAACATGAAATATACTTTTAATATAAATAAAGTAAATTCATACAGTTTATAGAAAGAGTGAGTAGAAATATAACAGGATCAATCTAACTAAAATAAGCCAAATTCGTGGAATATTATTAATGGAGGATATACGTAATTGCACAAGAAATAAAGAACTAAACTTTAAGATTTCAAATTTGCAGTCCAACTTAACTCGTGGACTAAACTGAAACTAGTACTTGATTGCGGGGATGAGTGTTGTTCCTACACTTAATGTTTAGCCTAAGATACATAAATGAGGACAAGAAATTGGATGATCATTGCATGAAACCTTAATCTTGGCTGAAGAGGGACTTGATTTTCCTAGAGTTTGTAGGAGAGTGAATGAGGGAATGATCGATAAGATTCTAATTATAATACACTATAAGGGACTTAAAGTCATGCAAGATGATTTATGAAATTAAAAGGATCAAATTACCCTCATTTTAAAATGATGGAGGAAAATTTTCATAATAGGACGAGGATAGGCATTGCGTATAGCTTTTTTGCATCACCAAAGCCTCGTAGAATAATGATAAATGTGCCAGTTTTTTCCTTGTACTGAACCTCCAAATGTGTGAGCTTATAGGTTCTTAGTCCTTGGGGTTTGATTACAGTCCTAGATTGTACCTCTTCATGAGGGACCCTAAAACATGGTACATAGTCTACTTACGTCAAAAACTCTCATCTAAGGATCGAAACACATCCAAATGATTTCCCATCAATTTAAAGTTCAAATAACTTAGTTTTTAAGCTAAAAATGGAAAAAGAAACTATATGAATAGATGAAAATTTAAAGGTGTTACATTTTGTTACTACCTATTTGATTCCTTGACACAACCGATATTGATACATCTAATCATCAATTGCTCTATGAACTTCAATTTTAAAGTCCTTATGCTCCAACATCCTATTCTTAGCCTCGATGATCTTAGAAGCCATTCACCATCATTGATCAAGTCTGTCATCTATCACCAGAGCCACTAAAGCCAAAATAAAATAGTAAAGGGTTTATGCTAAAACAAGAAAAGAGTATTAAATACAGTGAAGGGAAAGAATCGACAAGATTATAATATATTAAAGGGAGTAAATATACCAAATCCAATGTAAAAAAAAAACAAAAATCACACACGTAGAAAATACTTTCTCTATTTCAAAAATAATGACATGTTTTGATGCTATATGTAGTTAAAAAACTGTAGAAGATTTTTGAATCTTCTGATTTTAAATAAAAATTATGTCAAATATACAAAAATTTCCTTTAATATTTTGTTCATTAGTATTACATCCAAAAAGGAAAGTGTCATTCTTTTTAAAATGAACAAAAAAGGAAAATACGTCATTATTTTTGAAATGGAAAGAGTAGTAAAGTGAAGAGATATGGATACAATACAATTATAGTGATAGACTAAATTATATGCTTCCACAAACACAAATGAATGAACGACATGATAATAAACAAATGAACTACAAATACTAAGAAAACTCAAATTAAGAAAGCAAAATGGGAGAAAAGGAACAAATATTTACAAGAAACAACATAACAATCTATAAATATATAACACCCTGAGACTACCCCTTGGATATTACACTATACTTAGGACCGCATGTGATCCCATACTAATCGATGATACTAGCATAATTCATGAGAAACTGAATCAAATACATAAATGTAGAAATAATAATAAACGAAAAAAATGTCATTAGCTGAATTCGTTCAATACAATATTATTTTAATCATTTATAACACTGGATTACACAAAAAAAACTGAAATAGAAACTGAATACATCTAACTATGACTGACTGTCTATGAAGCCTCTACTAATGCTGACTAAAAGTAGTCGAAAATGATCTCAGCTATCCCTAATGAGTGCAACTGAAGTAGAATAAAATACTGAATATAAAAAATAAATTAAGTCCTAAAAAAGGAGACCTTATTACCTGTTGGTTGGAAGCTGCAAACTTCCTAATCATAATGTTGGGGGATACAATGATACCTATATTATGAAATAATATGACTACACAAACATATATATGATCAGTACTTACGGAATATAATGAGCATGTGGGGGTGAATGCAATAAGTAAAACTGATACAAATCCTAATCATAAAACATGCATGCTAAGTGTAAATAGGCTCACTATGATCTTAAAAGAAACTGAAGATAAAATATCATAAATTATGTATAGTAAAGAATATTCTAATAATCTAAATTAGTATAAGAATGAGTAATAAGACAACATATGTGTAAAGATTTTGAACCATTACACTTGGTTTTATAAAACCTTCTTTACTATGGGAGATTCTTATAACCAGCATAAACTATGTGAGCTAGCATGGAGTCCAACGTCTTACCCACGTTGAGGGGAGCTATTCTACACTTTCCATCGGCATAAAACTTGAACTAAACATGAGTGATCACCAAACTAAGATCATTTTGACAAGGAGATACTCTCTTGCGAGGTCCCTTAAAACTAGGTTGGCACCTAGTTTCTCAGAAATAGGATTCTCTAAACCTATATTCTCCTTTTGATACAAAATACTAGTCCCGAAATATGTACTCATATACTCATACTTATGAAATTCACCTTAAAATAACTTATAGCCTTATAAATTAAAAGCCAACTATGCTTCTCTTTCTTAAATCATACTCATAAACAAATTTGTGAATTTCATAACTTACCTGAGATTATAAGATGATAAATAAAATCTGAATCATACTATAATAAGCTTGAAAATCAACATAGTAAGTCAAAACTTCTTGTAAACTAAGAGAGTCATGGTAAATTCATATTCTCTTACTTGTAAACAACTTGAATGATGATAAAAATCATATATATTCCTCAACTCATGAGCTTTCAGGTCAAAGTACTAAATTTATGTCTTAATAAAAATCACATAAGTAAAGGTAAATTCTTTTGCTAATTTAACTTTAAATTAAATGAGCATGTTACAATTTTGAAAATATAAAAAATGGGTATAATCCTAGCAATCTAATCTTTTAAACTTATGTAACAATTTAGTTGTTGGTCACAACGATAAAAAATTATACTATTTTCCAGCCCCACAAATCTAAACATGATGAATTCTATTTGAAAAAAGATTAAATTTTAGCCTTGGAATCTTGAATTTTTTTGATGAACTCTTATTTGGTGTTCTTGAGTGTTTGAGAGAAGAGAATTCTGTATTTGGGTTAGGGAATATGGCAAAACATATTTGTATTAGTTAAAGGATGATTTAGGAAGTAAATTTATTGTTTTCCCTTAAAAAAACTAAAGAAAAATGGGAGTTTTAGCCTCTCTATGACCATGGGAATGACACTCTGATGTTTCCTACATTATACCTTTAGTAAAGTACAATGTAGTCACTGTCAAATATATAAACCAATAAAGGTTGGGTTAAATCCCATATGGAATAGGCCGAATATCTATAACAAACTTTGTAAAGTAGGGAGAAAAATATGGAAAAGTAAATAGGGGATTTCGAGAGAACGGTATCAGTAGTAACAAATCTTGATAACTTTTAGTTGAATCAACATAAGATGAATTCTAGGACTATGATTCCCCTGACTTCCTAAGTCCATAGACTTATCAAGCTCTACTAAACTATCCCAATACCTTGGATACAAAATCTGCTACGATATGTATCACAACCCATCTTGTGAACAACTTTGGTGAATTTCACACATTACTTTTTGAGTCTTAGAGATTCGCCTTATTAACCCTTATCCTAGATCCTAGATTAACAATTACCTTTTGAGTGTTAGGTTAATTAGTTGAGTGTTGATAACTTTAAATTGTTGTTGTCATCTTCTTTTCCTAAATAAATTGTGTGGGCCTATGTAGAAAAACATTGAGACACAAAGAAATCAATTTATAGAATTATATTAGCAACAAACAACCAAGCAAACATGCAGTATACACTACCCAAAAAGATAAGTAGCTACCAATACAAGCCATGTACCCTCACAGCAAAGAAGTCTCGCTTTCGCAATATGATAATGCATGTCAATGTGGGGACGATACCGAGATACTTATACTCAAAAAAGAAGTTCTAATCAATGTGAATAGACTACCATAGGCTTGCCGTTATTTTTTTTACCTAAGTATTTTTTTTGAACAGTCAGGCTAAGATCAGTATAGGACTTTATTCAGCTTGAAATGTAGGCTTAGCGGCTGGTATAGTGCATTAGGGAACTAGCGACTCACCCTCCTTGACACTACAATGATATTTCGGGTCCACTTCTAAATTGTTTTTTCTTTATTTCTCCCCTATTTCTCCATTTTTCTCTTTTATTGCTTATTCAAGTTGAGTTTGATTTCTTTATTATCCTTTTTTTTTCTTTTTTTTTTCACTTTTATTTCTATTTGACTTTCTTTATTTATTATTTTACGGCTCCCAACCCTACTTTCTTTTTTCATATTCAAACCCTTATTCATACCCAACTTTATCTACGCGCCCTTATAATAACAACCCTCAACTTTGATGATTTGTTGGAGTTGAGGTGCACAATGTCCAAGGTGGGACTATGGACAAAATAGGTTCATTGTACTAAAATTTAGGAAGATGAAGGGTGAAATTAGGAAAATGGGTCAATATAGGCTCAAATCAAGGATTAAGGGATGCTTTTTAAAATTTGGATGGTCATTTAGGCGGAGAGTGGACTAAATAAAATATGGACTACGATGATATCCTAACCAACTATCCTACAACCTAGGAAAGACTAACCGGACATGTTCTCGATTAAATGCACAAAGGGAACTAGGTAAGTATCTCACACACATGGTAAAATGTTATATTACCAATTTTTCCCTAATCCTAATGCCATAACAAGATTCATAATAGTCACATATATGTTTACATCACATAGTTCAAAAACTCTTTTTAGAGGGGTATGAAATTTTAGAGAAAATATAAAAACAAACATAATATGTAAACTTTCCTCAGGTTCCTAATTTTTTTCCTAATAGAACACAAATAGAACATAACATATATACAACACAAACATAATGCAACCTAAACATGCAGTTTTACTAGGATAACACAGTCGATTGGAAAATAAATATAACAAGAAAAATCCTTGATTGTGGCATACCCTAATAAAGATGATGCACTGTCCCCAGGGCATAACTATAGTATAAAATAAGGAGTGAAGACATACATTGGATTCTCTAAGAAGCCGAATCAGAATCTCCCCCATCTTGGGCATATTGTGGCTTCACTAGAGGAGGTAGTAGTGGTGGGGCATGACTAGAAGATGCACCCACTACTATATCAGCTATCCTCCTCACATAAAATCATTTCTTACATAACTAAATCACGAGATGGCCTTTTTAAGGCATGACCAAAGCCCATAGTCTGGTGTTGGAGATCTTCCTCCCTACCTCTCTTGGCCTTAAAAATCGAGGCCATATCCTCATTACCAAACCAGTCAAATACCATAAGTAGATGTGGAGATAATGCCTATGTGAAAGCCAAAATAACCATAGGAATGACTAGAACCTTGCTCTCTACTAGTGATCGCACCTCAATGCATAATACAGCCATCTCCACATAGAATCTAGAAAAATTACGAGTCTAGACCTCACTTAATTAGGCAATCATTCGAGCCTCAAAGCTATGAATTCGAGCATGAAGATCCTTAGTATACTCTGTTGTCTCATCCCTTAGCCTCACCTCAAATCGGGCCTCAACAGTCTCAAGTATAGTTTGGACCCAAGGTCAGATCTATCCATATAGCATGGCAAACTACGTCTCCATATGAGTGAGGTTGGCTTACACCTTATTCTATCTCTTAATAATACACTCTAGAAATTTTGTGACATCATAATAAAACTAGTAACTATAGGAAGATGGGCATAATAAATGTCCTAGCTGGGTAAGAAGGTAAAGCCGGGGATGGTCTAGATGTGGTTGTACCCCTCTCACCAACAGTAAAAGTATTAAGCTCATATCTTTGCTCTCCAATCTCAACATCAGTAGGAACATGCATCCTCTAAACATGCTCTTCCTAAATGAAAGGGCCTTAAAATAGCTCAGAATAACAGTAGGACATGACGATGCTCTCTATACAAAGATTTAGTTTGTTAGATATTTTATCAAATTAGTATCGACTATGTGTTTCACCTTAATGTAATGATCTACCTTTGGAATAGGCGACACTACAGTTCCATCACTTAGTTGTTGAATCAAAAAAGGAAAAGTGAGAGTGGTGGTCTTACCAAATACTCTAATATGGATCTTCAGCCAGATCAATATTGTAAAATATATTTCATAGCCAGTAATCATAGTATCAATAAAGGTGGCTCTGAACCATTTAAGTATGTTTTCCAAAGAAGACGAACTCACTATAAGACATTAGACAGTCCACAAAAACTTTGCCATAAAATGAAGTGATGCCTTCTTTGTCTCTCCTTTTCCATATACCCTTGTAGCATCAACATCCAACTTAGCTATATGGGTGGATATCTATGCTTGTGAACGCTAAAAGCCTAGCTGAACAATAGTTAGTATGGGTTGGGGCCTATCTAAGTAGGTTTGGGGATAATCTGAGTACTTAGTGTGGCCATAATTATCACAGCTGCAGCCTGTCTCTATGATCAGCCCTGAGTCTATCATAGGGCTAACGGGGTACTGTCTTAGCTGATGTCGTACTCCTCTACTGAAACACTCTACTCATGTTACTTGTCTTATAGCATAGACTGAACTCCCCCTTTTGGGTAGATTTTTGTTCTATTGTACTAGAGATACAAGTTGTTAGTACTTGAAATACAAGAACAAAAAAAAATTTAAAAACTTTTGTAAACCAAGGTGGGGCTACCTACGACCCTACTTATGAAGTCTGTAAGTTGTACTAATGGGGGTCATAGGTACCTTCATAAGTATCATACAAAGCCCTAACATTTCAGGGATTTAGGTCTGACACTTATAGGGCTACTTAAGACCTTCTAAGAACTAATTACGAGGCCCATAAGTAGCTTCATAAGTGACTTCAGAGATTTGGTATATTTTTCAAAAATTTTATCCCCACATATTTTATATTTGAATTTTTTGCCAAATTTCATACAATATTGCATGCACTAATGTAAGTTCAATAGGTATTGCATAATTTTTTTGGGTTTTCAACTCATTATTCAACTTCTACTCCTATTATTAAAATGATCACAGGTTCTTTAGACATAATTCATGAAATAAATTAAATATTACCGAATTTAGGCTCCTTTCTTTTCAAGAATTTATGATAAAGTTTAAATTGGAAACTGTATCAAGCATTATTCACAAATTCAATAATCAAGAACATGTTTTTACTAGAGTTGGAGACAAAATTGTTTATTGGATTCGAAGAGTTGGAAGTAAAAGATGAACAAGGCGAAAAAACCATATTTTCTGATGACAATGCATAAAAGTGATGAGATTTTGATAGATTTTTGCCTTTAAATATTAAGAGAGAAGTTGAGTATTGGGAGTGTTAAAATTTGAAGTAGTGGAATAAATGGAATAGATTTTGGGGTTTTAAAGAAAGGGGTCTGGTCAGATCCCGGTCGAGTCACTTGAGTCAACCCTGATTTAAAAAAATTTACCACATATTTTTTTTCAATTTATAGGGACACTTATGAACTATAAGTCCTACTTACTATGGCCGTAAGTTACTTTGTATGTGGTAAGTACTACAGTCGTACGTGCCTTCTTAAGTGATCCTTCAATTCATTTTTCCTCTAATTTTTATGACACTCATAAGTTGGATCGTAAGTTGTACTTATGACCACCATAAGTGGGTATGTAATTGTATCTTCAGAGACCAAAAAATATTTAAAAATTGTCTTACACCTGCGATACCAGTTACCTATTGTATGTGGGACCTACCGCTTTCGTAAACAGTTTCATAAGTCCATTTTCCTGAACTTGTCTAAATTTTGAAATTTTTACCATGTTGCAGGTGTTTTCCCTTGCTTTACAACTATAAAAATGAAAACAAAGTTAACAATAAAACATTGGGTTGCCTCCCTATTGAAACCTTAGGGGACCAGGTCCCTCAAAGTCAATCACAAACAAGAACACAGTAAACCAACTAGGAACATAAAAAAATACAAGAAGTATAAATAACACTAGAATTAACATGGAAATCCCCTTCGCTCAAGAGGGGAAAAACCACATCTTTCCCTCACAAGAACCCAAAACTTCACTATAACAAAACTCCTTATTACAGTCTTTAATAAACCTAACTCTAAGTTCCTCCTACTTGTAATAACTCTACTAAAAGCCAACCTTAGCAACTCTGCAAAGAACATATTTTGATATTGATTAACTCTAAAAAAATATAAACCTTAGGTAACTCTACCTAAGTTCTCTCAAATAAAAAGTAAAACAACATTACTCTTATTGCTTGAGTAATTCAATTACAATTCAGGTTCACTCAAGGGCACTCTCTCTTTTATGCAAACAAGAAATAAGAACCTGAGCTATGCTTGAGAAATAGGATAGAGTTCTTTCCTCTCACAATTTTCACTCTTTAACTCTTAATTTTGCAAAAACTACTTGATGAAGAAGCATCATTTTCCTTTTATAGATGAGTGATGACATAAGGAAATGAGTAAGCACATAAATGGTTTTCATAACAATAGAAAGTGATCATTTTCAATTGAGGGATGATTCATGCCTTATTTAGAATAAGACAATTTTTCTGACAAATGAATAGAAAGAGGATGCGGCTTTTTGTTAGATCTAACAAAAATAGACATTGATAACACTAACATGTGATAGAGGACCAGGTCTCTCTCTTTCTTTTAGTGAATCCTCAATATTGTAAATATTGAATTTTTTCCTACAAAGTTGTTTCCATGGGTGTATACCTACAAAGATATGATACTGAGTTTGAAAAATATGCACCTATTTTACCAAGGATACCTGCCTCCTGAACATAGCCGAATTTTGTATGGGAAGTTGATCCATCTAGTAAGTCAGGATAATTTGATCAATCCCAGCCACAGGTTTTTAGTTTTAATACACCAGTTCAATCTAGGAGTTTCCCTGATAGTAGGTCTGAGGATTATGTCCTAGACTTAACATCCTATGAATTTTCAAGGATCCTTCTGCATTACGTTGGACTAGCCAGCATCTTTCAGAACTTTTTTCACCCTTTTATGCTAGCTTTTGAGATATGAATATTGTGAAACCCTTGAAGTCTTTGAATTAGGCACTTTTTGTACTCTTGTATCCAAATTTAAAGTTAGAATGTCTAGTAGGTTGAGAAGATATATGCTTCCAATTTGTCCTTCTGAGATAAATTACACTGGGACCATGTCCCTGTGAATTCTGACTGGACATTTATTAAGTTCTTCTACTTGATATGATGTGTTTGAGTGAGATCTCGGATCACCATTCATCATTTTCTTATGGATCATTAGGCGCTTGACCATTCTCATCTGCTACATGCAATTTTGACCCTTTTTACCCATTGACATAAGACACCTCCACCTTAAAGTGTCTCGAGAAAAAGAATATAATAAGATCTTCCAGACATAGCTTTGAATAATTACATATAAAGAAGATTGTTCTTACTGTAAATCCTTCTCTCCCTACTATAAAAAAATCATTTGTTAGATTTTGGAACCTACTTGAGTTTGAGTTCCTAGTTGGAGGACAGAGGTCTGATCAACTCCTTCTTTGCCCATCTAGGTAATGAAAGCTTCTTCATATTTTTGAAAGGTCTGAAACCTTTAGGATAGGTATTACCCTTCTATATATGTCTAACATTAATTATTCTTTCTCTAAGCTAGCTTTGACAATTCTCCTTGATGTGTCCATCTCTTCTACGGTGAGTTCACAGAGGCTTGTGGACCGTGATCTTAGTATAATGAGACACCTTTTCATGAGACCTAGGTGATTGAGTTTTTTGTTAATACCAAAGACCTTTCCCATTATTATCTACTTGATAAGTCAAGATAGAAAGGATCTGAGAGGATCTAGTCCAATGTAAGGATTTTTCAAGTTCTTTCGTTAGTCGGACTAGGTCCCTATACAACTCCTCATTCCTTTGGAGTGCAGTGATGATATGACATTAATACTCCTTCAGTTTTTTTCTAGTTCAATCTAAAAATTTAAGGATTCTTTCTTCCCTTTATTATTTGAATCATGTACTTTCTCAAGTTGACTTACCATGCTCATATTTTCAGATTTTAACTTAGCTACTTGTTTCTTAATTTTAGATATCTGGAGAGTAAAAGCTATCAATTAAAAATCCTTATATTCTATCTTTCTATCTTGAGAATTATCCTTCTCTTTATCAAAAGAATTATTAGCTTCCTCATGATGATTAACTAAGCTTAGATTTTTAGATTTCAGCTTTGTAACATGTTCCACAGTTTCATCTTGAGGGTTAAGGCTATCAAATCAAACTCTTGATTTTATAATTTTTCTTCTAGAGAATTTTTTCATTATTCATTTCACATATAGAATCAATTAACACATTAGAAAGATTTTTTATTTTTCTAGTAGAGAAATTCTTTTAGTTTTCTATAATGTCTGGAAATGTTACCTCATTTTCTTCTTCATCTTTAGTGTTCGACATAAAAGCAATTAAGGAATAAAAGTTCACTTAATCATCCTCCGTTGCCATTATGGAAATATCTTCCTTCTTCCCATCTTTCTAAGATTCACCAGAGTAATCTCCCTGAAACACCTAGGCTTTGGACTCATAAAAAATTTCCTTAGTTGAAGCTTTTAGACTAGGTACGACTCTAGGGTACTAGTCGTACTCTTTGTTACGACTTAGTGACCCTTTCTTGTATGATAGGAAGTGCGCAAGGGTTACACATTGCCCAAGATATAACTTAGCCTCTCCATGGTCATATATTAAAGTATGAGTCATACACAACCTATTCGTATTGAGTGTTGAGTTGTCCTAGTGAAACTGTTTTGGGTACTATTTGGAAATACAATTTTGGGTACCATTGGGCAGGATTCATGTGTCTGTGTCATACCTTGGTCAGTGTAGGGGTCCTTGGTAAGGACTAGGGTAATAGTTAGTGTACCACTCGTATGTTAGGATATGTTTGAGAAAAGGGAGTCATACCTACCAAGGAAGTCACTTTTTATTTTTTAAGTCAGGGGCTCTATGGATATTTCTCACCCTAAAACCCTTAAGTCCCAAATACTCTCTCAAACACACTTTCGAAGAGTGAAGGCTAGGCTTACAAGGGGTATTCATCTAGAGGCAAAAGGGGAGTCAAGTTTATTAGGGGAATCACCTTGTTTAAGGCATATGACTTTTTCCATTGTTATTAACTCAAAAACCACGTATTTTAACCATGGGTTAAGATTTGTAAATGATGATTTTGAAATCAAATGTTAAGGTTTTTGTTGCCTAGTGATTTGTAATGGTTGTTCTTTCTTAGACTTGTGTTTTACCTAATATGGGCGATGATTTGCACATATGGGTTCTTGTTTATTGTGTTTTGACAAATAGGTCATGAGTAACCCTAATATTGATTATTTTTATTTTGATTTTTTCTATGATAAAGGTATGCCTACTAGGTGTTTGTAAAAATGTCTAGTCACATATTGATGATGTTTTGAGCTAGGGAGATGGCCCAATTAGTATAAGTGGTTGGTAAGTGGTATGGTAAAAACATTGATATCCATGTAATAAGTTAATTTATGATTCTAATAGTTTGATGGATAAAAGGGTCAAAGTCCCTAAACATGAAATTGAACTTGAATTTCATTTGAACTAAAGTATGGCATAAAAATGTTTATGAAGAATGAATGGTTTGGTAAGGGTCTTTACGACTATAAATTGAATTAAATGATGAATTGGTTAAATGAAATAGAGTCCCTGAGTATTGAATTGAATTGATATTGATGTATGGACAAAGGGTTAGAGTCACAATGTAGAATAACGATTATCGTGGTGGTTTGTGGCTAGAGTCCGTTGTTTAATGAAATTTCTTGTGGTTAGAGTCCCTCACCAAATGAGCTCACTTGGGTTTAAAGTCCCTCTCTTAATAAAATGACATGAGGATAAAGTTACTTGCCTAGTGTAATAGCTTGAGGTTAGAGTCCCCTGCCTAACAAAATGACTTAAGGGTAAAAGTCCTCATATTTGATATGATTGGTAAGTTCAATTCTTCCAAAGTGTAAAAGTAGGAGGTTAAATTCCTCTACTTCATGACTCATGATTGAGTGCATCAAGAATTCTTGCTAAGAGTTATTTCCTTTTGGCATGTTATGAATATGTTATGTATCTACATGTATGCCTATATATATAAATATGGTTGTATATCATTATTTGACTTGGTTTTAAATTATGACTCTATTTTCTCCATATACTTGAGTTACATGCTGGTGCTCCATCCACTAATCTTCTCCAGACGCTATGTCCCCATACAACATAGGAGTCGGAGCTTCTTCTTCTCTTTCTACACAGTGACTAGGTTATTGAAGCGATTAGTGTGGTGACTTTGAAGTGGTGAGCTTCCCTCCTCCAGAAAGCATACATTTCCTAGTCTCTTATATTTTGCCATAAAATTATTTAGACATGATTTGGCTATTGTCGGTGGATTATCCCAGCATATATATAGACATCATTTATGTATAGAGGCATTATAGATGACTATGGACTTGGGTATGTTGTTTAGTACATTGATGTAAAATGAAATGTTTAAACATTGTCTAAGTTATGATATTAGTTTTCTTTTCTGCTATCTTGATTTAAAGTTAGAGTTCATCTGACATATTTGGTTGGGGATGATGGTTTTGTTGGGTTAACGGGGAGATCTCTAGTCCACATTGGGCTTGAGATGACCATACGATAAGGCCCGATTTTGGGTCGTATAAAGTTAGTATCAGAGCCTAGGTTCATGGTCAGTTAGGTGTCCACAAAGCTATGTCAAGTAAAGTCTCTTTTATGGGAGTGTAGTATGCCATACTTATAAAAACAAGGCTATGGGAAATTAAGGAATATTTGCCTTTCTTGTGTTTCAATCTCAAGCTATAGAGTCTAAGGTCTTGAATTCCATTAATTTCTATTTTCTTATCTTTTAGATCATACCTCCAAGGAGATCAAAATATCAAGAAAACACCTCATCCCCGACTGAGCACTCTACAGTCTAAGATCATCCAACATATAGTGTCCAGACCCGAGAAGGGTTGTAGCATCTGACTTTACTCATAGGGTTTCACCTGTCCCCGCTAATCCTACTTATGAGAGTGACACTCCTACTAAGTCACTACATGGTGATGTTACTAATACTTAGTTTCGTCGCTCCATAAAGCTCTTGACCCAATTGGTAGCATCTCAATTGGAGGATGGTGGTCGAGCTACTATGTATTCTGAGGCTAAAAGAGTTGGCCAATTCTTGAGGTTGCACCCTTTTATGTTTACAGGTGCCAAGGTTTAGGAAGATCCTCAAATTTTCAATGATGAAATAGAGAACATCTTCTAGATCATGCACACTTTGAAGGATTTAGGCTGTCGAGTTTTGTTTCTACTAACTGAAGGATATAGCATACTACTAGTACGAATGGTAGGATCTGTCGAGAGGTATGGATGTTAGTTCTTCCATATGAGAGGATTTCTCTGAGACCTTCTTTGCCTAATTCTTTCCTCAAGAGTTGAGGAAAGAAAAAATAGAGGATTTTGTGACCTTGAATCAAGAAAGGATGTTTGTCAAGGAGTATACCTTAAAATTTCATAAGTTGTCTAGGTATGCTCCTGAGATGGTATGTAGAATAAGGGATAGAATGCGTAAGTTTGCTTAGTGATTGTCCCATATATTGGTTCTTGATATCAAGTGGCATAGTTGATAAAATACATGGACAATTCTCGATTGTTCATGTATATACAACAAGTGGAGAAAGAGAAAAAGAGATAGATTCAGTTTAGCAGAAGGCAAGGAAAGAAATTTAGGCCTTCACAGCAAAGTGGAAGAGATAGAGGCAAGTGGCCAAGGAAGAAGTGGGGTAGTTTAGGTTCTTCTCCCTTGGCTAGTGCTCTTTATTTGAATTCATCAAGGGATCGTCAGTCTCAGTTTTGTGGTGGGTTTCGGGCATCGATTACCCAAAATTAGACTAGTGGGCTCAGTTGGCTCCATCCTTGCCACATTGTAGATTCTATGGTTAGCATCATTATGGTCAATGTGAGAATGGACGAAACAAATATTTTAGTTGTGGTTTGATTGGGAACATGCAGCGCAAGTACCCCTCTCTAGTGGATTCTTGGTCCAATGATAATGCTCACCTATACCATCAAAATTGGTAGAGGGCGGTCATTGTCAATGTCCCAACTTTCTTTGGGGTCTAATCAACAGGGAGTAAAATTTAAACTTTAAGTACTATGGGTTGTTTAGTTACTAAAATGATACCCAAAGCATAAACAAAATGTAATATGTATTGTGAAGTGAGGGCGGGTTGGAAATTGATTTTACCAATCTTGAGTCAAGCAACACACTGCACTCATACTTATGATTTAGAATTCAATTTAGGTGGAGTTTTTGGATTTTGTTTACCTAAGGGAAATATATGCATGGGATCAAAATAGTTTAGAATGAGCTCTAATTGTTGAGTATATGATAGGCTAGGTGGAAAGTCTTTGAGACTAGTTCATCACAAAACCCCAAAGATCACACCTCTTGGCTCTTTCGAGCACCTAACAAACATATCAATCGTTGCCACCCAAAATATCAAGTGGGAATCCTTACTTCTACGGAGATACCCACGATATAACACACTATTCATTTACCCTTATTTTCAAGATGGTAAAAGTAAGTAAACTAGACCATCAATTTTCCACTATTGATTTGTCCCCACTATAGTCCTCTTTCAATAAAGCTGTGGGGACATAACAGTTCTCTAACATCCCCCTTTCAAGGATGATGATGTTTTTCTAGAGTTTGGAGTTTTCACTCAACAAACCCATTGGGATATTTAGGGTTTTCACCCACAAATTTCAACTGTTAATGTCAAACAATAGTGGAATCCATAATCAACAACTAAAAATCACAAAAAATATCATCACCCACACACAATTTCATCTTAGTTCAACATAATCCCAAGACTAGAGAAGTTATCTCTACATGAAATGAAGGATAATAAATATACCAAACAATCCATACATGGTGTCCATAGCAACCGAGAGTAAAGAAAATTTTCACTTCACACTGTAATTTCACCAACTTTAACCTGAAAGTTTAAATACAAAGATATTCTTCAAATTTTTGGGTTCCACAAGTTTCTAATTTCACGATCCTCCTCTCTTCAATAATGTCAAAGGGAAAATGAATTTGTTTCTTAAATGGGAATTTGAAATAAGTTATTCCATTTGACTTAATTTCCCTTGGCTTATTAAACCCAGTAAGCTACAATTGCGCTGATAGTTTTGCTATTGTTGTGATACTGATTACTGCCTAATCTTTGCTATCGCATTCTCTTGACCAACCTTAACTGGCGGGGATCACTGCTAAATCTCCACGATCACATTCAATTGAACAAATTAACCTTCCGCGATCATGATCTTCTAGCCTGAGATTGCTGTAACTGAGCCTAACTAGCGCAGGGTCTTTAACTATTCACTTTTCTCTCGTCCATGATATCTTTTAGTTCCAATCCATTCTTTTCTATATTATATCCTGTATGCCTGTAAAATGTGGAGATTAGTGCATTTAACCACACATATGTCTCACTTATTCTTTTAGAATAGGGTGTTCAGCATGAATGTTGAGTGAAAACGAGTGGTAAGTTCTCCAAGCATCAACACCCTAACTTAAAGATTTGTTTGTCGTCAAGTAACACTACCTCTCACCATGAGACAATGCACATATATGCCCACATAAGATGAACCAATGATCATAATTACATTGAGCTTAGTTATTACCCTAAATAACTCGTTGAACATGGGCAATGCTATTCTCCCGACACCCCTCAACATAAAATGCAATAATTAAAGATGAAAAAGAATTCAAAGATCAATAATGTAACAATCATCAATACTCTAGAAGTGACTCACTTTTTGAACTCAACTACACTATACTCATTTTGTCTCTTTTCTCATAGGATGAAAAAATTAGTCACCTCCTCACAAAAAGGAAAATTTCACACACCAAGTAATGAAATAAGAAACAAGGAATTTAAGTGTCAAACTCTATCCCTTATAAGAACTCTCTATGCTAACAATCACCATATGAAAGGCTTGCCTCTATTTTTAATTGCCACTACAATGAATGTAAATGGTTGGAGATCTCAAAGAAGTTTTTGAGATTGTAACGTAGGTTAGGGGTAGGGTAGGATATCATTTAGGAACAATCATAGCTTATGCCCACCTTGAGCATTTACATCACACTTACTTAAAATCCACCTTTCATTGTGGGCCACTTCTTTTCTCTTACAAATGTGCTTACTTTAATTTCCTTGTTTCAACCATTTTCTTTTATTTCACTTTTTTCTCTTGCAACTTTCATGCAATTCTTTCCTTTTCTAGGTACTTTCTTATTATGTTAATTTTTTTTCAATGCTTAAGCATATAGGAACTCACTAACAACTCTGTGGCCCAAAGTTACTTCTTTTAATCTTCACCACCACAACATATGCTTTCAGCCTCAAGTTGAATTTTTATATTCAAGGATGGTATGATTCAAAAGATAGATAAAAGTTGAATGGTTCATGGCTTGTAATGTGTTTTCCTAAGAAAGGTTCAAAGGCTTAAAGTGGGTTACTAGGGATAACATATATGCATAGGTTGACGTTTTAGGATAAAGTAGACTTTCAATGTCATAATGATGGCCTAGGATCATCTCCCCAACCAAATACAATAAAAATTTAGCCTTGAGACACTAATAGGGTAAGTTATAGATGACACAAGTATAGAAGAGATTGAGACAAATAAACTCACCACAGATGGCATGTGGACTCACCAAGGAGGCTCAATTGCCCCTCATGTTAGAGGAAAAAATTGAGTATCTATCAATATTTACAAGCCAACAATTTTTGAGTGACAAAAAGAGAAAAGGTTTTGTTACAAGATTGCTAACATCTATTCCCTTGATTTTTGAAAAAATTAGATGGAGGGGGGGTGTTTTCTATTGCATTTGAACCACACACAATTTTCTAATCAAGGCTACAACCCAAGACGTTGTCTCTTATTATAGATTTCATACGGGCGAACCAACGCCGCTCAATTTTTGCTATAGGCATGAATATGATCCTAAATTTGAAATGCCATAAGTACTCAAACTTCCCTTGTATTCATGACTCAAAACCTAATCAAAACTTTTTCCCCTTAAGAATGTCGTCACTCAATCCATCATAGGGGAAAGCTCATCCAAAATTTAGAAAATAAAGGTACCCTTACACACACCCAACTTAGGGACCTGAAGTGCTTTCACTGAAGCTAAATTAAGAAGTACAAGGGGTAAAAAGGACTCCCTTTAGCAGCAATCATACTATCTATTTGATGAATCGATTAATAGTAGGGGGAACTGCAATTATGATAACTTAGGCCGAAATCCCCTATTTTTGTTTTGTTTTGATCCCCTACACAACTACCATCTTCTAGATCTATTTTCCCCTATTTTTCTTGATATTAATTTTAGTTAAAAATACAAAAAAAAACATTAAAACAACAACAAATTAGTGGAAGATGGGTTGCCTCCCATCAAGCATCTAATTTAATGTCGTGAGACGACTCTTCTTCTTCACCATATGACATCTTTGAAATGAATAAATTCTACTTTGGCTACCACAACACCTTTCACATTATACTTCTATACCATTTGACCATTCACCAATAATATTTTTCTTTCATGATGTTCAAATTTAATGGCACTACAAAGGTAGACATTAGGAACGACAAATGGTCCTGACCATTTAGAACGAAGCTTCCCCACAATGGGTTTCAAATGAAAGTTGTAATGAAGTACACTCTCTCTGACATGGAATTCCATTCTTAATATTCAAGCGTCATGTCATTTATTCATTTTCTCCTAATACAATGCAGAGCACTCATAAGCCTTGAGTCGAAAATCTTCCAACTCGTGGAGTTTTGTTACTCTCTCCTTGGAGGCTTCTCCGCAATTCATATTAAATATACTTAATTCCTACAATGATTTATTCCAAGTTAGACGGGCAAATGACATGCCTTTCCAAAAACCAATTATTAGGGGTACATGCCAATTCAAATTTTGTAGGCCATTTTATAAGAAAAAGTACCTCATAAATCTGCCTTGTCTATTTGGTTTGGCCTATATTAACCATTTTCTCAAGTAATGCATTGACTTCTCTATTTGAAAATTTAACATGGCCACTTATTTGGGGGTGATATATGGTAGCTACTTTGTTTTTAGCCCCATACTTGTCAAAAAGCACCCCGAATAACTGGTTACAAAAATGTCAGCCTCCATAATAATGATGGCACGTGGCATTCCGAACCTTGTAAAGATGTATTATTTTAGAAAGAGTTAACATTTTTTCTCTCATTATTTGTAAGTACCACGGATTTCTCCCATTAAGAAACATAATCAACCGCTACCAATGTGTATTTGTTTCCAAATGAGCATACAAACGGACCCATAAAGTCGATTCCCCAAATATCAAAGAGTTCAACTTCGAGGTTTGGTTTAAGGGGAATTTTATGCCTTCTTGAGATACCACCTTGAATTTGACATTGGTAACATGATTTCACCCACCCAGTGGGATACTTATTCATGAAGGGACAATAATACCAACATTGAATGATTTTGGCAATGGTACGGATCCCTTTATGGTTACCCCTGTAAGGTAAGAAGTGGCGAGCTTCAAGGATACATTTATCTCGGCCTCCATAACCCACATCATAATAAAACCATCTACACACTCCCAAAATAGGAATGTCTTATCCCAAAAATGTCTTTTAAAATTAAATAAGAACCGTTTCTTTTATTGGTAGCTAATCCCCTCTAGATGTATACCACTTGCTACATAGTTGGCAAAGTCGGCATACAATGGTGAGATTTTTCTTGCAATAGAAATGACTAATTCATTAGGAAAATCATAATCAATTTCAATTTCTCTATGCCTTTCATGATTACCTTCAAGACGTGAGAGATGGTCGGCCACTTGGTTTTCGTACCCCTTCCGATCTTTTACATTAAAGTTGAATTCTTGGAAAAGCAAAATTCATATAATTAGGTGTATTTTTTATTCCCTCTTGGCCATTATGTACTTAAGGGTGGCATGATCCATGTGCACCACTACTTTCGTGCCTAACAAGTAGGCATGGAATTTTTCAAAAGCATATACATTGCTAACAACGCTTGTTCAATAATATTGTAGTTGCATTGAGCATTACTTAAGGTTTTTCTTGAATAATATATAGGATTAAAGATTTTTTCCTTTCGTTGAACTAACACCACACTCAATGCAATCCTACTTGCATCACACATTACCTTAAAAGGGGATGACCAATCCAGAGCCACAATAATGGGGGCCGAGATAAGTAATTCCTTAAGGTGATCAAATAATTTTAAGCTTGCCTCATCAATGTTGAATTTAGTCTCCTTATCAAGGAATTTGCACATAGGATGATCTATCTTGGAGAAATCCTTGATAAAATATGGTATATCAAAGAAAGCTTCGAACACCATTTACGTATATGAGGGGTGATAGCTTGGTAGTCACTTCTACCTTTTCTTGATTGACTTGTATGCATTTCCTCGATATCTTTTGGCCCAAAAAAATACCTTCCCTGACCATGAAATGGCATTTTTCCCAATTTAGGACAAGGTTGATTTCCACGCATCTTTCAAGCACCTTGCTTAAATTTTCAAGACATGATTCAAATGAGCTCCCCACCACTGAGATGTCATGCATGAAGACCTCCATTGAATCTTCAACCATATCCACAAATATTGATAATATTCAACATTGAAAGTTGTTGGGGTATTGTATAACCTAGAGGGCATTTTCTTAAATGTGAACATCCCGTACGGGCAAGTAAAAGTCATATTTTCTTGGTCCTGAAGGGAGATACAAATATGATTGTACCCTGAGTAACCGTCCAAGTAACAATGCCATCCCCACTCAACTAATCTATCAAACATTTGGTCCATGAAAGGTATTGAAAAATGTTTATTCTTGGTTGACGAGTTTAACTTCTGTTAACCCATGCACACCCACCATCCTGTGACAAGGGCTTCAAATTAACTTTTGGTAGATCAATAACCAATGGTATTGTTGGTGGTCTCTCATAGTTTCTAAGATCAAGATCCAACTTCATCGGTTTCTCGGTATAAAATCAAAGCCTTGTTAGCGATGCAACCACTTCAACAAATTCTTCCACTTCATACCTTTTGTAATTCCATAGAAATCTTACCAAAGGGTCATCCAACAAGTTTACATCAATATGATTTGTCACCTCCCCATCAATAATATAAATAATTGAGATGAATTGTTAGTCCATTAGTTGCTTCATGGACTTGCATATATTGAAGGACACATCCTCATTATTCAACAAAAACTTTATCTCACCGAACTCCAAATCTACCAAGGCCTTCCTTCTAGATAATAATGTTTTCCCAAGTATAATAGGAATTTCAATATCCATTGCACAATCTAAGATCACAAATTTAGTGGGGAAGTTAAATTGAACCACTTTTAAAAGAACATCATGAAGAACTCACATTGGCTTCTTAATGGTATGGTCAACCATGAACAATTTCATTGAGGTATGTTTTGGATTTCCCAATCCAAGCTTCTGCAATATGAAATAAGGAATTAGAATTACATATGGTCTGAGGTCGCACTATTCCTTTGCAAACTTAAATAATCCGATGGAGCATAGAATGGTAAAATCACCACAATTTCTTCTTTTCCACTAATGTGCTTGGCATAATGGCACTACAATGACGTGTTACTTCTATTATTTCATCTTCCACAAGCCACTTCTTAGATACCAAATCCTTCAAAAATTTAGCATATCCTAGCATATCTTGCGAAGCCTCAATTAGAGGAGTGTTAATAGGAAGGATGCTGAATTTCTTTAAGAACTTGTTAAGCTTTGAATTTTCTCCGTTTTGCGTGAACCATTTATGGAAAGGAGGAGGAACAGTGTTAGATAGAATGGAGACAATGTTGCAATCATTAGCCTTTGACTTTTCAACCACAATCTCTCTTAGCTTTGGCTTATTGTCAGTGGACATTTTTCTCTTTACCTTTGTTTGCTCATCATCTTCTTTTTCACCAGAGTTCAAACTCAATACCATTTCTAAGATATTTCCCATCCCTGGTGATCATAGCATTTTTTACTTTCTAACTTGGCATTTTTTAACTTTCCATCTCCTTGAGATAATTCAATGTTTTATTTACTTTGGCCTCTAGTTATTGAATAGCATTTGAGTGGGATGCAACCATTTGGTAGAGCATAGAGAAATCACTTAGCATTTAATTCATCATTATACTGGTCCTCTCAACACTACTCAATATTAGAGTCAAAGTTTCTCCATTGATGCCCACTTCTCTTTTATATTGTGCCATCCTTAGAATTCGATGGTTTTGGCTTTTATTCTGACCTTTCCCATGAGAGTCAAGGAGGAAACCCTCCGAACACTTAGTAAACACACTAAACTTGTCATCAAGAACCTCTTTTGTGGCACTTTTGCATGGTTTATCCGCTTTTTCACATATCACACTTATACTTTCCATTGGGACTCCCAACATATACTTAATTAGGAGATCAGGGCATGGCATCATGTTAACTATATTCACATACTTATCCTACTCTTCACCTTTTCCATCTTTGAATACAAAGGATGAGGAGGAAGCCCCCATGGCCACCTTGACATCCTTCATGTCCCAACCCCTAGAAAAAATTGCTACTTGATCTAAAACATTTGATGCAACTCTATATGGCAATATAATGAATGATTCACTGGATGTATTGGACACTATGGCTTTTATTCTTCCAATGCCCTGTATAAAATTTGGAGAAGCATCTTCTCTAACATCTCAAGTTTAGGGCACTTCAAGAGCTTTTCCTTTTATCTTTCAAAAGCTTCATACCATGGTTTTTGAATGATTTGATGGAAATTAACAATTTCATCCCGCAATTGTAAAATCTTTGAAGGTAGCAAGTATTAACTTTAGAAGGCCTTCGTAAGAATTATCCATGAGATTATAGACCCATCGGGTAAAGATCCTAGCCATAACGCAGCCTTTCCTATTAAAGAGAATGGTAAAAGGCATAACTAGATAGACTCTTAACATATGTGTGCAATATTAAAAGGGTCGCAAACTTCTACAAAGTTCTTCAAGTGCAAATTCGGGTCCTCATTAGATTAACCCCCTAAAAGTCCCTTTAGATGAAGAAATTATTGAATTACACTTGTGACATAAAATACTCAATTTCCCTTAGTGGAAAGAATGCGAATAGCGCATTCATGATCTTCAATCCATCTTTACTTATGATTATGTGTAAAGAATAATGATTACCTAATAAAAAATCAAAAACAAAAAAGTGATTACATCAAAATCACCACGGCTATACCCATGTAAAAATGACACCGCACAAGTGAAATTTATATTCCACTCCCCAGCAACGACACCATTTTGATAACACTCAACTATACTATCCAAAGTGGTAGAAGACGGTAATTATCAATAGATCAACTTTCATTGGGGTTGATTACATAAGGGGTGAAATTTAAACTTCAAGTCCTATGTGTGCTTTAGTTACTAAAAGGATAACCAAGTGTAAACAAAATGTAACACGTATTGTAAAGAGGGGTGGTATGGAATTTTATTTTATCAATCTTGAGTCAAGGAACAAACTACACACAAATTTTAAGTTATAATTCAATTTAGTAGGAGTCTTGAGATTATGTCTACCTTTGGGAAATGTGTGCATGGGATTAAAATAGTTTAGCATGAGCTCTAATAATTGAGTACATGATAGGCTAGGTTGAAATTCTTTGAGACTATTTTGTCAACAAAATCTCGAAGATAACAACCCTTGGCTCTTTCAAGAACCTAACCAACATATCAATAATCGCCACCCAAAACCTTATTTAGGCATCCCTACTTCTACAAATATGCCCATGACAAAATTCACTATCCTATTCACCCTTATTTCCAAGATGGTAAAACGAAGTAAACTACACCATCAATTGTCCACTATTACTTGGTCCCCCTGTAGTCCTCTTTCAAAGAAGCTATGAGGACCTAAGAGTTCACCCGTATCCCACTTTAAAAGATGGTGAGGGTTTCTAGAGTTTGGAGTTTTCATTCAAAAAAACCATTGGTTTGCTTGTGGTTTTCACCCACAAAATCAAACTATTAATGTCAAGTAATAGTGGAATCCCAAATCAAAAACTAAAAATCACAAAAACAATCCATCACCCACGCACGACTTAGTTCCATATAGTGACAAGACTACAGAAGTTAGCTACTCATAAAATAAAAGATAAAAAATATTCCAAACAATTCACTTATGGCATCCATAGCACTAGAGAGTAAAAAAACTCTTCACTTCACACTCTAATTTCACCAACTTTAACTTGAAAATTTAAATACAAAGATACTCGCCAAATTTTTGGGTTCTGTAAGTTTCTAATTTCTCGATCCTGCTCTCTTAAATAATGTCCAAGGAAGAAAGAATTTGAATCTTAAATGGTAATTTGAAATCATCTATGTCATTTGACTAAATTTCCCTTTGCTTGTTAAATCTTCTAGGTTGCGATCAAACTAATTGTTCTACAATTGCAGTGACATCGACCGGGGCCTAAACTCCACGATCAAGTTCTCTAAACCAATCTTGATTAGCAAAGATCATTGTGGAAACTCCATGATTGCATTCACTTGATAAACTTAATTTTCTACAATCATAGTCAGAAGACCGCGATCATAATTACTGAGCTTGATTAGTGCACGGTCTTCAGCTGTGCACCTTTCTCACATCCTTGATCTCTTTTAGTTCCAATCCACACTTTTCAACCATATATCATGTTTTCCTACAAAATGTAGAGATTAGTGCATGTAATCACACATATGTATCACTTATTCTTTCAAAACTTTGTGTTGTGCATGAACGTTGAGTGCAAACGAGTGGTAGGTTCACCACTAATCAATAAGAAAGGGTGGAATAGGTGTTTTAGTTGAGGTTATATTGGTTATATGCAATGGGATTGTCCTTCTAGAGTTGCTTCTAGGGCCAATAAAGTTTCTGTTTCTACTTCATCAGCTCCTACACCAAAGGGTGCTACTTCTAGTACCGGCACTGGCCGGAATCACCTATATGATTTTACTACCAATTAAGAGCTTGAGGCATCTCCTAATGTCATTATTTTTATATTAAAACTATTTTATCGTGAGGTATACTTTTTACTTGATCTAGGTCTACTCTTTCTAATGTGACCCTATTTGTGGTTGTGCTTTTTGGTTTTGGTCTTAGGTGTATTTCGGACACCTTTTTTATTTTTACTCTAGTGGGTGACTATAGTTTCTAGATGAGTCTACAAGGGTTGTATGGTATCTAATGGTTGTAGGAAAACTTTGGCGGATTTGATCTAATTAGACATACTATATTTTGAGGTAATTTTGGGGATGGATTAAGTACATTTGTGTTATGCCTCTCTAGACTGTCGTACCCATAAGGTCAATTTTAAATTCCTTAATGTGTCAGTCATTGAGTGCAAAAGGAGTTTCCTAGAGCCTAATGGGAGGTCTATTTCATAACTTAAAGCCCAGAAATTTATTTCCAAGGTGTGTCTCTATCATTTGGTTCGGGTTAAAAATTTTAACCCAGAGGGTTCTTCTTTATAATCCACTCCCGTGGTTAGTGAATTTCTGGGGGATTTTACCTGATGATAATTTGTGCATCCATCCCAATAGGGAAAGTGAGTTTGGGATCAATCTTCTTCTGGACACTTATCTTATCTCTATCATTTCTTATAGAATTGCTCCAGCCGAGTTGAAAAAACTTAAGAAACAACTCAAAGATCTTTTTTGACAAGGGATTTATCTTCCCTAGTGTATCTTCGTGAGGTTATCACATTCTTTTCATGTGTAAGAAGAATGGTTCCTTTAAGTTATGTATAGGTTACCGTTAGTGAATAAGGCGACAGTGATAAAAAGTACCCTCTTCTTAGGATTCATGGCCTATTTGACAAACTTCAAGATGCTAAGTATTTATTTAAGATTGATCTCCATTCGGGCTATCATCAGTTGACGTTAGGGAGGATCATATTCCAAAGATGCCTTTAATACTCATTATGGTCATTTTGAATTCTTGGTCATATCTTTTTGATTGACCAATGCCCGACGACATTTATGGAGTTTATGAATTGGGTATTTCATCAATTTTTTTATTCATTCGTCATTGTATTTATAAATGATATTCTGGTATATTCAAAGAGTGAGGCAGATCATGTCGATCACCTCTACATTATGTTGAAGACCATTAAAGATCAGTGTTTGTACGCTAATTTTTCAAAGTATTAGTTTTGGTTGAACATGGTTACTTTCCTAGGTCATGGTAGATCTATAGAAAATTGCAGTGGTTAAGAAATTTCCTATACCCACGACTCCATCAGATATTCAGAGCTTCTTATATTTAGTCGATTATTATAGTAGGTTTGTGGAGAGCTTTTCGTCAATTGCCGAAACTTTGACTAAGTTGAATCAGAAAAACGTAAAGTTTGCATTGTTCTATGCTTGTGATAATGCCCAAAATACACCTCTAATTGAAGGATGAAGCTGTAGACTTATTGTAAAAAGGTAATAGGCCAGAAATATGTCTCAAACTTGTTTAAATAATCAGGTAGTGCTGAAAAGTAAAAATGGGGATTTGTAGTAACTAGCTAAAAGTAACAAAGTATTGTTTCTTTTTGATATAATCAATCTAAGACGAACACTAGGCTTGTGTTCCCCCTGGGTTCTAAATTCAATAGACTCATCATGAACTGTCGAACTACTCCAATAACTTGCCTACAGAATCTGATAAGTTTGTACCATCAATAGTCTTTTGGACGAGCTGATGAATTTCACCCTTAACCTTTTGAGACTAAGGATATCACCTTACTATTCCTTACTTGGATCCTAGTTAACTATTACCTATTGAGTCTTAAGTTACTAGATGATAAATAACCATCTTAAATTTTTAATGCCTAATAGTGTGGATTGATAGTAAATATTCAAATTACTATTGTGTTATTTTTTTCCTAGTCACTACTCCTCATTAGGATTAAGTAGCAATAATCTCGACAGGATCTTAGAGTTGGCCACCGCTAAGAGATGAATTAGAATGAAGAAAACCAAACACATGCAAGAATCTTTAACTAGAATGACTTGACACTTTCCCGACTTTGTTAATCCAGCAGGGTTCGCACAACCCTAGCAAAGGAATTAACCACCCATAGATATGCGATCAATAATGGAATCCACAGATAAAATTACAAAATCAATCTCATAATAATGAAAGAAGAAATATGAAAGTCTAAATTGAATAAGAAACCAAAAACAAACAAAGAACAATGAGAGTATAGGATATCCCCTAAGGGCCTACCCCTGAATATGTGAATATATTAATTGATGAATGAATACAAGTCCTAAAGGGTATTTATTGGTTAAAAGAAACCCTACAGTTCAAATCCAAACAAAAATAGGGAAACCTAATTATTCATAAATAATAGGACTTAAAAACATTATAGGAGTGTGTTTGCAATACATAGAAATCCTAGGAAACGATTTTGAAATGATCCAAGAAAATCACTGTCGGTGGCCACCTACTCTCTGTACCTATTATATGGAATACGGTATAGGTACCACCTATGGTCTTACTCCTTGGCACAAGTATAGACCATAGTTACAAGTCCTTCAGTCTAGCTCTCAAGATTTTAGCTTTCGGCACCTGCTTTGCCTATACGCAAATCGTATATTCTTTTAGCGATCCGCAATTTGAATTAGTAGGTGAAAAATTCCCCACCATCAGATATATAATAAAATTAGTTTTCCATCAATTATAATTTTTCCTCAAATAGATATCGGGGTGAAATTTTATGGCCAAATTACTAAAGCACTATCAACTCTCGAAATCTTCAAATCTGGCACTTGCAACCAAGCTTCTAATCTTTAACTTCAAACACATGCTTTGGCCACGTATTGTATGGAAAGTATCAAGAATACCCCATAATGATCATTTAATTGGCAAAAAATATCACTTTTCCTCTTTTTTTTTTTACAAAATTAGCATCCAAAATATGATTTCCTACAAAACACTCAAAAAACACATCAAATCAAACAAAATAGCCGTAAGTACATGCATATTCTTACATTTTTGAGCATCTAAAATGGTATAAATTAATAGTACAAAAACAACCTCAACTTAGAACATTGTATGTCCTCAGGAAACAAAACATAGCAGAATAATATAGCCATGCTTAACCAAGAGAAACCTAAGATACCATGGTAGTCAATCATCAATTTTAGCTCAAAATCCTTACACTTTCCAAGTTTAATACTTTAAAACCCAACTGTGTGTATTAATGAATCACAATAATATGAAATAAAGGAATCAAGAGATGGAATTACATTAACAATAAACACCCATGCATATATCCAAGTTACACCACTCAAACAAGTAAGAAGATAGCAATACAACCAATGTGCTATCGTAATCAAAGAATTCCTAATTACTCATATGAAATAATACATGTCAATGCAGGGATGATCAACAGACATTCACAATAAAAAAAAGCTCCAATCAATGCATGTCAAATACCATAGGCTTGCCTTTATTTTCTTTACCTTAGCTTTCAGACAATCAAGTTAGTATCACTATGGGACTTCTCTAGGTTTGTCATGTAGGCTTGGGGCTGGTATGACACATATGAACTTTTTAAGTCACTTAGCCTACTTGGAACTACACTAACCTTAGGGTCTCACTTATTTATCAATTTCCTTTTATGTCACCCTTATTTCTCCCTTTTGTTCTTTTATGCATATTCAGGTTGGGTGTGGTTTATTTATTCTTTCATTTTCACAATTCTCACAATTTTCATTTTCATTCTCTTTCTTTTCTTTTTCTACCACACTAACTTTTTGTCTTATTTTACCCCTCTACAACATACTTTGCACTCCGCACCCCTATGATAGCCTTTCTCAACTTAGGAATTTTGCCTGAGTTGAGGTGCACAATGTACAAGGAGGGCCAGAGCCAAAACAGGTTCATTGTAACACAAATGGGATGGTGAAAATCTAAAACAAAGAAATAGGCTATCAAGATCAAAATCGAGATCAAGGGATAGAATTCACATATGGAAGGTCACGCAAGCTAAAAGTGGACTGATATAAAAAACAACCTATGAACTTTTCCTAAAAAACTATCCTACAACCTAGGCAAGGCTAACAAGGCAAGTTCTGAATTCAACACACAATGAGAATTAGATAGTATCTCTCACACACTTAGCCTAAAGTCAATATTACATACTACTGCCTATCTAGTTCATGCAATTGTTAGCAAGTGATTATCATCTCCCGAATCCTAATGCTATAACAATATTATCTATAGTCATATATATATATATATCACATAGTCAAAAAATAGACAATTGTAGAGGCACTATTATTTATCTTAAAATAACATGTCAACTGCCTTAGATATTGAATTTTCTCTTAGTTAACTACAAAACATTACAAAACCAAACAAAATATCCCTAATCATGTCGAAGCTACTAGGAACAAGACTCGGGGAAAAAGAGTCACTACAACAAAAAACCCAAGAGGACATCAAGACCCACAAGCAGCCCCACCCTCAACTTAAAATCATGCATTATCCCCAATACATCAAACCTCTACCAAAAACAAAAGAGTTCGAAAGATATTTGTGGAACCATCGATGCAAAGATCTGATGTCTATCACGTAATGTAAATACTAACAATAAAATACATTGGGTTTCCACCCAAGTAGTTCCTGATTTCACGTTGTAGCATGATAGGACTTGGTTAGGTACTCATACTTCCCCAACAAGGCCATGGGTACCTTGATTACTTAGACTTCATCAAGGTAGCCCAAGAGTTTGCCTTCAATTTTTTTCTCTCCATTATTAACTTATGAATTTAACCCTAAATGTGTTTTTGATTTACTATTATACTCATGGGGCAGAGGTATAAAAATAAAGGACCCAAGAAATAGATCTGGCATGTTGTACTTCTTGGCTATTACATGAGGAATGTAGTTCTTTGATTCTGGCTTAGCAAATTCTAGAATATAAACATATGTTTCCTCCTCCTTGCACCATTTTTTAGGTTTGAATGGCTCAATTAAGATCTAATTATCCAAATATAATGTTGAAAAATGATTCAAATGAGGTCCAATATGCCCCAACTCCTTATTTGTAGTCTTCTTTACATCCCCATATAACTCTAGTATGCTCTCTTTAAGAGTGACCCTATCCATAAGAGAATGAGAAATTTTTGATTCCTCCCATTTAATCTCCTCAAGTTTTCTTTTTAGAATTCTTTCAAACTCACACCACACATAACTAATTTTCTTGGTGTTACATGCAAATGCTTGTTCATCCAACTTTGTATGTAAGTGGTAGATATCTAAGACAAATATATCAACCTTTTGAAAAAGCCTTGTCTTTCTTTTTCAATGAGTTTTAATATGTCAAGCATGCTTTCATTATGTTCCATCAATATATGTATAATTCTTCTCAAGTAATGCTCCATATCAAAAGTAAAAGGATAAATAAATAAGGAGTCATCATCATTCTATACTTTCTCAGGCTAGGTTATTATCCCAAGAAGAGTGGTCAACAAAATAAATAGAACAAAATAAAATAAAACTTAATAAATCCTACAATTTCAATCCATAATTTTGAGATCATATTCCCCGACAATGGTGCAAAAATTTGATAACGCCTAAAATATACCTTTAATTAAAGGATGAAGCTGCCGTTGTCAAATATAGTAACCCAACTAGATTAGGTTTGAACCCACGGGGAATAAGCTCAAAATATATCTCAAACGTATTGAAATCACAAGGTAGTGTTGAACAGTAAAATTTGATAACAGAGAGTTAGAGTTTAATGTGGGTGATTGGTTTTTCTTGAAGTTGTCTCCCATGAAGGGGTTATGGAACTTTGATATAAGGAGTAGCTCTATCACCATTATGTTTGCCCCTATTTTATTTTAAAGGGAGTGGGAATGTTTTCTATGAGCTAGAATTTCCTGCACGTTTGTTTCTATTCACTCTGTGTTTCATGTGTCTATGTTGAAGAAATGCTTGGGTGATTCTTCCTTGGTAGTGCCTATTAAGAGTGTTGATATTTTTATTCCCTGTCATATGAGGAGATCCCGGTGGAGATCTTGGATAGACAAGTTCATAGATTGATGACTAAAGAACTAGCTGTCGTAAAAGTCCTCTGGAGGAATCAAAAGGTAGAAAATGCCACTTGAGAAGCTGAAGAAGATATGAAGACTAAGAACCTATTCTTTTTCCATGCATTGAAGGAAGGTGTTTAAGGTATGAATTTTGCTTTCCTCTTTTTACTATCTGGTTTTATTATTTGATTCTAGTGTAATATTGTTATTCTCGTGAAAAAATGTCCTAGCTCATCATTCTGGGATGAATGATCCTAATGGGGAGATAATATAACACCCTCCAAATTTTCAGCATTTTATTGTTTGACCTCCCCTGTTCAAAATGTCCATTTTTGACCTAAATTGTGTTTAGGAACGTGAATGGTGTAACCCAGGAGAATTTCATAATTTTTGGATGGGGTTCGTGGAGGATTTGGACCACGTAGGTAGTGAACCTCTGTGATATCGCTGTGTCACAGAGGCTATATTCTGTGATAGCCAGTGTGTCATGGAGGATAATCTCGTCCGAGTCAAGGACTAAAATTCTAAAACTCTAAGTCTTGACTTAGTTTTAGTTGTAAAAGAATTTCCAGATGTATTCCCAGAAGATCTTCTCGTTGTTCCACCCGAAAGGGAAATAGACTTAGAAATAGAACTTCTTCCAGATACCCGGCCTATCTCTATTCCACATTACAAAATGTTTCCAGTTGAGCTTAAGTAATTAAAAGAGCAATTGAAGTATATCATGGATAAAGGTTTCATCATGTCTCGTGTTTCGTTGTGGGGTGATCAAGTTCTGTTCGTGCTTAGGAAAGATAATTCCCTCAGAATGTGCATAGACTCCCATTAGTTGAACAAAGTCAAATCAAGAATAAGTATCCTTTCCTCGGGATTTATGACTTGTTTGACAAACTTTAGTGGTATGAACCGACCAGTTCCTAGTCGTATCGGGTGCCTCAGGCCCAATCCAATAGAAGACCACCCCAATACCTATCCATAACCACCTAACACCCGATATTGGATGAATTTCGATTATATACCATAACAAAATATAACTATCATAAATCAAATGCAGTAAAGACATGTCAGGACCAATACCAATACAAATGCCAAGGCTTACACCAATACTGATACTGCCCATGCCAACCAATTTATTTTCACAAAACCTCTATCCGAAATTAAAAAAATTCAGTCGGGACATGCCCCCGGATCATAAACAAAAACTAAATCTATGGATTAACAAAAGTATGTAGAGAAGAACATAACATGAAATGGAAACTTCTAGAGTATGAAATATTGCCACTTCAATCCAACACAAAGTTGTCCCCGAATCAGAGTCACTGAGTAGCAGGAGTAGTATTGATGGTTCCTATTAGTTGGGGATACAATGCCCGAATACGGTTAGCGGGTGATCGCAATCATGTACTCAAAAGTAATGATAAAATAATACCGACTTTTAAAACAAAGTAAATAACCATATGCAATCACATCCATACATATATATAATCGAAGCCGAGAAAGGGAACCTGGTTTAGCATGCATTTAAAACTGTTAAACTGGGTTTATGTAGCTTTACTGTCATACTCAACCCATAGGCTATATGGGTCTAGTGTTACCCCTTAAATAAGCCCGAGTGCGTGTAGCCGCATGAATCAAAGATATCATAGGGGTCGGTGATTCCCATGTACCCTTCGCCCTCCATGATACATATATATAAGTGTAAAATTAGGGTCTTTCCGTGTACCACATAAGTATAAGGTCACCATGAAGAAACCTCATGTCGGCAAAGATGAGTTTCTAATGCCCATCCATCGGACTCACACCTTCACGGTAATCTATAACAACCCGCTATTATTGCCCAATGAAAATCATTAGCACACAAATAAACCACCTATTCAATGTGTTAAGTACCAAGGCATTATGTAGTGGTATCGTTATACCGACCATAGCTTGTAAGCAGTGTCATTAACCAACACTTAGTTAATTCCCATGTACCTCACATAATTACCAATTAAACCAAATCCATGGCCACCAAATCCTTTCAAAATCATTTAAAACCAACCAAACCAATTTAAGTTCCATTACCATATTATGCAAGGCCATACTTTCAATAAAAGTTAAACTATGTGACAAAATAATTCTTATAGGCATTTTAAAAACATTTTAGAGCATATAGTTTCCAAAACCAAAACAAATAACAAACTGATCATTCGCATGCAACCAAAAGTTCAATTCCACAATTTTTACATGAAAACCATAAGAAAACATAGGAAAACAATTTTCATCCATTAATAACCAAAACCCCAAAAAGAAAATAAAAACCAAACAATACCCATAATTAAATCATGAAAACCATTCATTAAAACATGAATTTTGTTGAACTAAAAATGAGGGAGGAGTAAGTTATCAGCTTGAGAGCCTTAATTGGACACGTTGAAGAAGACCCTAGTCACTTTTTAACCCAAAAGCTTGAGAGAGATTTGAAAGTGTTTAAAGTGTTTTTGATTGAGAATAAAAAGATAAATAAAGACCTAAAAATGTTTAAGGTCATAGGGTCAAAAAGGGTTAGGAGGAGGATACGACTCCCCCTTGACTCGTACACACAACATACAAGTGGTATTCACCACCGTAACCTAGATACAATATTGGACATCACACAGTGTGCACCATATGACACCCCTTACCAAAGTCATATATTCACCATTCAACAAGTACCTTAAAACCGTACCATAGGCAGTCTACCAAGAGCATAACATGCTGATCAAAATATGAGTATATTTCCTCACTCGTATCATCTCCATACGACTCATATAATGTCTATTTATATCTTGGGTAGTAACCAACCAGAACAACAGTAAGTAACATATTACCAAGGCCCCTAAACCATACCCACATTATACCACAAATACACTCAAGTCGTATGATGGCTAAAAAATTGAACTAAAGAAATTTGTAAGCGTCAAAAGCCAAGGTGTTTCAATTCTCCCCCAAATAGATCATTCATTCTTGAATAATGGAACAAGGTGTTAGAAGCACAATTTAAACCCCAAACATCCCCTAGTCTAACCTTTAACCAAGTTAGAAAATAAAGATGCAAGGACATTAATCTTTCATTTAAGGAATTTTGAAACGAAAAGTATGATGAAGAAAACATACCTTTTGTAAGAATTTTCAAAGAAGAAAATAGGAACGGATACTTGGACTTCTTATCCTCTTCCGCTTCCCAGGTAGCCTTTTAAACCTTGAGGTTCCTCCATTGAACCTTAATTGAAGCTATATCCTTTGTCCTTAACCGATGAACCTATCGATCCAAGATCTCAAGCAAGTCTTTTTCATAAGACAAAGAATTTGAAATATCAATATCCTTGATAGGAATGATTTGACACAGATCACCCATACTCTTCCCCAACATACAAACAAGGAAGAATGGGTGAATAGAGCTCTAACTAGAATGAAACTCCAACTCATAAGAAACCTTACCAACCTTTCTCAAAACCAATTAAGGACCAACATACAAGGGACTGAGCTTCCACCTTCTAAAAAATTGCATAACTTATTTCATGGGAGATACCTTCAAGAATACCCTATCCTGGACGTCAAACTCTAACTCTCTTTGCCTCACATTTGCATAGGACTTTTGGAAACTTTAGGCAACCTTCATTTTATCCCAAAAAACCTTCACCTTCTCCATGGATTGGGTGAACAAAATTTGGGGCAAACATCTCCTTCTTACCAACCTCGAACCACACAATAGGAGACCTACACCTCCTACTATACAAGGCCTCAAACGGAGCAATTCCAATGTTAGAGTGGAATCTATTATTATAGGAAAACTCCATAAGAAGTAAACACTCTACCCAACTACCACCATAGTCAATCACACAAGCACGAAGAATGTCCTTCAACGTCAGAATAGTCTTTTGTGCTTGCTCGTCCTACTGCCGATGAAAACCTATACTAAGACTCACCTTGGTCCCCAAACCATTCTAAAACGATCGCCAAAAGTGAGATGTAAACTGCATACCATGATTATAAATGATAGAAATAAGCACCCTGTGTAGCTTTAGAATTTCAAGAAGATACAACCTCGCCTAATCCTCACCCGAGAAATTAGTCCTCACTAGAACAAAGTGAGCAGACTTTATCATCCTATCCACAATGCCCAAATTGAATAAAACTCATTTTTAGACTGAGGAAGACTAGTAATAAAATCAATTTTGATCACTTCTCACTTCTACTCTAGCAGCTCAATTTCTTGATGTAATCCCCCAAGCCTCATGTGCTTAACTTTGACATGTTCGTAGACCATACACTTGGCAAAAAAATTTACCATATCCCTCTTCATATTGTTCCACCATTACATCTCCTTGAGGTCATGATACATTTTTGTCAAACCAGGATGAGCAACATAGCACGACTCATGCGCCATAACCAAGATCCTCTCTCATAAACCATCGACATCGGGAGCAAATAATCTTCCTTGGTATAGTAATGTACCATCACCACTAATCTCAAAGGCCATAACCTTTTGCCCACTAATATCATCTTTGATCCTCATCATCATAGTATCTAACACTTGTTTCTCCTTGATTTTAGCACCCAAAGACTACTATGCCACTTTCTGAATGAACACACCACTATCCTTAGAGTCCAAGAGGCAAACTCCAAGCTTAGACAAATGGTGAATATCCTTCACCAACTCGTACCTTTCCTTATCTACATGCGCTAGACATCCCATTAAGATAACCTGCTAAAAGAATTAGTAACCTCATTAGGTTTACTTGGATGGTAGTGAAGACACATATCCAAGTATACAACTAGTAACCATGATCCATACCCCTGGAAGAATAAACTCCCAAGAGCATTGAAAACTGACCACCATACTTGTCCATGGTACGACTCATAACCTGACTTACGGCTCATGATGAGCCACTTGTATCAGATCAATCATAAGTTACCAAGCCTAAGACTAAGTGAAATAACCAAACAACTTATATCCACCGATACGACTCGTACCACCCAAGTTGTATCTATTCTACAAACAAAATTCAACCTACCAACCAACAATGGTCAACATACGACTAACCCAAATACTCATATCCCGGTGTACGAGTTGTTTCCCCTCATCATATCCTTTCCAGAGACAAGAAATCCAGGAAATTTTCCAAGGGCTAAGAACACAGGGTGTTTTAGTCTCCCTCACTAGGATCATTCATCCTCGAATAACTGATAAGGTAGGGTAACCACAAGCATAATTCCTTTCCATTATAAATTATCAATCCAACCTTTAACCAAGTTAGGAAACACAGATGAAAAGATATTAATCTTTCCTTTAACAAACATAGAAAATAAAGATGGGTTCAAGAACACAAACCTTTCACACGAATCCTAGGAGCAGAAAATAGATGCAGATACTTGGACTTTATTTCCTCCTCCACTTCCTAGGTAGCCTCTTCTACCTTTTGGTTCATCCATAGAACCTTAACAATGGCCGTATCTTTGTCCACAACAAATGAACCTACCGATTTTGTTCCTTAATTTGCACCTCTTCATAAGATAGAGAATCTGAGATACATAAGCCCTGCAAGGGAACTACCGAAAAAGGATCACCAAGACACTTCCTCAACGTAGAGACATAAAATGCTCGATGAATAGAGCTCAAGCTAGAAGGCAACTCCAATTCATAAGCAGTATTACTAGCCCTCCACAAAATCGCATAAAGCCCAATAAATTGGGGATTTAACTTTCCCTTCTTACAAACCTCATCACTCCCTTCATGGGAGATACCTTTAGGAACACCTTGTCCCTAACTTCAAACTCCAAATCTCTATGCCTTACATCCACATAGTACTTTTTTTGACTTTGGGCAGGATTAAGCCTATCCTGGACCACCTTTATCCTTTCCATAGCCTGATAACCAAAATTCGAACAAAACATATCCACCTCACCAAGCTCAAATCATCCAATAGGAGATCTATACCTCGTACCATATAATGTCCCAAAAATGGCTATACCAATACTAGAATGATAGCTATTGTTGTAAGAAAACTCTACGAAAGGTATATGCTTAACCCAATTGCCACCATAATCAATCACACATGCCCGAAGGATATCCTCCAATTTCTAAATAGTCCTTTCTACTTTCCCATCCACCTGAGGATGAAAAACAGTACTCAAAGACTGCCAGTAAGAAGAAAACTGTGTACCATAATTAGAGATAATTGAAATAGGAACCCCTTACATCTTTACAACCTCTTAAATATACAACTTCACATAATCCTCTATCGAAAAAGTAGTTATCACTAGCAAGAAGTCAGCAGACTTCCTTATACAGTCCAGGAAGACCCAAATTTAGTTGAATTAGTTCCGTGATAGATAAAGATCGGTAATGAAATCCATATTGATCATCTCCCATTTCCACTTAGGCAAATCAATTTCCTGATACAACCATCAAAGCCTCATGTGTTCAACTTTAACTTGTTAACATACCATGTACTTGGTTACAAAATTAGCCATGTCCTTTTTCATACCATTCCACCAATATAAATCTTTGAGATCATGATACATCTTCATGGAACCGGGATGAACAACATAGCGCGATATCAAGCGCCTCATCAAGATCCTTTGTCGCAACCCATGGACATCAAGAACACACAACCACCCTTTGTACCATAAATTACCTTTACCACTAATCTCGAATATTATTACCTTTTGCCCACCTTTATCACTCTTGATTTCATTAAGATATGATATGGCTCTTGCTTCTCGATAATCTCTGCATCGAGAGATGATCTAACTATATCCTATACCAATACACCACCATTCTCGAAGTTCAAGAGACGAACTTCAAGATTTGCCAAATGGTGAATATCCTTCACCAATTCCCGCTTATCCTTATCCACATGAGCTAAACTCTCCATAGATAACCTACTAAGAGCATCAACAAAACATTAGACTTACCTTGATGATAGTGCTGACTCTTATCCTAGTCCTTGAGAATCTCTAACCATCTCCTCTGCCTGAGATTTAGCTCCTTCTGAGTGAACACATACTGAAAACTCTTATGACTAGAAAAGATGTCTAAATACACTCCATACAAATAATGCCACCAAATTTTCAAAGCAAAGACCACCCCCAACAACTCCAAATAATGAGTAGGATAATTTCTCTCATACACCTTTAATTTCCCAAAAGCATAGAAAATCACCTTCCCATATTGCATGAAACATTAGCCTACTCCCATCCTTGACGTATCACCATAAAACATAAACCCCTCTTATCTTCAAAAAATGTCAAAATCAGTGCCGAAGTTAGATTATCCTTAACCTTCTCAAAACACCCTTCATACGTTTCCGACTAAGAAAATTTTACCTTCTTTTGAGTTAATTTAGTCAAAGGAGTAGCTATTGAAGAAAAGCTTTCCACAAACCACCTATAATAACCAGCAAAACCCAAGATGCTTCAAATATCAGTTGGAGTCGTGGGTCTTGGTCACCTTTTCACCACCACAACCTTTTAAGGATCTCCCATGATCCCCTCACTAGAAATAATATGACTCAAGAAAGTTACAAAATTCAACCAAAACTCACACATGGCCAACTTGGCATACAACTATTTTTCCTTCAAGGGCTGCAACACCAAAAAGAGGTGATATTTAAAATACACCTAGAAATTGTTAATAAGCACAATAACATAAAGATCCACAAACTACCTAAAAACCCTGTTCATCAAATCCATAATTATTGTCAGGGTATTAGTCAAGTCAAATGACATAACCAAGAATTCAAAGTGCCCATACCGAGTACTAAAAGTCGTCATAGAGATATCCTCCTCCCTAATCTTAAGATGATGATACCCAAACTAAAGGTCTATCTTAGAAAAGAACTTGGCACCTAGCAACTTATAAAATAAGTCATCTATCCTTGGAAAAGGATACTTGTTCTTGACCTTTACCTTATTAAACTGTTGATAGTTGATGCACATCCAAAGGCAACCATCCTTCTTATGCATGAACAACACCCGTGCACCCCATGATGATATGCTCGAATGAATAAATCCCTTATTCAGAAAATCCTTAAATTGCTCATTGAGTTCCCAAAACTCAGTCTGAGCCATTCTATAAGAAGGAATAGATATTGGATATGTGTCCGGAAGCAAATCAATACGGAATTCGATTTCCCTATCTGGAGGAATACAACAGAGATCATCCGAAAAAACCTTAGGAAACTCATTTACCACAAAAACCAAGTTTAAAGAAGTACCCTCCGATTTAGAATCTTCACCTCAGACCAAGTGATAAAGACAACTTTGGAGATTAATAGTTGAGCCCTAAGATAAGAAATAAACCTCCCCCTAGGAGCTAGGGAACCTTCTTCCCACTGTATAACCGGTTAACCAGGGAACCTAAAGATAAAATTGTAGGTTTAAAATCTAAAGATGAGTAAAAAGAGTGTAACCAATCCATCTCAAGAATAGCATCAAAATCCACTATATAAAGCTCCAACAGATCTACCAAGGTCTACTTGCTATAAACAGATACCACACTTCCCTGTAGACTGTTTTAGAAATAACTGAGTCACATACTAGGGTAAAAATAGAAAAAGGATAAAAAATAGCCTCAGTATCAAAACCAAAACACCCAACCACATAAAGGGTCACATAGGAAAAAGTGGACCTCGAATTGAGTAGACAATACACATCATGAGAAAACAGTTGTAACGTACCAATCACCACATCAGGCGATGCCCTATATTCCTACTGAGATGCAAGAGCATACACCTATTCCAGGTAGCGCCAATATAAGAAGCAGCAGTACACACAGAAGCAACATAAAAAGGTGCAATAATAGAAAATGGAGCAATTGGAGCTTTGACAGCTCCCGAAGCACCCTTAACAACCAGACAGTTTCTAAGCATATAGCTTTACTGGCCATATTTAAAACATATATCCCTACCTTTATTACAAAAGCCCCGATGAAAATGTCTACAAAACTTGTAAGGAGGACATAAAAAAGCTGGTTGTATCCCACTTGCCTGAGATTGGGCACCCTGTGCTTGGAAATTATCACAATCTTGCTAAGTCATGTCACCTGACTACTTCTGGTAAGGAGATCAAGTAATAACGAAGGAACCAGAACTCTCATACTCCTTCTTCAGCTATTTGTTGCCATCCCGACCACCCTGATGCTGAGCACCACCCTTCTTAGAGAACCTACTCCTCGACCCTACCTTTTCCCAAACTCTTCCTATCTCTTCTTCTCATTCTCTACCTTCTTCATGTGAACAAACAACCTCAAAATATCCATATCATTAATCAACAAAATAGTCTTACTTTCAAGGATCAAATTCTAAGATAGCCTAGAAGTGAACTTTCTCATCCTCTCCCTTATACCAACCATAAAATCTAGAGCATACCTTGATAGACATTCTTCTTCGCTTAAGATTCACAAACTCCTCCATCTTTTCTTCCCTCAGCTACTGAGGAAAGAAGAGATCCAATAAGGTATTAGAAAATTCCTACCACAAATATAGCTCCTCCACATCACTTTTATCCCAATCCCACTCCTTATACCATTGGCATGCAACATATCTGAGATGATAAGCAATAAAATTTACCCCTTCCCTATTGGTGGCCTACATCACCCTACATATCTTCTCCATTTCATCCAAGAAACTCTGAGGAGAAGCAGGAGGATTTATTTTCATGAACTGTCCAACCCTTGTTGGCTCAGTAGATAAAACGCCAGATGCATCCAACTCAGCCTGAGAACAACCAACAGAGGAATTGTATGAATTGACTGACAAAATACTGTATTAGTGAACTTACCTTGATGAGGACAAGAATCAATCGGATGAACTCTAAAAATAATAAGGGATACGACCCTATGATCGAGTGCGAACTCTAAGTATAGGTTGTACTACATTAATATCATCCCTAGATAAGACAGAAGGATTTCCTTGTCTTCCTGATCGATGAGTCATGGTTTTAAAAGAAAACAAACAAAGATTAGAGGAAATTCTAGGACTTAAACTCCATGCTTGAAAACCGAATAACGAGAAAGTAAAACATACCAAAATGTCCTGTAGCCTCTCTTTTATAAATGTGGAGCGCTACACACCCCTAAAAGACAATTTACTATCCAGACTTAATGGACTCTAAATTTGTCATGAACCTAAATCTCTGATACCAACATAACATAACCTGAGCTGGGGCCTAGTCATACCAGGCATCACAAGTCCAATTAGGACTGGAGACCACCCCTGTTAACTAACCCAACCTCTAGTCATCTACCCTAAGTTGGCTGAATTTCAAATATATAACAAGATAGCGTAACTATCAACTTTACAAACTCTTGGTTAGGCCTATTACCGAGACCAACTAAATAAAGTCTAGCCATCCAAACCCAACCAATATCCATACCAAACAAACCATAACCATATGAGTTCCATTATAATTATATATAATCCCAAAATAAAAGAGGATGGAATAGTGTGAAATTTAATCCTATAGTATCAGTCCCGATACCACTACCAATGCTAAGGCTAACACCTATACTAATACCACCTATATCAACCCATAGTAGTTCCACAAAAGTCTCTAACCAAAGAAATACTAAAATCCAGTTGGGACATGCCTCCTACAAAAGCAAAAACCAATATCCTTAAATAAACCAAGGTATAAAATTATATCCATGAAATGAAGCCTTCCAGAAAGATGAAAGCTCACCACTTCAATTAGGTAGATGATCCCTAATGTCCAATAGCTAAGTAGGAGGAGTAGAACAATTGAATCCTAGATTGTATTAGGATACAACCACCAGAAGATGGGTTAGCGGGTGAACGCTAGCATGAACTCAAGATAAAAATAATATAATGCCAGCTAGTAAAACCAAGTGAACTAACCATATGCATACAAACCATACATATATATAACCATGCTAGGAAAAGGGGAATTGGGTTTTGAATGAATTTAAAACCATTAACCTGGGTATGTGAAGCTTAACCATCCTTAACAACCCACAAGATATATGTATATAGTGTAACCCCCTAAATGGGCCCCGATGTATATAGTCACCAAAATCGGAGATACTATAAGAGTAAGAGATTCCCAAATTCCCTCACCATTCATAATACATATGAATAATGTACTTAGAGGTTACCCGCATACCTCATAGTATCATAAAAGAGTCACCATATCCTACCCCTCATGTTAGCAAATATGAGTTTTTAGTGTATATTCATGGAACTCCCTTTTTGATGGTTAGCTATAAAACCCTGCCATTATTGCCCAATTAAACCCATTTCCATCCAACCAATCTATTATTCCATTTATTACATACCAAGGCCAAGAGTAGTAGTATCGCAATACCAAATATAATTTGTAAGTATGGTCCTAATCCAAACCTTTTAAGGTAAAGGGATTCCCGCGTACCCATTTACTATGGTCCTAATCCAAACCTTTTAAGGTAAAGGGATTCCTGCGTACCCATTTACCAAGTTATCTTAGGGTAGTCCCATCTACCACACAATTATTCCTTCATTAAGTTTCTAGGGGGAGTTCTATGTACCCAACAAGTTATTCATTAACATATTTACTTAGGGGATTCAATTATACCCCACAAGAAGTTCAATTAACCATAGCCATGACCACCAAACCATTCTATTTAAACTATTCCAAGTCATTTAGCGATGTAGGATGCCATTACAAAGTTTAAACCATACATAAGTTCCATTATAATCCAACAATGCCGTTAAAACATTCCCATAGGCATTTTACCAAATATATTGGGGGCATACTATTTCTAAAACCAAAGCCAATTGCCAAATAACCATTCCCATGCAACCTATTATAAAAAACTACCATTAAAGCATATAAAAGCATAATTAAAATATGGGAAAACTATAACCAAGATTTATAACCAAAACCTCCAAATTATATTTGAACGTCCAAAACCATACAATAATCAAACCTTAAAAACATTATATAAAACCATGCCTTTAGCTGGAACGAAACATGAAAAATCACCAAGAATATGATCGCGAGAAATCATCAACACAAGCCCTAAATTAATCCTTAAGATTAAACCCAAGATTTCTTTTACCCAAAAGCTATAGAGATAATTGTACAGTATTTAAGAGATGTTTCTAAGTGTTAATTAATAGAATAATAGGGAAAATAACCTCCCACTAGAATATAAGTCGTACAACCTTATAAGATTAAGTGTGGAAATGTCCAGATTTCCCTCACTTAAACTCTTAAAAATACCATCAGGTGGGTATGCCTATCCACACTAGTCGTACCCTCCAATACGAATGGTACCGACCACTCGTACCCAAGGTTATCTCCCTTGGACCCAACAGTGTCCAAGGTATGACTCACCCCAAACTATGTCGAATCCAGGGATATGACCAGTACCCAAGATTTGTACACTAGAATAATAGAATCGCTAGAGGATTGAACATTGACCACCATACGAGTCCCTAGTACGACTTGTACCCTCGCTTATGGCACATGGTGAACCACTTGCACTCAGATCCATCTTAAGTTAACAAGCCTAAATTAAGTGAAGTAACTAAAAAACCCGTATCCCCAAATACGATACGTACTACCAAAGTTGTATACATTCCAGAAACCAAATCCAACCTACCAACCAATATTGGTTAGCATATGACTAACCTATACCACTCGTATCCTAGTGAGCAAGTCCTTTCACCTAGTTGTATCCTATCCAAAGACCAAAAATCTAGGAAATTTTCAAAGGGCCAGGAACCGAGGTTGTTTCAGTCTCCTCTACAAGGATTATTCGTCCCCAAATAACTGACAAGGTAGGGTAACCATAAACACGGTTCATTAGCATTATAAAATATCAATCAAACCTTTAAGCAAGTTAGGAAACACGGATGCAAAGATATTAATATTTCCTTTAACAAACTCAAAAAATAAAGGTGTGTTCAAGAACGCATACCTTCCATATGAATTCCAGGAACAAAAAATAAATATGGATACTTTGACTTTATGTCCTCCTCCGCTTCCTATGTAGCCCCTTCCACTTTGTGGTTCCACTATAGAACCTTAAATGATGCCACATTCTTAGTCCGCAACCATAGAACTAGCCGATCTAGTACCTTAACCTAGACCCCTTTGTAAGACAGAGATTCTGAGATACCTAAGCCCTACCAGGGAACTACCAAAAAAGAATCACCAGGACACATCCTCAACGTAGAGAAATAAAATACTGAATGAATGAAGCTCATGCTAGAAGGAAACTCTAATTTAAAAGAAACATTGCCAACCATTCGTGTAATAACATAAGGACTAATAAAATGGGGACTTAGCTTCACCTTCTTACCAAACCTCATCATACCTTTCATGGGAGAAATATTCAGGAACACCTTCTCCCTAACCACAAACTCCAAATCCCAATGCCTTAAATCTGTATAGAACTTTTGGCGACTTTTTGAAAGCCTTAAGCCTATCCCAAATCACCTCTACCTTTTACATAGCTTGATAAACTAAATCATAACCAAACATGTCCGCCTTGCCAAGCTCAAACTATCTAATAGGAGATGTAAACCTCCTATAATGCAATGCCTCAAAAGGGGTCATACCTATACTAAATGATAGCTATTGTTGTAAGCAAACTCTACAAAAGGTAGATGCAAAATCCAATTGCCACCATAATCAATAACACATACCCAAAGCATATTCTCCAATTTTCGAGCAGTCCTCTCAGCTTGACTATCTTCCTAAGAATGAAAAGCAGTACTCAGACTCATTTTAGTACCCAATCCCTTCTAAAAAAACCTCCAAAAATAAGATGAAAACTGCATACCATTATTTGAGATAATCGAAACAGGTACCCCATACAGCTTCACAACCTCCTAAAAATACATCACATAATTCTCTGCTAAAAAGGTAGTCCTCACTGACAAGAAGTGAGTAGACTTTCTCAACCTATCCACAATGACCCCAATCTAATTGAAAAGTTTCCACAACTGAGGAAGATCAAAAATGAAATCCATATTGATCAGTTCCAATTTCCACTCAGGAAAATCAATTACCTAATATAACTCTCCAGGCCTCATGTGTTCAACTTTAACTTGTTGACACACCATGCACTTTGCTATAAAATTAGCCACGTCCTTTTTCAAACCATTCCATCAATATATCTCTTTGAGATCATAATACATCTTCGTAGAACTTGGATGAAAAACGTAGCGTAATCCATATATCTTAGCCAAGATCCTTTGTCGCAACCCATGGACGTCAGGAAAACACAAACTCCCTTGGTACCATAAAGTACCATCACTGCTGATCACGAATACCATTACCCTTTTTCCATCTACATCACTTTTGATTTTCATTAAGATAGGATCTAGCACTTGCTTAACATAATCCCAGCACCGTGAGATAATCAAACCTCTTACTGTTCCAACACACCACCATTCTCAGAGTCAGAAAGAACAATATTAAGATTAGATAAATAGTTAATATCCTTCATGAATTCCCACTTCTCCTTATCCACATGAGCTAAATTCCACATGGATAACCCGCTAAGAGCATCAACAAAATATTAACCTTACCTTGATAGTAGTGAAGACTCATATCATAGACCTTGAGAATCTCCAACAATCTTCTGTGCCTGAGATTTATCTCATTCTAAGTGAACACATACTGCAGACTCTTATGATCAGATAAGATATCTACATGCACTCCATACAAATAATGCCATAAGATTTTCAAAGCAACGACCACCGCTAACATCTTTAAATTACGAGTAGCATAATTCATCTGATGCACCTTTAATAGCTTGGAAGCATAGAAATTACCTAATGTTGCATCAAAACATAGCCAAGTCCCACCCAGGATGCATAAAAATACACCACAAACCCCTCATTACCTTCAGGCAATGACAAAACCAAAGTCGAAGTTAGCTTATCCTTAAGCTTCTCAAAACTCCCTTTACATGTTTCTGACCAAGAAAATTTTATCTTCTTCTAAGTTAACTTAGTCAAAGGAGTGGCTATCAAAGAAATGCTTTCCAGAAACCACCTATAATACCCAACCAAACCTAAGAAGCTTCGAATATCAATTTAAGTCGTTGGTCTAGGACACCTTTTCACTACCATAAGTATTTCAGGATCCTCCATGATCCCTCCACTAGAAATAATATGCCCTAAGATAGTTACAATGTTCAACAAAAACTCATACATGGAGAACTTAGCATACAACTGATATTCCTTCAATGTCTACAACACCACATGAAGGTGATTGGCATAATCCACTCAATTTTTAGAATACATCAAGATGTTATCAATATACACAATGATAAAAAGATCCAAGAACTGCCTAAAAACCTAGTCATCAAGTCAATAAATGCTGATGGGGCATTAATAACGCCAAATGACATAACTAAGAATTCAAAGTGCCTATACTGAGTATGATAATCCATCTTAAAGGTATACTCCTTTTTAATCTTAAGCTAATGATACCCAGACCGAAGGTCTCTCTTAGAAAAGATCTTGGCACCTTGCAACTGATAAAACAAGTCATCAATCCTTTTAAAAGGATAGTTGTTCTTGACTGTTACCTTATTCAACTACTGATAATTGATGCACATTCAAAGGGAACCATCCTTCTTACACATGAACAACATTGGTTCACCCAATAGGGATACATAGGATGAATAAACTCCCTATCCAGAAGATCTTTTAGTTTCTCCTTGAGTTTTCTTAACTCAGCTGGAGCTATTCTATAAGGAGGAATAGATATTTGATGAGTGTCCAGAACCAAATCAATCTCAAACTAGACTTCTCTATCTGGAGGAACACCAGGAAGATCATCTAGAAAAACCTCAGGAAACTTATTTAACACTAGAACCAAGTGTCAAGAAGGACCCCTCGAGTTACAATATTTAACTCAGACCAAGTGATAAAAACACCCTTTGTAGTATAATCTCCGAGCCCTAAAATAAGAAATAAACCTCCCCTAGGAGCTAAGGAACCACCCTCCCACTCGACAACTAGTTCACCAGGGAACCTAAAGACTGCCTTACGGGTCTGACAATCTAAGGACACATAAAAAGAGTGTCACCAATCCATACCAAGAATAACGTTAAAATCCACCAAGTCAAGCTCAAATAGATTTACCAAGGTTTTTTCTCTACCAACATATATTTGTAATACCCCAAAATCTATTTTCTTAGGATGCCATATAGTGCTCTGAACTATAAGTAGTCCTAAGCTAACCCTAGCCTGATGTGAAAAACTAAATCTTAATCTTAAAAGAATAGAATATGAATTTAAGATCAAAATAAATGTGAAAAACTATCTGAATTATCTGAGTATATTTAAAAATACTAAACTCGTCAGCCTGATAAAGCAAATACTGAAAATTTAAATACCACAAATAAATTCTAAAACTGAATCTTGTAGTCTATCAAGCTTCTACTGACTAAATCAAGTGAGTCACTGGGAGAAACCCCAGCTAACTCAAACTGTCTGAAATGAATACTAAGTCATCTACAAATAAACTGAAAATCTGAATAGCTAAGTCTCCAAACTATGAGGACTCACCAACTATAGAGATGTAGATGAGATGCTTGAAAATCGCTCATACTGCTGAGACTGAGAACCTGAACCTATATTTTGAGGCAATGTAGCTCATAGACATATATGTGGATTAGTACTTTGGGAATGTTCTGAACTTATAGGCGTGAATGAAATAAGTCAAACAATACATCAATAATATCACAAGTTATAAAATCATGCATGCAAAACATTAACGAATCACATAGGCTTGAGTAATCTAAAATCTAAAGATCATAAATCATGAATAGTAAAGCATGTAATGTAAAATTTATGAGTGACAACACTTAATTCTAAAATCTGTCCTTCTCTAAGAGGTATATTTTAAATTCAAGAAATTTAAAGCTATAGAGAAAATACTTTATCTTACGGGTTTAGAAATCAGAAAACTTATTTTCCATGGGAGGTTCTTCTAACCGACATAAACCATATAAGCATTCATGGAGTCTGATGTTCTTGTCCCATTAAGGAGCAATCCTCATGTTAGGGAGATGAGTCATACTCTTGCCAGGAAGTATAACCTATCTAAGTGATCATATATCTATCACTCACGTAGAAGTGGGAATAATTTTAATCCTATGTTCACACGTAGTTTTGGGGAATGAAACCATAGTACCTACCCATATCGGTACTAAACACTACTCCCATTAAATTTCTATGCTCATTCTGATGGAAATCCACTTTTAAAATAGTATAATGGTTTACAATGAAAAGCCACTATATATCTGTAAAGCTAAATCTATAATTTAAATCTATAAAGTGGATTCCATACCTATTCGTAGACCAAAAGGTCAGATCTTTAACAACAATCTAAAAGAAATCTAGTCATAGGGTGCTTATAGTACAACAAATATTGAAATAGCAATCTTTAATTAGGGTTTAATGACCCATGCATCAAACTTATGTTAAAATATAATAGTGTTCATACTTGATAATGTAAACATTGATAAATTAATACAAAATGTGGAAATTACTGCAATATGCATGATAATATGAATATAATTATGTAATTCAACTTCTAAATCATTGGAAATCTCATAAGTTTGTAAATAACAATAATGGGTATAAACTCTGACTTGAACTTTATGGAAAATTATATAAATTCAGTAAAATTTGAATTAAATGAAGTTTTCGTACAAGGATGAAAGGATTGTCCTTGTTCATAACCCCGCATACCTCAATTGATGAACTAGATGCTAAGGCTTGAATCTTGGATCCTTATTGATGCTTTTAAAGTTGAATTTCTTGAAGTTCTTGAGTTGGGAATCATTAATCTTGAATTGCCTTGGAGAATTTATGGAGGAGTTGGATTTCTGGGAGAGTAAGCTTTAATGATCTAGGGTTTTGTTTAAGAGTATTTTGGTGAAAAGTGGGTATAATATGCTTAGGATGGGTTAAATGATTTGTTATTCATGAATTGGGGCTAGATAAAAATACCAAAGAGCCTCTTTTAAAATTTTATTCAGACTGGAAAAATTCCTGAAATTTGTCTACGGCGCGACGCGCCGTTATCGTAGTGGCCTCCTTGAAACTTCCAACTAGGACCTGGAAAAACACCTCGACACGGAGCTATCGTGGTATGCTTCTGAATTTTCATTTTGGCCACCTCCGTGATGCACCATTATTACGGAGGCTCGCGGGAAAGTAACTATTGTGAAATAGGACATCACCATGACGCGGTGGAATTGCAAAATCTTACTGGAAATTAATAAATAGGATTTTGGACCTCTCAACGATATGGTGCAACTGTGGATTCTTACTGGAAATTGACAATTGTAATTTAAACAATCTACAAGATGCGCTAGTGACTGAAATAATGGTTTTTTACGACTGGAACTTAAAATCGCCATAACATCTCATTTGGTTATCGCATTAAGGCAAATCTTAAATCATTGGAAATCTAATTAAATTTCCTATACATTAGAGGGTCTAAATCTGGAATATTCTAAATGTATGAAAAGTCATTCTCTCTTGAAACCAATGCTTGACATTCTCAATGCAAAATTTAACTAGGAAAAGTATGGGGTGTCATAATATTTTCCCTTGGAAATATTCATTTTCGAATGTGGCTAGCTCGACTAAGGACACTTAGGAATTTAAGGCTATATGATAGCATGCACAACTGAAACAAATTGTACAACTGATTCTAAATTGTACTATGCTTCTGAGCTAATATGTGAGTACATAAATCATCAAAGAGGATGACTATATAGCTGAATTGAGACTGGAATGATACTAAATTAAGGAAGAGTATTACCTTCTACTGAATCTAAATTTGTGAAGAAGAGGTGAGGCTACTTGCCCCACATATCTTCTTCTGCTTCTCAAGTGGCGCCCTCAACAGTCTGATTCCGCTGAAGAAATTTGACCAAGGGAACTTCTTTGTTCCTTAGTCAACGGATCTGATGATCTAAAATGTCAAATGAAATCTCTTCATATGAAAGGCTATTCTGAATATCTGAGATTTATAAAGGAACTACAATAGTAGAGTAACCGATGTACTTCTTAATCATAGAGACATGGAATACAGGATGAACGGGTGACAAATCTGTAGGAAAATCAATAACATAAGCTACTTTCCCAACACGACTAAGCTTCCCCTTTTGGACAAATCTCTTCAACTCTTTCGTGGGTGAAATATTTATATGTACTAAATCACCAATGCCAAACTCGAGGTCCTTTCTTCTCACATCTGCATATGATTTTTGATGACTCTGGGCTATTTTCAATCTCTCTCTAATCAACTGAACCTTTTCCATAGCTTCAAACACTGCATCAGGCCAAATAAAAATAGCCTCACCCACTTCAAACAAACCTATGGGTGATCTATATCTCCTGTTATAAAGCGCCTCAAATAGGGTCATCTGTATGCTAGAATGGTAACTGTTATTATAAGTGAACTTAATCAATGGCAAATGCTCATCCCAAATACCTTTGAAATCAAGAGCACATGACCTCAACATATCTTATAGAGTTTGGATGGTCCTCTATGCTTAACCATATTTCTAAGGGTGGAAAGCTGAACTAATATGGACTTGAGTACCATGACCCCTCTGAAAGGCCCTCCAAAAGTGGAAAGTGAACTCAGTACCCCTATCTAAAATAATAGACAAGGGAACTCTATACAGTCAGATTAATTCTCTGATATACAACTTAGCTTAATCTTCAGTTATGTTAGACGTGTGAACTGGCAAGAAATGCACTGACATAGTCAATTTTTCTACAATAACCCAAATCGAATCATGCTGACTATGCGCATGTGGTAAAATAGTAACAAAATCCATAGTCACCTCTTTCTACTTCTAAGTAGGGATGCCCAACTCTTGCAACGTACCACTAGGTCTTTGGTTCTCTACCTTAACTTGTTGACAAGTTGAACACTTTGCTACAAACTCTACTATATCTTTCTTCATACCACTCTACTAATGGATTTCCTATAAATCACGCTACATCTTGGTAGTACCTGCATGACTGGAATAACGCGCACCATGCACTTCTTCCATAATCTACTATCTCAAATCTTCAACACATGGCACACACAATCTACTCTGGTATCTCAACACGCCATCTCCCCTTTAGGAGAAAACCTCTACCTTTTGGTCTTTAACTGATTCTTTTAGTTTGACCAAACTAGAATCCTTGTCTTGTTTCTCCTTTACTTCCAAAACTAGGGAAGATTCACAACTTCTTTGAACCCAAACATTCCCTTCATCTTTATCAACAAACCTAACATCTAATCTATCCAAACATTGAACTTCTTGAGCTAACTCTTTCTTATCATTCTCTACATGATCAACACTGCCCATAGACAATCTATTTAGGGCATCTGCCACTACATTGGCCTTACCCGGATAGTACAACATAATCATGTCATAATATTTCAACAATGTTAACCAGCTTCTATAATGTAGATTCAACTCTCTTTAGGTAAACATATACTACAACCTTTTGTGATTCGTAAACACATTAATATGCACCCCATGAAAATAATATCTCCATATATTTTTAAAGCAAACACAACAACAGTTAATTCAAGATCATGGGTTGGGTAATTATTTTTATGAGGCTCAAGTTGTCTATAGGTATAGGCTGTGACCTTAACTCTCTGAATTAAAACACACCCCAAACAAACTCTGGAGGCATGACAACAAACCACAAAACCATCTGTACTATCAGATAATGCTAAAAATAGGGCTAAAGTAAGTTGAGTCTTCAACTCTTGAAAACTCTTCTCGCAGGAATCTGACCACTAGAACTTAACTTTCTTTTGGGTCAATCTTGACACAGGAGATGCTATGAAGGAGAAACCCTTAACAAAACATCTGTGATAACCAGCTAGACCCAAGAAACTCCTAATGTCTGATGGAGAGATAGGTCTACCGATCTTAGGAAAAATTCACACTTGATAAATTTTGCAAACAACTGGTGATCTCTAAGGGTCTGTAACACAATTCTAAGATGGTCTACATAATCTTCCTCACTACGAGATTAGACAGGAATATCATCAATAAAGACTATGACAAACATGTTCAGATACTATTTGAACACTCAGTTCATCAAGTCCATGAAGGCAGATGGGGCATTGGTTAGCCCGAAAGACATGACTAAAAACTAAAAATTACCATAACGGATTTTAAAAGCTGTCTTTGGAATATCATATTCCCTTACTTTTAGTTGATGACAGTCGAATCTAAGGTAAATCTTTGAGAAATAACTTGCACCTTGGAGTTGATCAAATAAGTCATCAATTCTAGGAAGAGGATATTTGATTTTGACTGTGACTTTATTCAACTACCAATTGTCGATGTGGATAAGCAAAGAACTATCTTTCTTTTGTATGAATAGGATGGAAGTGCCCCATGGAAAAATACTAGGCCTTATGAAACCTTTATCTAAAAGATCTTTGAGTTGCTCTTTCAATTCCTTAAGCTCTGTGGGAGCCATACAATATGGAGTGATAGAAATAGGCTGAGTATCTAGGATAAGGTCAATACCAAATTTTATTTCCCTATCAGGAGGTACACTTGGCAGATCCTTAGGAAAGATGTCAGGAAACTCACTGATTGACTGAATTGTTGGAGTATCCGACTAAGTGTCTTTACTCGAACAAGATGATAGATACAACCTTTTGAGATTAACTTTTTGGATTTGAGATAAAATATGAAATGGCTTTTGGGAGACAATGAATTTCCTTTCCACTCAAAGACTTGCTCATTTGGAAATTAAAATTTCACCACTCTGGTGCGACAATCTATGGATGCATAATTGGAATGGAGCCAATCCATACAATGAATAAGATCAAAATTAAAAATATCTAACTCTATTAGGTCTACTAGCATGATTTTTTGAAGGAAAATTATTGGAAACTTTTTATAGATTTGTTTAGTAACAAGTGACTCACCTACAGGAGTAGAAACTAAGAAGGGCTTAGGAATCTTTTCAGAACTTATCTCAAAATTTACTGCAACTAATGGGGTCACATAAGAGAAACTAGACTCGGGGACTAGAAACATATAAACATCAAGATAAAAGGCACGAAGCATACCAGTAACAACATCTGGTGAATCGTCCCACTCCTGGTGGGATGGTAATGCGTCGATCCAATTATAGCACTGACCGCCACAGGTACTAGATGATGCACCCTTAGGAGGAACTTGACAACCTACAGGAGCTAGTGTACTATTAGCCTGAGTCTGAGGAGGAACATCCCTATTTCCCTATCTAGCATGCGGGCACTCTTTAACCTCGTGACCTATCTGGCCACAACCATAAAAACCTTTTTGACCCCATAAATATTCACCCATATAATTCTTACCAAACTTAGCATATGGGAGATAATTGGACTTCCCACTTATACTATTTTGAGATCTGGACATAGACGACCTACCCCACTGCTCTTGCCTATTCCTAGGTGTAGGAGCACCGGCTGAAAAAGGTGCGGGCATAGATGGCCAATTCTAAAACTATGAATGATTTTATCCTCCAGACCTATTCTAACCATATCAAACTGCCTTGTCCTAGCCTTATTATTTCCCCTCTCTCTACCCTTCAACTTCTCTACCTCTATCTGCTGGGCATGAATCATCAACCTAGCAAGATCCATGTCTTCAATAAGTATAACAGTCCTACACTCTTTAACTACTAACCCAGATACACCAGTCACAAACTTACTCATGCTTGACCATGGTTCAGCCATCTGGTCAGGGGCATACTTAGACAACCAGTTGAACTTAAAGCAATACACCTTCACTATCATTGAGCCCTGCCTCAGGTTTATAAAATCTTCTACCTTGGCTTCCCTCATCTCATGTGGGAAAAATTTATCTAAAAATGTATCTTAAAACACCTTCCATAACATGGGAGCTGCATTCTCCTCTCTACTTTTCTTTCACATCACTACCCAATCATATGCAACATCTTTCAGCTTATAGGAGGCCAACTCTATAGTCTCATCTTCAAAAATATGCATAATTTAGGTGATCTTCTTTACCACATCTAGATAAAATTATGGGTCCTCACTTGCCTTCGACCCAAAGAATGTCGGCGGGTTCATTCTTATAGAATGTTAAATTTTAGCTGCAGCTAAGTCCCTATATTAATGAAGTGGGACTACGGCATAATGGTTTCCTTGAACATTAACTGTCATAGCTTAGGCTAGCGCTTGAAAGTCAGCCCGAAACTCTGTAGGTGACGCATTCTCATTCAAATGATCTGCGGGATGAGGTGGCTAGTTATCATATATAGGTGCATTAGCTCAATAAGGAGGCATTTTCTGTCACATGAAAGTATGAATTAAAAGAAGATAGAGATACTGAATGCATGATAGATCATGAAAGAAGATATGATTTCCTAAAATATTCCAAAGCCTCTTTCCCACAGATGTGGCACACTTCACACCGATGATCAAGACTCTATGTAACGCGACTTGTCTGACTCCCTAGGACTCCCTAAATCTTAGGCTCTGATACAATATTTTTAACACCTTGAAACTTGATTTTACAAGAAGTCACTTGACGCTCTGAACTACAAGTAGTCCTAAGCTAACCCTGGCTGCCTTCTACTAAATATGAATCTCAAAATAGGAGAAGTAGATAAGATCATTGCAGAGAAGTCTCAAAATAAACTAGTAATCTGAATAGGTAATTCCCGGAACTATGAGGACTCACCAACTGCAAAGAAATAGATGAGATGCTTGAAAATTACTCATGTTGCTGAGATTGAGCACTTGAACCTACATTATGAGACAATGTAGCAAATAGACGTATATGTGGATCGATACTTTGGGAATGTACTGAGCATTTGGGGTGAATGCAATAAGTCAAACAATACTTGAATAGCATCATAAGTTATAAATTCATGCACGTAAAATGTAAATGACTCACATAGGCTTGAGTAATCTGATATTTGAAGATCATAAATCATGAATAGTAAAGCATGTAATGTAAATTTTGTGATTCACAACACTTAATTATGAAATTTGTCTTTTCGTAAAAGCTATATTTTAGATTCAAGAACTTTAAAGTTGTAGAGAAAATACTTTATCTTAGGGCTTTAGAAATCAGAAAACTTATTTTGCATGGGAGGTTCTTCTTACCGACATAAACCATTTAAGCATTCTTGGAGTCAAACGTTATTTTCCCTAAGGAGCAATCCTTATGTTGGGGAGAGGAGTCATACTCTCTCTAGGAAGTATAACCTATCTAACTAATCATATATCTATCACCCTCGGAGAAGTGGGAATAATTTGAATCCTATATTGGCACATACTTTTGGGGAATGAAACCGTAGTACCTACCCATATCGGTGCTAAATACTACTCCTATTAAATCTGTATCCTCATTCTGATCGAAATTCACTTTTAAAATAGTATAGTGGTTTACAATGAAAATCCACTATATATCTGTAAAGATAAATCTATAATTTGAATCTTTAAAGTCGATTCCATACCTATTCTTAGACCAAAAGGTTAAATCTTTAACAACAATCTAAAAGGAAACTAGTCAGAAGGTGCTTATAGCACAACAAATCTTGAAATAGCAATCTTTAATTAGGACTTAATGACCCATGCATCAAACTCATGTTAAAATATCATAATGTTCGTACATGATAATGTAAACATTGATAAATTAATTCAAAATCTAGAAATTACTGCAATATCCAAAATATGAATATAATCATGTAATTCAACTTCTACATCACTGGAAATCTCATAAGTTTGTAAATAACAATAATGGGTATAAACCCTAACTTGAATTTCATGGGAAATCATATTAAATTCTGTTAAATTGAAATTAAAATAAATTTTGGGCACAAGGACGAAAGGATTATCCTTGTTCATAACCCAACATACCTCAATTGATGAACTAGATGCTAAGGCTTGAATCTTGGATCCCTATTGATGCTTTTAAAGTTTAATTTCTTGAAGTTCTTGAGTTGGGAATCCTTAATCTTGAATTGCCTTGGAGAAATTATGGAGGAATTGGAATTCTTGGGGAGTAAGCTTTGATGATCTAAGGTTTTGTTTAAAAGTATTTTGGTGAAAAATGGGTATAATATTCTTAGGATGGGTTAAATGATTTGTTATTCATGACTTGAGGATAGAGAAAAAGACTACAGATCCCCTTTTAAAATTTTACTAGGACTGGGAAAATTCCCAAAATTGTTCAGTGGCGCGAAACGCCGTTATCGCGGTGGCCTATTGAAAATTGCCAACTGGGACCTGGAAAAACACCGCGACATGGAGCTATCACAGTATTCTTTTGAATTACCATTTAAGACACATCTGCAATTCTCCATTATCGCAGAGGCTCACTGGAAAGTGACAATTGTGAGATGGAACATAACCGTGATGCGTGGAATCGGTAAATCTTACTGAAATTGAAAATTGGGATTTTGGATCTCTCTGCAATGTGGTGCAATGGAGGAGTCTTAGTGTAAATTCACAATTGTCATTTAAACTATCTCTGCGATGCGCTAGTTACTGAAATGATGGTGTTTTATGATTGGAACATAAAATTGCCATAACTTCTCATCCGGTTAATAGATTAAGGCAAATCTTATATCATTGGAAAGATAATTAAATTTCCTACACATTGGAGGGTATAAATGTGGAAAATTCTATATGTATGAAAATTCATTCTATCTTGAAACCAATATTTGACATTCTCAACAATAAATTTAACTAGGAAAAGTATGGGGTGTTACAATACCACACAACCATTATATACTCTTTTAGCAATAACCAAGTCACCTACAAGGGTAGAAAGAGTTAAATGATCTGAAAAAAATATTAGGATCCAAACCAAAGCACACATCCACGTATTGTTTCACATAGAAAAGAGTGGACCTCGAATCGAACAGACAATGCATGTCATGAGAAAAGAGTTGTAACATACTAGTCACTACATCAGGCAATTCCCCAAATTCCTGCTGAGATACAAGTGCATGCAACCTATTCCGGCCATTACTGGTACCAAAAGCAGGAGCTAACACAGAAGCAACACCACTAGGTACAAAAACAGAAGATGAAGCAACCAAAGATTTGACTGCTCCCTAAGTGCACTTGCCAATCGGATAGTTTTTGAGAATATGGCCTGGCTGGAAACATATAAAAAAATTTTCCCTCCCTTCATCACAAAATCCCTAATGAAGACGACTAAATAATAGGAAAGAAAGACACGAAAAAGCTTATTGTACCCCACTCACCTAAAATTTGGAGCTCTGTGCTAAAAAATTATCACCACCATGCTGAGGCTTGTCACCCGACTGCTTTGGGTAAGGAGTGCTAGCAGTAGAGAAGGAACCTAAAATACACCACTTCTTTTTCGACCATTTGTATCCATCCAAAGCACCCTTCTTAGAGAACCTACTCCTGTACCCTACCTTTCCCCAAACTCTACCTGTTTCTTATTCTTAATCACCACCTACTGTATGTGAATAACCAACAACAAAATATCCATATCTTTAACCAGCAAAGCAGTCTTGCTTTCAAGTATCAAATCTTTAGATAGAGCAGAAGTGAACTTTCTCATCCTCACCCACATATTAGCCACCAAATCCGGAGCATACCTTGATAGCTGACAAAATTTAAGGTGTACTCCTTAACAAACATTCTTTCCTACCTAAGATTCACAATATCCTCCATCTTTGCATCCCTCATCTTTAGAGGAAAGAAACAATCTCAGAAGGTACTAGAAAAGGCCTCCCACAAAGAAAGCTCCTCCATATCACCTTTATTCTATCCCACTTCTCGTACTATTGGTATGCAATATCTTTGAGATGATAAGTTGTAAAATTTACCCTTTCCATATTAGTGGCCTAATTCGACTGTAAATATCTTCTCCCTTGTATCTAAGAAACCCTGAGGATCCTCCTTCACCTTTACATCGGTAAATATAAAAAGATTCATTTTTATGAACTAGCCAACACTTGTGGCCTTAGCAGATAGAACACCAGATGCATCACACTCATTTCGAGCAGAAACCAAGTGAGAAATAGTATGAATCGACTGGGAAAATTCCACATTAGTCACCTAAACTTGAGGAGGACTAGTAGCAACTGGAGGAACTCCAATATATTCAGGGATAGGACCCTGAGATCGATTGTGAACTCCAGGTGTAGGGCGTACTTCATTAATATTATCCTCAAATAGGACAGAAAGATTTCCTTGTGTTCTAAATAGATAAGGAATTATCTGAAAAAAGAAAAAACAAGGATTAGATGAAATTCCCAGGACTAAAACTCCAAGCTTGAAAACAGAATACCAAAAAGGTAAAAGATTCCAAAATATCCTATAGCCTCTCTCTTATGAGTGTGGTATGCTACACATCCCTAAAAGAGACTCTACTAGACACAGCTTTGTAGACTCCCAATTGATCATGAACCTAAAGCTTTCATACCAACTTGGCATGACCTGACCTAGGGCCTTGTCGTAAAGGGTGTCACAAGTTTGATTGTGACCATAGACCTCCCATGTTACCTAACCCAACCTCTAGCTTTCTACCCTAAGTTGGATAAATTTTGAACATATAATAAGATAGAGTAACTATTCAATTTACAAACTCTAGGATAGGTCTATTACCGACACCAACCCAATCGAGTCCAACTATGCAAACCCAACCAATAAAAAAACCAACCAAACCTTAACCATATGAGTTCCATAGCAATTATATATAATCCCAAAATAAAAAAGAATAGCACAGTGAGAAATTTAGTCCTACAGTATCAACCCTAATACCAATACCAATGCTAAGGATGACACAAGTATCATTCCCACCCATACCAAATCATAGTAGTTCCAAAAAATTAACTAACCAGAGGAATACAAAAAATCTAGTAGGGATATGACCCCAACCATAGCCAAAACCAATATCCATATACAAACCAAAGTATAAAATAATATTCAAGAAATGGGGACATCTGGAATGATGGAAGCTCAATAATTCAATCTAGTATCTAATACCAAATGTCTGATAGCAAAGCAAAAGGATTAAAACTGTCGGTTCCTATAAAATCTGGGGATACAGTAACTCGATAATGGGTTAGAGGGCAAACTTTAGCATGAACTCAAGATAAGGGTAACATAATACAACTAGTAAAACTAAGTGACCCAACCATATACATACAAACCATACATATGTATATATATAACTATGTTGGGAAAAAGAGAATTGGGTTAGCATTCATTTAAAACCATTAACCTGGGTATGTGAGCTTAACCATCCTTAACTGCCCATGGGCTATATGGGTCGAGTGTAAACCCCTGAATGGGCCCTGATGCATATAGCCTCATGAACTAGAGATAACAAAAGATTAATAGATTCCCAAGTACCCTCACTCTTCTTGATATATATGTAAAATGTGTTTAGAGGATTCCCACTTACCTTATAGTTGTATAAAAGGTTCACCATGCCGTACCCCCTATATGGCTCCGAGATCTTATCCTAAGACGTCACATAGTTCTTATGGACCCAAAGAACCACAAGCTAACGCTTTACTGATATCTATACCTATACACTACATAATATATGAAATAAATGCGGAAACTGGCCATAAAGTTCAACACATCTATGCATACTCAAAACTAAAAAATGAATATTAATACATTCGTCATCTGCCTGAAGAGACTCTAAACTGTATGGACTGTGGAGTTGAGGGGACAAGTCCCCAACTAACTCCGTCAACTGAAAATAACAAAAATTTAATTCAAATAATAGTAAACTAAAACTTATCCTTAAAAGAAGAGGACTCACTACTACTACTACTGCTGCTAACTGGGACTGACCTACTAAGGGAACCCTGGGTCCTATGCCTCTAAACCTATGGTGCCAAATAAAACACCATAGCACAAATGCGTCAGTATAGGGATAAACTAAGTATGTAGATGAGGTAAGGCTAAATACAAAGGCTCATGTATACATAATATCTAAATTGAATGATCATGAAAATATCGTACGAGAACACACACATGAATGCACAGACCATAAACAAAACCATCACAACTCTAGGTACTGAAACTCGAATACCACTTTACTGCAGACTGAACTCGCTAACTCATCTACAGAGAACTGAGGATCTGTATATGCTCACATCAAGGATTGAATTCTCTTTGCTGCTTTCGACTGACAGGATTAGAGATCAACCTTTATAATGGACGATATTCAAAAACTATTATCAATGATAAGAAATATGATTATATCCAAATTTTACAACAAGGATACTCAATAGAATCTGTGACTATGAATCTAACCTTCCTGGTGGCATATCTCTAAATATAATATCAAATAACTGTATACGTGACCAAGCCTATCTATTAGGATGGTCCATGAATTAATGGAACTATCTGAGTTCCTCATAACGATAGATGACTGTATCTGACAGTCCTGATTTCAAAGATTAATACTGAAACTAAAATTGTAGGAAGTAGTTACTTAACCAACACGCCTCATCCTACCATAGATGGGGTCCAATTTGTAACCCTAGCTGGAAGGGTGTCAATACCGTGCCACGGGTAAAGACCTCTCTCTAGTCAATCCTCTTTAATGGATGACACTACCAGACAGTCAACCTAAGGCAATATTATAGTCAAATACTCTATCTCTGGAGATAATAGCCTTTTCTGCTGTTAACTCCTATATTTTGCGCTGGGCACGCAGTTTTAGAATTTGAGAATTGCTACTAAAGACTCCAGCCTTTCTCTCTCTTTGATCGGAGGAGCCGCCATCCCTTCCCTCGCTCAGTGCTAGTTTCTACTCCTAAATGAAAGACTCTGAACTGAATTCTTAACTGAAAACAATTGAACTGAATCTAATACTGATTATGGTTTACAAAGGTTAAGAATGAATAAGCTGAAATAACTTAATTCCATATTTTCAGGAAATGGTATTGAATTATGGTATCTGACTGACGATACATAGCTTGAATAAATTACTCGAATCGCTTCTGAGATTAGAATTGAATCACTTGAATACTATTAAATTTGAAGTGATTACAAGATCGAGGCTAGATTACTAGCGATATAGAGATTATAGAGATAACTGAGATTACTGAGCTTTCTTAAGTTCTGCATCTGTCTGAGGATATAGAGTTCTATAGTTCACTGAGTTCTGAGAATCATGGCTAGACTGGAATTATAAGGAAACTGACACAGGCTCTAGACAACAAATCTATTATTGGGTATAAATATCCCTAGGACTCGATAGCATAAAATTATACCATAATCATTCATTCATCATCGCGGTCATTCATGACATCACCTCAATCTTTTAACGATCAAAAATATCTTATTCATCATCACAGTTGCCAAGGGGTCACTTTAAGCATCTCAAAAACATAATCATATAATAACGTAGAGGAAACACGCTACTAGATTGTACTCCATTCAACAAGGTTTTACCTCAACTATTTCATACCTATATCAATGTTAACATGTAGTTGGACATCACATGATTCGGAAAAACTTCATACTATCACGACACAACTTACCTGCTAACCAATTGGAATGTATTAAAAACTTAGCATACATGAAAGAGCACATAATTGAGGAGTTTACTACTATCACATCATTATTTGTTCACTAAAGGCCTTCAACAAACACTAGTCATACATGGGTCCACACATATTTAGGGATTTCCTACTATCATGGAATAATTTTTCCACTTGGGCATTTTATCAAACACTAGGCATGCATAGACTATCGCATACTTTGGGATTTCCTATTCAACATACTATAATAGCCTTTATGCTTTACCTAAGATTTTTATCAAACCTATCGGGGACATGCTCCGCTCATTCAACAATTTCTACACCCAAATATCATGATCTCATCACATAGAAAGCAACATAAGGATAAGTCATCACAAATATCACATGGATTCCACCTACTAGGGTTAAGGTTCATAAATCTTGTAAAGAAATATGAATCAAAACTCAACAACACATTGAACATCAATTTCAACTCATACAAATCATTAACAACTCATAAACATAAAAATCTTTGAGTTTTGAAAAGGGTTCGTGAGCTTTTTATATGAAATAGACCCAAGAATCAACATCTACATACCTTTGGGAAACTTCTTTCTTGAAGGTTCTTGGAGAGATTCTTGATTTCTTGACCTCTCTTGATCTCTCTTGATTTTTCTTGAAGAAGAAATAAGGGTTTTTATCTTGGAAATAAACCCTAATTTGATGTTTTGGATGAATAAGAAGTTATGTGCCTTGATTTGGGGTGATTGGGTGTTAAATAGGGTGAAATTTGACCCAAGAATCTCTTTAAAATAGTGTTTCAGTGCTATCTCGGACAAGTCTGATGGTCAGAGTGACGGACCATCACTCTGGTGACTAACCATCACTCCCACCGTCATTTTTGGTCCTAAAAAGGGCCTTACTACTTATGTTTTGACTGCTAAAGTGACGGGCCATCACTGACTTGACGGTCCGTCAGTTTGTCTGTCACTCCTGGACACCTCAGATAGCGCTTAGTAAAAAGACTATAACTTCTTACTCCGATATTGAATTTTGGCAAAATTTGTATCGTTGGAAAGATAATTCAACTATCTATCTGTTGGCAGGTTATGATCTCAAAAAATTCTTTGTAGAATAGGAGTTATGCTCATTTAAAGTTGACTATGGCAATGTCCTTCTCAAGAATTCAATAGGTAAGGGATGTTTTGATTCGTCTAATAGCTAGGACGTATTTAAGGCCTTAATACATATCAAACTTGATCATAAAACTACCAAATAACTGAGATTTATTTATCATGAGCTTGAATTATGGTTCTATTATCGGTTGGGATTCTCGGAGTATAACAATATCTCCCTCCTTGGAAACATTCGTCCTTGAATGTTGCTTGATTGACTGAGAATATGGATCAACAGAACTTACTCAGAAATGAAAATATCTCAAGGCATGACTACACAACTGGATCAACTGACATATTGAGTTCTCACACTGGGCATGCATCTTTGATGCATGGAATACTAGACTGAACCTACTCATAGCTAAAATCTCATAACACACATGCATATCTGATACATGGATGTCTGGCTAAGATGATTTTTGAATACAAGACTTGACAATGCAATAATGACCGATGCTCACATCATAAAGAAAATTCAAACATGCATCTAGATTAATATAATGACATGCAACCTCATAATACTATGGGGTATCTCCCACTTGGGACTCTATGTCCCTCTAAACACACTTCGCTAAAATATTGGGGCGGTGCGCGGGGAACCTACAGACTAGGCCATAATTGACAGACTGAGATTTGAAACTCATGCATGACTCATGCTAGCATATAAGCCCAAAATGGAAGCAAAGGACCTAACAATGCATATAATAAAGATGAAGGGCTTATAACTTACCCGGATCTATTTCAAAGAATCCTTCCTGATCAAGGTGAGCCTAAAGCACCTAAAGTCTATCCCTTTGAGTTAGCGCTCTACATACTCGCATTATATGGCCTGTATTACCACACCCAAATCACACATCACTACCGGATCTACAGACACCTTGATGGCGCTTGTCGCACTCTCCATAATGGAGATAGGTACGAACACCACTAGTGCTACTATGGGCTTGGGAGCTTGACGCTCCCTCAAATCTGACACCCTTAAACATAGGTGTGGGTATACTAGCTTAAGATAGAGTTAGAACTAAAAATCTCCAACCATACTGAGAACTACTACCACTTTGAGACCCTAACTGCGAGAAACCATGACTACCTGTCTTGGCGCACTTACTTACTCTCTCTCTTTCCTTCATCTTATCTTCCTAAATCTATTGTGCATGTATCATTAACCTAGGAAGATGCATATCCCTATTGATCATAGCAACTCTAAAATCTTTCATCACATAACTAGATACCCAGACAAAAATTTACTTATACTCTCTCTAGGGTCAGCTATCAGGTCAGCAGCATACTTAACTAATTGGTTAAACTTAAGACAATACTCTTTCATGGTCATGGAACCTTTTCTTAGGTTTATGAACTCTTTTAACTGTGATGCCCCAAAAAATTTTTCCGTTAAGATCTCGGACAAAAATATGTTGAATTTTGTTCTTTATCATCATTAATAATTTTTTTGTATGGAAATATGCAACCCGTCATCACGTAGATTATCTAATAAGCTTTCTAACGAGATATGGATCATCTAAAACGGACACTCGAGAGATGAGTTATGATCATTCCGATCTAATCGTGAATAGTGGTGAACAGTAAATGTGCAGGAAAAAAATACTGAGGCCAGGCGAATTTCAGGGTCAACTTCAAACGATCATAACTCCTTGTACATAATGATTTGGGTGAGCAACTATATATCAACAAAAATCTCTGAAAGTCCTCTTTACAATGAAATTGGTTTCATCCAATTTGGTCATCGGAGAAAAAAGTTATAGTCAATCTACTTCAGCCTATCAAAATAGTCCACCAAAGGACAGATTTGATATTATTTGATTTTAAAGGTATTTCGGTCATTCCCACTCCAATCCATCTGGGAAAACCATGAATTTAAGTCTATTAAGAGCTTTTAATAGCGCATTTTTATCCAAAATTTCCTAAGGATCAAACCCCAGCCTTGCTACTCCAAATTTCATCCTTCTATGTCTCTTGATTAAACCGTAGAAATTTCAAATTGATTTAGGATTCGAGTTGATCATGCTAAGGGCTTTGAGAAGCACTCTTTATTTTCGTGAATAAAGTTCCGGAGTTGGATGTTCATATTCATCTACCATTTTTATGTATGTTGGGCTTTGAACAAGATTATTCTTTTGATCTTGTGCCCGGTATTTTTGTTTAATTACATTGACATGAGATTTTACATGTTTTACTATGAATTGAAAATATGATTTTATATCTTATATTATGTTCCATGAGCTATGGGATTATTTCATCCAATATGTGTATGATGTTGAGATGAAATTATATCCAAAAATATTTGATTATGAGAGTATGATGATTTAATTTGTTAAGCGTTGATTTGTACTATCATTCCACTATTTCCTTATTATGAATTTATAAAATATTGGAAATTCTATATCCCTACTATGGGTTGGTGTCTCAAGTATCTTTAAATGAGAGTTGGATGGCAAATTGAGAAATGTTGATATTGAAGTTGCAATGAGTCTTAGTATTTTTCGGATGGTTTTGATGACCTAAATTGTTGAAAATATTATGTATTGAGTCTTCATATCCTTGTCCAAATGTCGAGTCGATTATGGTTCAACGCATTGATACCTTGTTGATATTGAGAAAGATTAAAATGTTTTGAGCTAAAATGTGTTGAGTTAGGAATCTACAAATTGATATGATTTGATAAATGAGAAAGAGATTTGATTTGGTCTTTATGATAGACCCTTGTGATGTTGTGGTGGATTTCCTAATGCATTCTGAGCTTGTCGAGGAGTAGAACTTAGCACCGAGAGGGAAATTTGGTATTTCCCCAAACCTATGTGCCACTGTAGGGCTGTTTGATGATGATATTATTGACCAGAGAGACCGATTGTGATTATTATAGTTTTAAGGTTGTACTCCCTGGAAAAAAGTATGATGCTCCTACCAATAGGGGTTTCAAATGTTGGTATTTCACGTAGCTCACGTGGGGTTCGGTTATAGAAAATTCCCCTGCCTATAAGAGTCTTGTTTATTGAAATACTGAGTCACTCTAAGTTTTGATGTGGTAAGTCAAGTTGCCTATGATGATCTATAATGATTTATGAGGTTTTTTTCCTATATTTCCTATCTAAGATTTTATGAGTAGCATGATTCAATATCACTCAAGACAGGTGTGTCATTATGGTCCGTATGTACGTTTTTAGAAAATTTATGATATTATTTATATTTTGAATGCGCCCCCACATACTCAGTACATATCTTGTGTTGACCCACATATTTCTCTATGGGCTACATTATTACCATGATGTAGGTTCAGGTACTCAGCCACATCCGCGATAGTGATATCCGAGTTTCGCATCTACGTTCCTTCAGTGGTAAGTCCTCATGGTTTGAGGACCAAGTTGCTAGTTTTGGTGTTGTTTTTTTGTGATCCCTTTGATCTGTTGATTTAGTTGGGGGTTTGTCCCAATGGCTTGTTGATTTTAAAGTATAGAGGCTATGTCAGACTAGTGTATTGTTGGGTTGGTTTGTGTATAGATAATCCTTATATGTATAGTCTAACGATATTCCGTGTCATGTGCGATGTGATATGATATGTACTTATATATATATATATATATATCCTTAGCGTAGTGTGTATGTTGTTGAGTTTGAACCCAAGGGTAGTGTTTTGGCTTAAAGGGTTAGCTTGAGGCTAAGTGTAGCCTTGGGCACGGTGTGGAATCTCGAGATGATATTGCGGGGCGTTACACTACCTTAGCCTATCCCATTTGTGGTGGAAAGAATCTATCAAGAAAGGCACTCTGAAACTCTAGCTAAGTCACAGGATCTGTATTCTCTCCTCTACTCTTCTCCCACATTATTACCCAATCATGAGAAATATCCTTTAACCTATAAGATGCTAACTCAACACTCTCCTTCTCAGAAACATGCATAATATGGTAAATCTTCTTTACATCCTCTAAATAAATCTGCGGATCCTCATCTACTACTGACCCAAAGAATTCTGGCAGGTTCATTTTCATGTAATTTCTAACCCTGGCTGCGGCAGAATCCCCACCTTGCTGATGTGGGATTGCAGCCTGACGATTAGTCTTAACATTAGTCACAACTTAGGCTATCACCTGAAAAACTACTCGAAACTCTGTATGTGACACACTCTCATTCTCAAGATCTACTGGCTGTGGGGGCTGGTCATTAACCCCATGAACAAAATCTCTCCGAGGAAGCATACTCTATAAATAGAAGAAAAAAGTGGATTAGACTGAGAAAAAACTTGAGCTCATGCTCACTTGCACGACATGATAACTGAAAGAAGGGAAACTTCTCCTAAGAACATCCCGTAGCCTCTTGTACATAAATGTGGCACGCTATACACTCATGCACAAGACTCTACTAGATGCGGCTTTTCAGACTCCTTAGGACACTCTTGAACCTTAGGCTCTGATACCACACTTGTAACACCCCGAGATCCCATCCCAAGATGTCACACGGTGCTTATGGACCTGAAGGACCACAAGCTAACCCTTTACTGATATCTATACATGGACACTGTATAATATATGAAATAAATGTGGAAACTGGCCATAAGGTTCAACATATCTATACATACTCAAAATTGAAAACTTAATACTAATACATCTGTCCTCTTCCTAAAAAGCCTCTAAACTATATAAACTATGGAGTTGATGGGACAAGTCCCCAACTAACTCTTTCAACTAAAAATAACAAAAATCTGATACAAATAATAGTAAACTAAAACTCGTCCTCGAAAGAAGAGGACTCACTGCTACTGCTACTGTTTCTAACTGGGACTGACCTGCTCAGGGAACTCTGGTTCCTGTGCCTCTGAACCTATGGTGCCAGATAAAACACCATAGCACAAATGTGTTAGTTCAGGGATGTACTGAGTAGGTAGATGAGGTAAAGCTAAATGCAAAGGTTCATTCATATACAATATCTAAATTGAATGATCATGTAAACGTCGCCCGATAACACATACATGAATGCACAGACCATAAGACCAATCATTACAACTCTAGGTACTAAAAATTGGATACCACTTTACTACAGACTAAACTCACTAACTCATCTGATACTGAGATCTGAGGATATCAATGTACTTACATCAAGAATTGAATTCTGAGCTTTACTGCTTTCGACTGATAGGATTAGAGATCAACATTTTTAATGGATGATATTCAGAAACTATTATCAATGATAAGAAATATGATTATATCTAAATCTGACAACAAGGATACTCAATAGAATCTATGACTGTGAATCAAGAAAGTTTGAAGGCATATCTTTTAACATGATATCAAATTACTGTATACGTGACCAAGCCTATCTATCAGGATGGTCCAAGAATCAATGGAACTAACTGAGTTCCTCATAATGGTAGATGATTATGTCTGACAATCCTGATTTCTAAAGATTGATAATGAAACTAAAACTGTGGGAAGTAGTTACTTAACCGACATGCCCCTACCTACCATAGGTGGGGTCCAAATTATAACCCCAGCTAGAAGGGTGTCAATACCGAGCCATAGGTAAAGACCTCTCTCTAGTCAATCCTCCCTAATGGATAACCATACCAGGCAGTCAAACTAAGGTAATATAATAGTCAAATACTCTCTGTTTGGAGGTGAAAACCTTTTTTGGCGGTGACTCCTATATCCTATGCTGACTACGCAGTTCTGGAGTACAGGGATTGCTACTAATGACTCCGACCTCTCTTTCTCACTGATGTGAGGAGCCTTCATCCCTTTCCTCGCTCGGTGCTAGTTTTTACTCCCAACTGAAAGACTCTGAACTTAATTCTTCACTTAAAGCAACTGAACTAAATCTGATACTGATCATGTTTTTCAAAGGATAAGAATGAATAAGCTGAAATCACTTAATTCTATCTTTGCCGAAAATGGTATTGAAAAATGGTATCTGGCTGACGATACATAGCTTGAATAAATTAGTCGAATCGCTTCTAAGATTATAATTGAATCACTTGAATACTATTAGATCTTAACTGATTACAAGACTGAGGCTAGATTACTAGCAATACAGAGATTACAGAGATAACTCAGATTATTGAGCTTTCTTAAGTTCTGCAACGTTCTGAGGATACAGAGTTCTTTAGTTCACTGTGTTCGAAAAATCATGGCTTGACCGAAATTATCAAGATACTGACACGGGATCAAGACAACAGTTCTATTGTCGGGTATAAATACCCCCAGGACTCGATAGCATAAAAGTAAAACATAATTATTCATTCATCATTATGATCATTCAAGACATCACCTCTAGTATTTAACGATGACAAACATCTTATGCATCATCACAGTCGCCAAGGGGTCACGTTAAGCATCTTAGAAACATAATCATATAATAACGTAGGGGAAACATGCTACTAGATTGTACTCCATTCAACAAGGTTTTACCTCAACTATTTCATACCTATATCAATCTTGACATGTATTTGTACAACACATGATTCGAGGAAACTTCATACTATCATGTCAAAACTTACTTGCTAACCACTTGGCATGTATTGAAAACTTAGCATACATCAAAGAGCACATAATTGAGGAATTTACTACTATCATATCTTCATTTGTTCACTAAAGGCCTTCAACAAACACTAGACATACATGGGTCCACACGTATTTAGGGATTTCCTACTATCATGGAATAATTTATCCATTTGGGCATTTTATCAAACACGAGGCATGCATAGACTAGCTCATACTTTGGTATTTTCTATTCAACATACTATAATAGCCTTTATGTTTCACCTAAACTTTTCATCAAACCTATTGGGGACATGCTCTGCTCATTCAACCATTTCTACACCCAAATATCCTGAACACATCACATAGAAAGCAACAAAAGGATAATTAAACACAAATATCACATGGATTCCACCAACTAGGGTTAAGGCTCTTGAATCTTGTAAAAAAACATGCATCAAAACTCAACAGCACATTCAACACCAATTTGAACTCATACAAATTATTAAAACTCAATAACATAAAAATCTTTGAGTTTTGAAAAGGGTTCTTGAGCTTCTTGGATAAAAGGGACCCAAGAATCAACATCTACATACCTTGGGGAAACTTTTTTCTTGAAGGTGCTTGGAGAGATTCTTGATTTCTTGACTTCTCTTGATCTTTCTTGATTTTTCTTGAAAAAGAAATTAGGGTTTTGATCTTGGAAATAAATCCTAGTTTGATGCTTTGGATGAATAAGAAATTATGTGCCTTGATTTGGGGTGATTGGGTGTTAAATAGGGTGAAAAATGACCTAAAAATCTCTTTAAAACGGTGTTTTAGCGTTGTCTCGGATAAGTCTGACGGTCAGAGTGACGGACCGTCACTCCCACCATAACTTTTGGTCCATAAAAGGTCCTTACTGCTTAAGTTTTGACGGCCAAACTGATGGGCCGTCACTGACTTGACGGTTCGTCAGTTTGTCCGTCACTCCTGGACAGCTTGGATATCTCTCAGTAAAACACCCGTAACTTCTTACTCTGATATTTAATTTTGGGAAAATTGGTATCTATTGATAGGTCATGAGATTAAAAATAATTTGTAGAATGGGAGATATGCTCGTTTGAAGTTGACTATGGTAATGTCCTTCTCAAGAATTCAATCGGTAAGGGATGTTGTGATTCGTCTAATAGATTTGACGTATTTTAGGCCTTAATACACATCAAACTTGATCAGAAAACTAAAAAATCACCACGAGTTATTTATCATGTGCTTGAATCATGGTTCTACTATCGGTTGGAATTCTCGGGGTACTACAATATCTCTCCCTTGGAAACATTCATCCTCAAATGTCACTTGATAGACTGAGAATACAGATCAACAGAGCTTACTCAATAAATGAAAACATCTCAAGGCATAAGTACGAAATTAGAACAACTGGCATACTAAGTTATCACACTGGGCATGCATATCTGATGGATGGAATACTCGACTGAACCTACTCATAGTTGAATTCTCATAACACATGCATATCTGATGCATGGATGTCTGAATAAGCTGATATTTGAAAGCAAGACTTGACAATGCAATAACCACTGATTCTAACTTTATAAAGAAAATCTGAACATGCATCTGGATGAATCTAATGACATGCAACATCATAATACTATGGGGTATCTCCCCCTTGGGACTCTATGTCCCTCTAAACATACTTCACTGAAATACTAGGGTGGTACGCGGGGCACCTACAGACTAGGTCATAATTGACCAACTAAAATTTGAAACTCATGAATGACTCATGCTAGCATTTAAGCTCAAAATGGAAGAAAAGGACCTAACAATGTATATCATCCAGATAAAGGGCTCATAACTTACCCGAGTCTATTTCAGGGAATCCGTCCCGATCAAGGCGAGCCTGAAGCACCTGGACTCTACCCTTTTGAGTCAGTGCTCTATATTCTTGCATTTTAGGGCCTGGATTACCAAAGCTAAAGCACACATCACTACCAGCTCTACACATACCTTGGTGGCGCCTGCCCCACTCTCCACAACGCGGATGGGTACAAACACCGCTAGCACTACTATGGGCTTTAGAGCATGTCACTCCCTCAGATCTGACACCCCCAAAAACATGTGTGGGTACACCAGCTAAATATGGGAGCTGGAACTAAAAATATCCGACCATACTGAGAAATACTACCACCTTGACACCCTAACTACGAGAAACCACGACTACCTATCTTAGCTCTCTTACTCGCTCTCTCTTTTTTCTTTAACTTATATGCCTCAATCTATTATGCATGCATCATTCACATAGAAAGATATATATCCCTATTGAGCATAATAGCTCTACACTCTTTCAACATATAACTCGATACCCTAAAAAAAAAATTACTCATACTCGCTCTAGGGTTAGCTATCAAGTCAGGAGCATACTTATCTAATTGGTTAAACTTGAGACAATACTCTTGCACGATCATGGAACCTTGACTTAGGTTCATAAATTCTTCTGCCTTATCCTCTCTCATTTATGGTGGAAAGAATCTATCTTGAATAGCACTTTGAAACTCTAGCCAAGTCACAGGAGCTGCATTCTCCCCACTACTCTTCTCCCATATCACTACCCAATCATGAGCAACATCCTTCAACCTATAAGATGCTAACTCAACACTCTCCTTCTCAGAAACATGCATAATCTGGGTGATCTTCTTCACCTACTCTAAATAAAGCTGCGGATCCTCACCTACTACTGACCTAAAGAATTCTGGCGGGTCTGTTTTCATGAAACTTCTAACTTGGCAGCGGTAGAATACCAATCTTGCTGAGGTAGGAATGCAGCCTGACAATTACTCTGACCATTAGTCACAACTTGGGGTAGCGCCTGAAGAGCTGCCCAAAACTTTTCATGTGATACTCTCATTCTCGAGATCTACTGGCTGTGGGGGCTGGTCATCAACCTTGTGAACAAAATCTCTATAAGAAGGCATACTTTGTAAATAGAAGGAAGAAGTGGATTAGACCTAGAACCAACATGATCTCATGCTCACTCACACGACATGATCATTGAAACAAGGGAAACTTCTCGTAAGAACATCTCGTAGCCTCTTTTACAGAAATATGGCATGCTACACACTCATGAACAAAACTCTACTAGATGGGGCTTTTCAGACTCCTTAGGACACACTTGAACCTTAGGCCCCAAGATCCCTCCCGAGACGTCACATGGTGCTTATGGACCCAAAGGGCCACAAGCAACCCTTTACTGATATCTGTACCTGTACACTGCATAATATATGAAATAAATATGGAAACTGGCCATAAGGTTCAACACATCTATACATACTCAAAATTGAAAACTGAATACTAATACATCCATCATCTGCCTGAAAAACCTCTAAATTGTATGAACTGTGAAGTTGATGGGACAAGTCCCCAACTATCTCAATCAACTAAAAATAACAAAAACCTAATGGAAATAATAGTAAACTAAAACTCGTCCTCGAAAGAAGAGGACTCACTACTATTGCTACTGCTGCTAACTGGGACTAACCTGCTGAGGGAACTCTGGATCTTGTGCCTTTAAATCTATGGTGCCAAATAAAACATCATAGTGCAATGCGTCAGTATAGGGATGTATTGAGAATGTAGATGAGGTAAGGCTAAATTCAAAGGCTCAAGCATACACAATATCTAAACTGAATGATCATGAAAATATCGTATGAGAACACGAGCATGAATGCACAAACTGTAAACATAATAATCACAACTCTAGGTACTGAAACTCGAATACCACTTTACTGCAGACTAAACTCACAAACTCATCTGATACTGAGAACTGAGGATCTGGATGTACTTACATTAAGGACTGAATTTTAAGCTTTAATGCTATTGACTGATAGGATTAGAAAGCAACCTTTCTAACAGATGATATTCAGAAATAATTATCAATGATAAGAAATATGATTACATTTGAATCTGACAACAGGGATACTCAATAGAATCTGTGACTGTGAATCAAGCCTGTCTGGTGGCATATCTCTGAATATGATATCAAATAACTATATACGTGACCAAGCCTATCTATCGGGATGGTCCATGAATTAATGGAACTATCTGAGTTCCTTATAATGATAGATGATTGTATCTGACAGTCCTAATTTCTAAAGATTGATACTGAAACTTAAACTGTGAGAATAATTACTTAACCGACATACCTCGGCCTACCACAGGTGGGGTCCAACCTATAAACCTTGCAGGAAGGGTGTCAATACTGTGCCATGGGTAAAGACCTCTCTCTAGCCAATCCTCTCTGATGGATAACCCTACCAGGCAGTCAACCTAAAGTAATATAATAGTCAAATACTCTCTCTCTGGTGGTGACAACCTTTTTTGGCGGTGACTCATGTATCTTGTGCTGGCTATGATGTTCTGGAGTTTGGGGGTTTCTATTAATGACTCCGGCCTCTCTCTCTCTCTGATGGGAGAAGCCGTCGTCCCTTCCTTCTCTCGGTTCTAGTTTCTACTCCCAACTAAAAGACTTTAAACTGAATTCTTAACTGAAAGCAACTGAACTAAATCTAATACTGATCATGTTTTTCAAAGGATAAGAATGAATAAGCTGAAATCACTTAATTCCATATTTGGAAATGGAATTAAATCATGGTATCTTACTGATGATACATAGCTTGAATAAATTACTCGAATAGCTTCTGAAATTGGAATTGAGTCACTTGAATACTATTAGATCTGAACTGATTACAAGACTGAGGCTAGATTACTAGTGATACACAGATTACAGAGATAACTAAGATTACTGGGCTTTCTTAAGTTCTGCAACTGTCTGAGGATATAGAGTTCTATAGTTTACTAAGTTCTGAGAATCATGGCTCAACTGGAATTATCGAGAAACTAACATGGGCTCTAGACAACAACTCTATTGTCGGGTATAAATACCCCTAGGCCTCGATAGCATAAAAGTAAAGCAGAATCATTTATTCATCATCACAATCGTTCAAGACATCATCTCAAGAATTTAATGATCACAAAAATCTTATTCATCTTGACAATCGCCAAGGGGTCACTTTAAGCATCTCGGAAACATAATCATATAATAACGTAGGGGAAATGTTCTACTAGATTGTACTCCATTCAACAAGGTTTTACCTCAACTATTTCATACCTATATCAATCTTGACATGTATTTGGACATCACATGATTCGGTGAAATTTCATACTATCACATCATAACTTAGTTTCTAACCACTTGGAATGTATTAAAAACTTAGCATATATCAAAGAGCACATAATTGAGGAATTTACTACTATCACATCTTCACTTGTTCACTAAAGGCCTTCAACAAACACTAGTCATACACGGGTCCACCCGTATTTTAGGATTTCCTACTATCATGGAATAATTTATCCACTGGGGAATTTTATCAAACACTAGACATGCATAGACTAGCTCATACTTTGGGATTTCCTATTCAACATACTATAATAGCCTTTATATTTCACCTAATCTTTTCATCAAACCTATGGGGGACATGCTCCACTCATTCAACCATTTCTACACCCAAACATCATGAACACATCACATAGAAAGGAACATAAGGATAATTCTTCACAAATATCACATGGATTCCACTTACTAAGGTTACGGCTCATGAATCTTGTAAACAAACATGAGTAAAAACTCAACAACACATTGAATATCAATTTCAACTCATACAAATCATTAACAACTCATAAACATAAAAATCTTTGAGTTTTGAAAAGGGTTATTGAGCTTCTTGGATGAAAGGTATCCAAGAATCAACATCTATATATATTGGGGAAACTTATTTCTTGAAGGTTCTTGGAGATATTCTTGATTTCTTAACTTCTCTTGATATCTCTTGATTTTTATTGAAGAATAAATATGGGTTTTGATCTTGAAAATAAACCCTAATTTGATGTTTTGGATTAATAATAAGTTATCTGAATTGATTTGGGGTGATTGGGTGTTAAATAGGGTAAAAAATGACCTAAAAATCTCTTTAAAATGGTGTTTCAGCGCTGTCTTGGACAAGTCTGGCGGTCAGAGTGACGGACTCTGGTGACTAACCGTCACTCCCACCGTAACTTTTGGTCCAGAAAAGGGCCTTACTGATTCATTTTTGACTGTCAAAGTGACGGGCCATCACTGACTTGATGGTCCGTTAGTTTGTCCGTCATTCCTGGATAGCTCGGATAACTTTCAGTAAAACAGCCGTAACTTCTTAGTCCAATTTGGAATTTTGGCGAAATTAGTATCGTTGGAAAGGTAATTCAATTATATATCTATTGGTAGGTCATGAGCTCAAAAATTCTCTGTAGAATGGGAGATATGTTTATTTGAAGTTGACTATGGCAATGGCCTTCTCAAGAATTCAATCGGTAAGGGATGTTTTGATTCTTCTAATATCTAGGATGTATTTAAGGCCTTAATACACATCAAAATTGATCGTAAAACTACCAAATCACTAATATTTATTTATCACGAGCTTGAATCATAGTTCTACTATCGGTTGGGATTCTCAGGGTATTACACCCCCTTGTTAGCAAACATGAGTTTCCAGTGTTCATTCATGGAACTTTTACTTTCATAGTTAGCTATCACACTCCACCATTATTGCACAATTAAAACCATTTTAATCCAACCAATAAATTATTCCATTTATTACTTACCAAGTCTATGAGTAGTGGTATCATCATACTGAATATAACTTGCAATTATTGTCCTTAGTCAAACCTTTCGAGGTAAAGGAATTCCTATGTACCCATTTACCAAGTTAACTTGGAGGAGTCCTATGTATCCCACTAGTGTCCCATTACTAAGTTGTATGGGGGAATCCCATATACCCCACAAGTTGTTCATTAGCATGTTTACTTGGGGGATTCCTTTGTACCTCAAAACGAGTTTAATTAACCATAACCGTTACCACCATACCATTCCAATTACACTATTCCAAACTATTTATCCATTTGGTGTTCTATTTAAAGTTTAAACCATCTATAAGTTCCATTAAAATCCGATAATGTAGTGAAAACATTCCCATAAGCATTTTATCAAACATATCGGGGGCATAGTATTTGAAAAAATAAAGCCAATTACCAAATAACCATTCCATGCAACCAATTATCCAAAACTATCATTAAAACATATAGAAGTATCATTAAAAAATAGGAAAACCGTAACCAATAATTTATTACCCAAACCCCCAAATTATGCTTGAAAGTCTAAAATCATACAATAATCAAACCATGAAAATATTGTATAAAACCATTCCTTTAGTTGGAAATAATAATGAGGGAAGAGAATATTCCTTAAACCAAGAAGATGATGAAGGGAAATCACCAACACAAGCCCCAAATTAATCCTTAAGATGAAACCCTACCTTTGCTTTACCCAAAAGCTTCAGAGAGAATCGTAGAGTATTTATGAGAAGTTTCTACTTATTAATGAAAAGAATAATAGGGAAAATAACCTGCTAATAGGAATATATTTCATGGGGCCTTATTAGGTTAAGTGGGGAAATGTCCAGATTACCCTTACTTAAACTCCCAGAAATCCCATCAGATGGGTATGACTATCCATACCAGTCGTACCTTCAATTACGAGTGGTACCCTCCACTAGTACACAAGGACATCTCTCATAGACCCAACACTATCCAAGGTACAAATCACCCCAAACTATGTCATATCCATGTATACGACTAGTACCCATGATATGTTCCCCGTGTAGAATAGAATCCCAAGAGGATGGAACACTGACCACTATACGAGTCCATGGTATGAATAGTACCCTAGTTTATGGCTTAATGTGTGAGATACTCGTAATCATATACATCTTAAGTTAGTAAGACTAAGACTAAGTGAAGTAAGAAAATAACCTGTATCCACTGATACGACTCATACCACTAGGGTCATATCCATTCAGAAACAAAATTCATCCCACCAACCAATACTAGCTAGCATACGAATAACCCATACCACTTGTATCCCAGTGAATGAGTCATTTTCCCTAGTTGTATCTTATCCAGATATAAAAAATTTAAGAAATTTTCCTATAGCAAGGAACCTAAAGTGTTTCACCTATCCCTTGATAAATGCATGGAGTGAGACCTAATAGTAAAAAGATCGATCATCCTCTTACTTGTGTAATCTAGTTACCTAACCTATATTTGCATATGACAACATATATAAGTACATTGGTATTTCATAGTACAAATCTTAAGGTTGCCCTCTAATAAATTTTATTTCCTTTTTCTTGACATGCATGCCTGCATATATGTGAGCTCCATAAAGTATTCCACATGTTTCATTAATCTCATCTCATTATCTTCATCTGCGCTATTCTCTTTAGTTTGTTGCTTTTATGAAGTGGTTTTGTTTTATTTTGATTTTCTTCTTACTTTGTTAGTGGATAGTCTCCCTTATTTATGCTTTACTTGAGCATATTATACTGAGAGGAGTTCTCCCTTTTAGGAGCTTAGATCTAGGTTTCCTTTCTAGTATTAGGAATGAGTTGATTAGACTTAGTAGGCTAGTTGTCTTTGGACTACCATAGATTGGAAGTAAGGTTTATGTCCCCTTCCTTACATTTCTTTTGATTTTATTTATGATGTGGCTTGAGTTGTATGGATCAACCCCTGACCACCACAGGAGGTAAGAGACCTGGGTAAGTTTCATTTCTAAAAAAAAATACATCAAATGTAACATCTGGTAATACAACACAAACAAGAATATACGCTTACTAAAAATGGTACAATCAAATTTACATTATTATACAAAGTTATACTTATCTGCACTTGATCTTTCGATCCTACTTAAAAACTTGTTGAGAAGAAAATAGTTCTTTATCACTTTGACAATAGTCATTTTGTCCTTAAAATTCTGATCTTTGTCAACTTTCAGATAAAATAAAATATTAATGATATCACTTACATTTGCTTCTATTACTTTACCATTGTTTATGGTTCCACCTTCTATCATTTGGATTGTATACCTCATTATATTATTTACAATTTTCTCTCTTATAGTGACAAACAACAGATAAGAAATGATTTTGGAGTTTTTTTTTAGCTCAATATAAACACAAACATTCATGTTATTTAATATCAAATTAGTTGTACAGTTATTACATAAAACATATTTTATTTCTATTAAATTTAGACCAGTATGAACTCCAATTTGCCTAGAAACGATATTAGATAACACTTCAAAATCACAGTCTATGTTAATAGAAGTTGCATCAAGGTTATAATTGACATACATATTTTTAGTATCCCACTTTCCTTTATGTTGGAGTATAAAGGGATAAGTATCCAAGAGAATGATGAATCTAAGATAAATTAATTGACTATCATAGAAATTGACAAATGATGAATTCAGATTGAAATTAATTAAGAAACACCTTCGATATTGGTGTATGCTACAAAATTTATTGACGAACAATCTCGAAAATTGAGGAAGAAACACCTCTAAAATTTATGTATTCCAAAAAATTGAAGAAGAAACACCTTTGAAATTGATGTATTCTGCAAAATTGAAGAAAAATCTTGGTAATTGAGGAAAAAACACCTCCGAAATTGAAAAAACAATGGAAACAATAGAAGCTTTGCTTAGATAATAAATCCTAAAACTATTGATTTTGAGTGAGGTTGTATTGGAGTTACATTCTCCATTATGTTTTTGTCATTTTTGAACGCAAAATTCATTGGGTATATTTATTATTTCCCATTTTTGGCTATTTTTTCGTTAGATAGAAAATTGATCACTTTTTTTTTGAAAACATTTCTTTTGTACATAGTTGAAATTTTCCCTTGCCTAATTTCAGATAGTAGTTATGGTTTAGTATCAAAATATACAAATTAGAAATTGTATATACAAATACAAATTATTTGTAGATATTTCTACATGAGCCCCTACATTTGCTTTGTATTCAAATACAAATCTTTAGAGATATGCACATGAACCCAAAAATTTGTTTTGTATGATTATACAAATGTGTATGAGCCCTGAAATTAAAAACGTGTATATGAGCTATGAAATATACAAATACGAAAATAAAGAACAAATGCACATTTAGTTGTTTAATCTATGTCTTAACTGCAAACGATAATTGTATTAAACATTAAATATGCCTAATAATTATGACTTGATGTTTTCTACTCCACATAATTTTTCCTTAGCAAAAATTTCTTGTGTAATGCAAGTTAGTTATAGCCAAGAATTAAAATATGTCTAAAACAATGAGTGATCGGACTTTCAAGTCCAAGTGTTAAGTATACTACTTTTCGTTGTGTAGGTACAAGTTAGCTCGAATGGATAATTTTCAAACCATTTTGATCAAACTATATAAATCATACACCAAGCATCCATAGTATAACTTCTCAAACACATGATACTTTTTAAAAAGTAAAAGGTCATATCACGATTAAAATTACCAAATTATGAGTGCACATATTCTAATCTACCTAAATAGGATAATGTCTTACGACCCATTCAACATGATGCCAAAAATTGTAAAGATAAATAAAAAAATACTTAATTCTTATTACAATAGTTTTTTAAAATTTCTAAATGTAGGATGAAAACTACCAAAGGACCTAGTCTAAACATGCATAAGAGTTTCTAGTGTAGTGAAGGACAAAACAAGACACACCTTCCACATAAATGAGAAAAGTAGAAGCTGGTGGAAATGACTATCTACGTCCTTCATGAAGCATCCACTAATCCTATGACAATATTATACCCCCAAAGAGTGTATAATAAGAGTAGTATCAGTACAAACAACACATATTGGTAGGTATTGGCTGACAGGATTAGATCACATAAACATAATATAAAATTCACAAAAATAAATTATGACAACTTATATTATAATTTAATCCGTAAAACCTTTATCCGCTTATTTTATCTTTATTCCTTATTATAACTAAGAGTATTTCCATTCTTAATTTTATTTGTCATTGATCACTTTCATTCAAGCATCATCCATCCAAACTCTCACTTGTTTAACCCCAACTGTTACTAAGTCAATCTATTTCACTTACTCCTCAATTAACCTTATACATAAATGAAAACCAATAATCCACACCTTGTAATAAATATAACTGAACAAACTTTAAAGATACCTTAATCTTATGACATTTATCTTTTTCAAGTATTTTAACAAGTCAAGTCAAGTATAATTCAAGAGACAACAAGTGAATTCAAACCATGACCAAGTCAACAACCTTAACTGTAATAATAAGAATTCCAAATATATGAAGCAATATCATAATTCAGTTCACTCAAGAAACCCCAAAAAACCATGATATAACTTGTTCCACTCATGGACCAAATATAAACAACTATAAGAATAATAATCATATACCTGTTCCACTCAATGAACCATCACACTCACACATACCTTGTACATAAATGCTTATAGCTTTGTGGGTGCGCACATTTTCTATGACCTGCAGGGGATGATCTCTATCCATGTACCAATACCCAGACATCAAGTGTCTACTAATTAAGACATCCTAATTTTTGACCCTTAGTAAATTCTTGAACATTAAGCTTCTAGATATCATATGACTTGAGGTACTAGACCTATGATACTGTATGGTATAGGGTCCCTCATCTATATATAAATTAGTTTATTTGGGTATATTTCTATACAATGTACGATTGAAAACCTTATTAGTCTTTTGTTGCAGTACGAATGGTATATTGCTAAGTCATATGGTGCACTAAGTCTTGTCCAAAGTAAAATATCTAGGGTACGGGTTATATGGTACTTCTCGTATGTTAGGATACTAGTTAGTCATGTGTGGTCATATGTTGGTCAGGATGGGGGTCCAAGATTGAAACACCTAGACTTTGAACCATTGAAAGAAATTCTCCATTTGATGTCACTAGGTGGGTATGACTGGGGGCTTGAGTCGTACCCCAAGGATAACAATCTTATACACTCTCCCCTCTACTATTGTAACTTAAGAAGCCTAGGATAATAATATATTTTACACTATAAGAGTGACCCTCCTCCTTAATCGTACCTTAAGTATATGAGTCATACATAACATAATTGTATAGAGGGAAGTCCTAGCTTGAGTGTTCTTGTTTTGGTATGGGTGGTGTATACAAATCCAAGGTTTAGTTTTACCCTTTGGAAATGACTCAAGAGTGTGTGATCATACCATTATTAAATTAGGTGACCACGGATAAACCTAGGGTACGAGTTAGGGTACCACTCATACCCTAGGGTAAAGTTCATAAGGTGAGTTGTACCCTACATAGGTTCACTTTACTACATTTATCTAAGGGCCTTATGGTCATTTCCTATAACACCCCGAATCTGGTACCTGGAACATTACACGGTGCTCATGACCCCAAAGGATCACAAGCTAACGCATGACTAATATCTGTAACTGAGCGCTGAATAATATAATGTAAATATGCAAAATATAAGCTATAAGGTCATAAAGTTCAAAACTGAACTAATACTGAACATAGAACAATATCTGAAATGGGGTATAAAAATACCCAAAAACTGAAATAAACTATCTGAAAATATGTTGTAGTCTGAAAGCCTCTAAACTATCTAAAAACTATGGAGTTGATGAGACATGTCCCCAACTAACTCTGAACTACTGAAATAATAAAGTAATAAAATAATCATGCTATCCTCGAATGATGAGGAATCATAGCTAGTCTGGATGTTGAACGTCTGATTTACTAAGGATGCTCGGGAGATCGTGCTTCTAAACCTATGGTATAAAACACCATAGCACAAATGCATCAGTACATTTAATATACTGATCTACAAGTGAGGTAGGATAAATGCAAGGTTTCATATGTATGAACATCAATAACTGACTGTATAATATGAACATAAGAATACATGAAAGAATATTTAACTATAACTGACATCGGGATAATGCTTACTCATGAATTCTTATCACATGAGTTTACTGATATTTGATTACTAATAGTGGGATACAGAATGAATGAGTCTACTGAATACTGAGGAAATAATGTCATATTACTAATAAAGGAATGAATGTTTCTGACAATTCTGATTATGAAAAACTATTCTGATTGACTGTATCAGACAATCCTGAAATTGAATACTAACAACATGAATTTCATATAATTAATATTCTGTTAATTGGGTTTGTGATAACATAATTATTAAGTCTGAATATCGATAACAAGAGTGACTGTATCTGACAGACCTGATACCGGTGGAACTAGATGAGTTTCATACTGTACTAATATAACTATATCTGACAGTCCTGGATTTTTATTGAACTCAACTACTTCTATTACTAAGACTGGATCTGAATCTAAGACTATAAGAGGTAATTATCTAATCGACATGCCTCAAAACTGAACTAGTGGGCTCCAACCTATAACCCCAGCTGGAAGGGTGTCCATACCATGCCACAGGCAAAGACAAGCTGTGAGTAAACCCTCTATGAAAGGGAGCTCTTCTGTCAACCCCTCTTATAAGGAAAAACTCAAATAAGATGTATTAGTAGCCTTACACATAGGGGTACATCTCAACCTATGCTAGCTGCATAGATTTGGAACACAAGGATTACTTCTAAGGATCACGCCCTCTATTGAATAATAGGTGAGTCCCCATCCTTAGGTTCACTCGGTGCTGACTCCTACACCTAAATTAATAGACATTGAACTGATTAACTAAATTAAACTCATACTAAGGGTATTGTTTAGCGGAGCTAAACTGAATTCACTGGGTTCCATTGACTGGTGGAATTCTATTGAGATCTAAGGACCGAAAGAGAGTACTGAAGTTACTGAGATTTCTGGGAATACTGAGGTTACCAAGATTACTGAGTACTGAAATCATTGCAACTACTAGACTAATACTGAGTTTACTAAGTTTTCATGAGTCACATGACTGACTAAATTTTACTGATCATGGCTTGACTGAGAGTATCATGAAAACATAACACTGGATCTACGCACATAGCTAAATTATTGTGTACTAGTACCCCAGTACTCGATAGCATAAAACTGACAAGACTTGACACTTCTTGAACACATGACCAATATCAACAATCCATAATACATTAATTTGAGGATTTCATAAAGCACATGGTTATCATAGTCTTGTACATGAAAGGAATTGCATATAAATATGTCATACTTTCATCAACCTAATCTTATGGATTCCCTCAACCATTCATAATGCATACAATATCATGAAAGTCATTTTTGGTCATAGGGTAAAGCATGTATTATCAGTTGGGTCACAAATAAGCTATAATGCATAATTTGTATTCTCTTAGGCCTTTTATCAAACACCTATGATGCATGACTTAGGACATAGGCATGACCAACAAATCAATACAAAAAAACCCTATATTTCAACTCAATTTTACATTTTTCTGACCACATACAAGCATAGGTTCATGAACAACACATAAAGATTCCAACTTGTGAATCATACAATCATAATCACATGAATATAATCAACCCATAATGTAACAACCCGAAATCGCCTCCTAGGACGTCACACGGTGTTTAAGGCTACAAATAGCCCCAAGCTAACCCTTAGAGCCCGTTTCTATCCAAAAACACCCAATTAAAGATAAGGATAGACTTAAACACTCGCATAGCCCTATCACAACAAAGGAAATAAGAAAGGATAATTGGTTCATATGACCACAACATAGAGAAATCTCAATAAAAACATAATACTGATCCCTCTCAACATATCACATGTCTGATACTAGTCTGACAAAGCCTCTATGAATTAAAATCTAGAGAGCCATTGGGACAGGCCCCAACTGACTCAAAATAGACTGGAAATAAAACATAGTCTCTCAAGCATAGTAAAATATCTGATGATCGGTCCTTAAACCTGGAGGACTCACCATTTTAGAAAACATAGGCAAGGTGCTAGGAGAATCAGGGGTAAGACTAGGACTTAGCACGTGAACCTACATTATAAGACAATATAGGACTTAGACATATATGTGGATCAATACTTTGGAATGTACTGAGTATGTGTGGGTGCATGTATATGTATAAAGTAGTAACGATATTTTCTTCAATAAAATCATGTATGCATAATGAGATGACTCACATAGCTTGAACAAGTATAAAATATGAATCTCATAAGTCATGTAGAATCAAGCATGTAACACAATCTCGTGAGTCATCATTATTTAACTTTAAAATCGAAAACCTTCACTTACTCTGAATGCCCAAAGGCTAAGGGATTTCTAACCATACTTTCAAGTCATGCATATATCTCAAGAGAGTAAAAGTTCTTCAATGCTCAACACTTCATAATCATTTAGAAACTCATATACTTGGAATTCAAAATCAGAAAACTTGAAAACATACTTTATGGCATTTCATTCACTTTAGAAAATATCTCATCTCAAATCAATAATTTGATTAGGTAATATCTTTGCAATTCAACCATTTAGGAAAATAGCTCATAGGGAAGGGAAATAAGCATTTAATTTTGAAGTTCAAAAGGTAAGGGAGATTCTTGAAACTAACATAAACCATGAGAGCTACATGGAGTCAAACATTTTGTCCTCTTAAGGATGAGACCCCACGTTGGGGAGGAGTGTCATACTCTTTCCAAGGAGTATAACCTAGGTATAGTGATCACTAAACGAAACTCATCCTTGGTCCTAACATAAGAAACCATAGTAACTAACCCGCTCGGTGCTTGATACTACTCCCTTTAGATTATCTGTGCTCATCTCATAAAAATTCACTTTTAGAACAATCACATGGTTCACCACGAACCCAATAATCAAATTGGTAATCTCATATAATGAAGTGGATTTCAAAGCTCAAGGACCATTAGGTCAATTCATTTCTCAATCATCTCAAAATACTTAAATCATGGGTGCTTATAACACAAGATTTCATAATTTCACAAGTCTCAAATAGCGATTACTAACCCATAGTTCAATCTCAAGTTAATGCTTATCAAAGGAAATATATATAGCATATAGAGTCATAAATCATGTGGAAATCTGGGACTTTTAGCCATTTCATCTAGAATTCTCAATATAGTCATATGCTTCAACATTTCAAACATTGCAAATATTAGCTTCTCAAGGAGTTAAATCATGGGTTTATACCCAGCTGAAATTTCTTGATAAAACATGTAGAAATCATTCTATTTGACTCATAAATCAAGGGAAATATTAAAATAATGCATTCAATCATAATGGGTGAAAAACTCCAATTCAAATTTGTAACACCCCACAAAATTAAAACCAATATTAGAGCCATGTACCAAGATCATAAATAGTATATCATGGTTATTTTATGAATAGTTTAGATGTATATTAAGGCTTCAAATAACTCCATGCTATCAGACGAAACAAAACATTCATCACCGATCGAATTCTTGAGAAATATATTACCATAGTCAGATTCAAACGAGAATACCTCTCATTATACTTGGAATTTTTGAGCTAATTACCTATAAAAAGATAGATAATTGAATTATCTTTCCATAGATATGAATTTTTCCTAAATCCGATATGGGAGCAAAGAGTTATTCCTCTTTTACTCCAACATGTTAGGCTGTAAATAGTATGATGACATTCGTGGTAGCTTACAACATTTGTGACGCCCTATCACGAAGGTCTTCATCCTTAGTAAGAAATTAGCTCCTTAGTGATAAAATTCGTGGTAGCTTACCACATTTGAGATATCCTATCACGAAGGTCATCAGCCTCAGGCAGAAACCATCTCCTAAATGACGACATTCGTGGTAGCTTACCATATTTGTGATGCCTTGTCACAAATGTCGTCAGTCTTAGGTAGAACCTAGATCCAAAGTGAAGACATTCATGGTAGCTTACCAGATTTGTGATGCATTTTCATAAATGTCATCAGACTTAGGCAAAAACCATAAATTCCAGCTCCTATGTGACGACATTTTTGATGGCTTACCATATTTTTGATATCTTGTCACAAATGTCATTAGCTATAATTTTTAGCAACTGGAAATTTATTTCATAAGGATATTTTGGTCTTTTCCTTCACCATCCATGACTTATAACCTTAAAGAGGCATAATTTTTCCCATTTTTTCTTCAGTTAAGCATCTTAAAAACCCTCTCTTACAATCTCAACCACAAGATTAGGGTTTTCTCTCAAGATCATCTCCTCCAGAGAAAGCCTAAGGAATTTTTCAAGAACCTTCAGAAATATTATATCTCTTTCAATATTCAATCACTAAGGTATGCGTAGTGTTCATCTATGGAACCATGTTTTAAATATTATTTTGTAAATTTTTTGTGGTGATATGAGTATTTGCATGTTGACGATTGTTGTTTATGTTTCAATGTGATGTCTAAAGGTGTTTTCATGGAATATATATGTTTGTTAATTGAAAAACCATAAAATTTAGGTGGTTTAATATGGTGCAAGTATAAAACCCACCAATGCCTTAAAGAATGCATGCAAGGTGTTTGATAAAATGATTAGGATGCTACAAATTCTTGTTTGTATGGTTCTATGATGTCTGAAAGACATGTTCATGTTAGCTATATACTTTAATATGAATTCCATGCTTTTCATGTCTTGCTATTGTGGTGGTATGAAGCATGCAAGATAATGGGGATATACAATATGTACACGAAATATATCCATGCATTCCCTACAATTTTTAAGATGTTGAATAACTAGATGAAATATGATATCCCCTACTTATGATATTATGAATTGTGGAGTCAAATCTTGTGAACAAGTCATGTCATGTGTGTCAGTTTTCTTCTATCGAGTCCTGGGGGTATTCGTACACAAAAAACATAGCTGTGTACCTAGAGCCATGTCATGTTGTCATGACAATCTCAGTCAAGATATAATATATAGAACTCAGTCAGTCATGTGACTCAGGAAACCTCAGAAATCTCATGATCTCAGTTAACTCTCATATAATAGTACTACTCCGTCAGTCAACAGAAGTTAGTTAATCTGTCCATATATAGTTAGTTGAATCATGTTTAGTCTCTTTAGATGAGAGTAGAAGTTAGCACCGAGTGAAACAAAGGATGGGGACTCACCTACCAGTTTAGGGTATGTTTCTTAGCAGTCATCTTTGTGTTCCAAAACTACGTAGCCATCTTAGATTGAGACATCGTAGCCTATCAAAACAGGGTTGGTGAGGTGGATTAACCTATCAGTTTAGGGTCCCACCATTCTCACTTTGAGTACTTGCCAGATAAGGGTCACTCATAACTGTCCTTACCTGTGGCGCAGTATTGACACCCCTCCAGTCAAGGTAGAGATTGGACCCCAGGTTATCCATAATAGCATACATGGGGCATGTTGGTTAAACAACTACGTCCCACAGTTTCAATATTAGTCTCAGTAAAAAAACTCAGAAAGTTCTTCAAATAGTAGTATACCAGGACTGTTAAATATAGTCAAATTCAGTTATAGCATGGGACTCAGGGAGTTCTACCAGATTCAGGACTGTCAGACACAGTCACTCATGTTATTAGAACTATAGTTCCAGTCATGTATTATAGCACAGATTTATCTACCACATACTCCCTATCTCAGTTACTTTGTATGTATGTCTGTACTCTTACATTCATATCAGTCAGTTAATTAACATTATTCCTGTATGTAAACCCTTTACATTAGCCTACCTCATTCGTATACTCAGTACTCCAGTTGTACTGACGTATTTATGCTATGGTACTTTCTTTTCATGTTACACCATAGGTTAGAGACATAAGCTCCAGACCAGCAATAGCAGTAGAATTTCCAATCGCATAGATTTAGTGAGTCCTCTTCATTCAAGGACAATATAATTTGATTTATTCATTATTATTTTAGCCAGTTATCAGTTTATAGAGTTAGTTGGAGACATATTCTTTCAACTCCTTATTCAGACAGTACTCAGAGGCTTTCAGATTCAGTATTCAGACTTATGTTCAGATTTGATTCAGTTTTCAGTTATTTTGGGGATCTTTCACCCATATAGATGTTATGTTTTGACAAATTCTTTTTTTAGTTGAACCTTGGACTACATATTCATATTTTCCGCATTATTACATTATATATGCAGTGTATAGGTACAAATATCAGTCATAGGTTAGTTTGTGATCCTTCGGGGTGATAAGCACTGTGTAGCATTCTTGTTAAGAAAATCAGGGTGTTACAAACTTGGTATCAGAGCCTAAGGTTCAATAGACTTCTAGAAAGTTTGAAAGCCGCATCTAGTAGAGACTTGTGCACGGGTGTATTGCGCGCCACATTTATGTACAGGAGGCTATGAGATGTTTTAGGAACTATTCCCTTTCTTTAGTATTCATATTGGACTAGTTAGCATAATTTCAAGTTAGTCTCTTAGTCTAATCTGCTCTTCTCTTATTTAAGAAACATGCCTATAAAGAGAAGAAATCAGCCAGCTCATCAGCCCAAAGCTCCTTTGGGCAAACATGTTTCTCCTGCGGAGTTTAAGACTGTAATTACTACTCTTCCTTAGTCTGATGCTGCCCAAAATGAATGACCAACAGTCATTTCGACCAACCCAGTGTCCAATTTAGCAGCAGCTAGGATTCGGGATTTCACCAAAATGAACCCTCCATCCTTATTTGTGTCTAAACAAGATGAGGATCCTTAGGAATTCTTTAACCAAGTCTATAAGGTCATTGATATCATGGGAGTCAATTCTTCTTAGAGTGTTAAGTTAGCCACATACCAATTGTAGGATGTCGCTCACACTTGGTACAAGCAATGGTTAGTAGAAAGGTTAGAGGATGCAGGTCCTGTTGAGTGGGAAGAATTTGTCACGGGTTTCATAGATAGATTCTTTCCCCAAGAGCTCAGAAAGGCTAATGTTCTGGAGTTCATCAATCTCAGGTAGGGAAATATGAAAGTTAGAGAGTATTCTCTTAGATTTACTCAGCAAGCCAGATATGCCCCTTATGTGGTTGCAAGCAAAAGGGCTAAGATGAGTAAGTTCATGTCTTGGGTGAATGATAGCGTGGTAAATGAGTGTAGGTCTGTGATGCTGAATAGTGATATGACTTTATCTAGGCTCATGAACCATGCTCAATAGATAGAGGAGTAGAAGGTTAAGACTAGGGAGTGGCAGAACAATAGAGCAAGAGCAGAAAGTTTCAGTTTTTCTCAGTCCAAATCAGAGGGAGAAAATCGTTCATAGTTTTGTCCTAAGTCAGCAGTTCCTGCTCCTTCCTCCGCAAGTACCCTAGTTCCAAAGTTTAGGGATGGCAACAGAGACAGAGCACCAGGCTCTAAATCTCAGGGCAGTGTTAGTAGTGCCCGAACAAACTCCCTTTGTCAGACTTATGGTAAGAATCACAAAGGTATTTGCAGAGCCGGTAGTGATGTCTATTTTGGTTATAGAAAGCCAGGCCACAAGATTAGGGAGTGTCCTAAGCCAGGACCTCAGGGTCCATAAAATCGTTCCACAACTCAGTCTGATTGCCTGAACTAGCAAGGTGCCACTTCTAGTGCTATTACCAGGCAACACTCAAATAGATTCTATGCTCTTCAAACCTGAAAAGATCAGGAAAATTCTTTTGATGTCGTTACTGGTATGTTACAGATTTTGCATGTTTATGTTTATGCTTTGCTAGACCTAGGTGCATCCTTGTCTTTTGTCACTCCATACATAGCAGGCAATTTTGGAATCAGTCCTAAAATTTTAGCAGAGCCCTTTTCAGTCTCTACCCCAGTGGGTAAAACTATCATAGCTCAGTGGGTATACAGGAATTGCCCGATTATTATATTTCAGAAATCCATGTCAATAGATTTAGTCAAGTTAGAGATGACTGAATTTGATGTCATTCTCGACATGGATTGGCTTCATTCCTGTTAAGCCATAGTCAACTGCAGAAAGAACATATTTTAGTTTTAGTTCCCGAATGAGCCCATCTTAGAGTGGAAGGGTAGCACTTCATCTTTCAGGGGTCAGCTTGTTTCCTACCTTCGGGCAAGGAAAATAATTTCTAAGGGGTGTCTGTACGATACCATTCATGTTAAGGATTCTAGTTTCGAATCTCCCATTCTCGAATCTGTCCCAGTGGTTAATGAATATTCAGACATCTTTCCCAAAGATCTTCCAGGAATTTCTCCCAAAAGGGAATTAGACATTGGCATAGTCCTTCTCCCAGATACTCAACCTATTTCTATTCTACCATATAGAATGGCACCAGAAGAACTCAAAGAACTGAAAGATCAGTTGAAGGATCTCTTAGATAAGGGATTCATCAGGCCCAGTGTATCCTTATGGGGTACGCCAGTCTTATTCGTACGCAGGAAAGATGGTTCTCTTAGAATGTGTATTGATTACCGTCAGCTCAACATAGTCACAGTCAAGAACAGGTATCTGCCGCCTAGGATAAACGACTTATTTGACCGACTTTAGGGTGCCAGTTATTTCTCCAAGATAGACCTCAGATCAGGCTATCACCAGCTCAGAGTTAGAGAATGTGACATTCCAAAGACAGCTTTTCATACTCGGTATGGCCACTTTGAATTTCTCTTCATGTTCTTTGGTCTTACCAATCCCCCTGTAGCTTTCATGGAATGGATGAACCGGGTGCTCAAGTAGTACTTGGCCATATTTGTCATAATTTTCATAGATGATATTCTTGTCTATTCTCGCACAGAGCGTGATCATTCAGACTATCTCATAATTGTTCTTCAGACTCTCAGGGATCACAAGTTATTCGCCAAGTTTAGTTAGTACGAATTTTTTCTAAGGTCAGTAGCATTCCTTGGCCATATTGTTTCTGGTGATGGCATTAGAGTAAATCCTTAGTAAACTGAAGGGGTCAGAAACTGGCTTTGCCCTATCTCTCCATCAGATATCAGGAGTTTCTTGGGTTTGGCTGGCTATTACCGATGGCTTGTCAAGGGATTTTATTTTATTGCATCTCCTATGTCTAGATTGACTCATAAGAAGGTCAATTTTCAGTGGTCAAAACCTTGCGAGAAGAGTTTTTAGGAGTTGAAGAATCGACTCACCTTAGCTCTAATTTTAGCACTTCCCGACGGTTCTGATTGATCGTAGTATATTGTTATGAATCTAGAGTAGGTTTAGGTTGTGTCCTCATGCAGCATGGTAGAGTCATAGCCTATGCCTCTAGAAAGTTAAAGCCCCATAAGAAGAATTATCCTACTCATGACCTTGAGTTAGCAACAGTTGTCTTTGCCTTAAAGATATGGAGACATTATCTATGCGGTGTTCAGGTAGACTTCTTCATAGATCATAAGATCCTTCAATATGTCTTTTCCCAGAAAGATCTCAATCTTCATCAGAGTTTGTGGCTAAGTGCTCTACATGTTAGCAGCTTAAGATAGAGCATCAGAAACCTAGTTGTTCCATGCAGGAGTTCACTATTCCTACCTAGATGTGGGAAGAAGTGAACATGGACTTCATGACATGTTTGCCTAGAACACGTTATCAGCATGATTTAGTTTGGGTCATTGTAGACAGAATGACCAAGTCAGCTTATTTCCTTCCATTTTGTACCTCTTACTCAACTGAGGATTATGCCAAACGCTATATTAGGGAGTTGGTCCGAATACATAGTGTTCCACTATCTATTATCTTATAAAGAGGTACCCAGTTCACCTTTCACTTATGGAAAGTGTTCTAAAAGGGTCTTGGTACCCAAGTTCATCTCAGTATAGCATTTCATATTTAGACAGATAGTCAAGCAGAAAGGACTATTCAGACTCTAGAATATATGCTAAGGGCGTGTGTAATTGATTTCAAAAGAAGCTGGGATGACCACTAGCCTTTGATTGAGTTCGCATACATTAACAGCTATCACTCCAGTATTCAGATAGCTCCATTTGAAGCTCTCTATGGTAGGAGATATAGGTCTCCGATCATTTGGTTTGAAGTTAGTGAGACCACAGTCTTAGGTCCTTACCTAGTACTCGATTCCTTAAAGAAAGTTCAGTTGATCATAGAAAGACTCTGGGCGGCTTAGACCCGACAGAAGTCATATGTCGATGTTCGTAGAAAGGATCTCGAATTTGAGGTCGATGACTATGTCTATCTGAAGATCTCTCCCATGATGGGAGTGAAGAGATTTGGCAAGAAGGGAAAGTTCAGTCCCATATATGTTGGTCCCTTTAGGATTCTCATTCACTTTGGCAAGATAGCCTATGAGCTCGAATTGCCTTCAGATTTAGACTCAGTTCATCCAGTCTTCCATGTCTCTTTGCTCATGAAGTGCATAGGTTACCCAATAGTTTTAGTCCCTATTCAGAGCATTGATATTCAAAATAGACTCTCTTATGAAGAGATTCTAGTCAAAATCTTCGACTATCAGACTCGTAGGCTGAGGAACAAAGAAGTCCCTCTAGTTAAGATTCTTTAGCAGAATCAGTCCATGGAGGGAGCCACTTGGGAAGCAGAAGCAGACATGTGAACCAAGTAAGCTTATCTTTTCTGCGCTAAATAAGAATCAGCTCGAGGTAACCATTTTCCTTAAGCTTATTCAGCCATATGTTCAAAATTCTAGTATAAAATTGGTATCAAGTATAAGTTCATAGCTTATCATGCATTCATGAGTTCACCTTATCCATCATGCATCAGATAAGCATGTTCAGTTGGTCTATATTCAGTTTATAATTCAATTCATTCCTAAAATCATGTGCTAGTTGAGCATGATCACTGTATGCGTCGTTTTATCTTTTCTCCCCTCTCAAGTAGTCATTATTTGAGGATGAATGTTTCCATAGGGGAGATCTTGTAATACCCCTAAAAATCCAAACCAATATTGGAGCCATGCACCAAGATCATGCATAGTACATCATGGTTATTTTATAGTTTTATGAGTAGGTTATATATATATTATAGCTTCAAATAAATCCCAGCTATCAGACGAATCAAAACATTCCTCACCGATCGAATTCTTGTGAAAGATATTTCCATAGTCAGATTCAAATGAGCATATATCTCATTATATTTGGAATTTTTGAGCTCATGACTTATCAAAAGATAGATAATTGAATTATCTTTCCAACAATACCAATTTCTCCTAAATCCAACATCAGAGAAAAGATTTATTGCTATTTTACTCCAGTATGTCAGTCTAGAAATAGTGTGACGACATTCATGATATCTTACCATATTTGGGACACCCTATCACGAAGGTCGTCAGCCTTAAGCAGAAACTAGCTCCTAAGTGACTACAATCTTGGTAGCTTACCACATTTGTGATGCCCTATCATGAAGGCCGTCATCCTCAAGCAGAAACCATCTCCTATTTGACGACATTCGTGGTAGCTTACCACATTTGTGATGCCTTGTCACAAATGTTGTCAGCCTTAGGCAGAAACTAGATCCTAAGTGATGAAATTTGTGGTACCTTACCATATTTGTGACGCCTTGTCGAAAATGTTGTCAGACTTAGGCAGAAACCATCAATTCAAGCTCCTGTGTGACGACATTTTGGACTGCTTACCGAATTTTTGACGCCTGGTCACAAATGTCGTCACCTATAATTTTTCGCACCTGAGAATTTATTTAATAAGGGTATTTTGGTCTTTTCCTTCACCTTCCACGACTTATAACCCTAAAGAGGCATAATTTTTCCTATTTTTTCTTCAGTTAAGCATCTTAAAAACCCTCTCTTACACTCTCAACCACAAGATTAAGGTTCTCTCTCAAGATCATCTCCTCAAGATTAAGCCTATGGAATTCTTGAAGAACCTTCGAAAGATTTGATCTCTTTCAAAATTCAATCACTAAGGTATGCGTTGTGTTCATCTATGGATCCAATCGGTTCATAGAGCTCAAGAACCATGTTTTAAATATTATTTTGTAAACTTTTTGTGGTGATATGAGTATGGACATGTTGACTATTGTTGTTTAAGTTTCAATGTGATTTCTAAAGGTGTTTTCATGGAATATATATGTTTGTTAATTGAAAAACCATCAACTTTAGGTGGTTTAATATGGTGCAATTATGAAACCCACCTATGCCTTAAAGAATGCATGCAAAGTGTTTGAGAAAATGCTTAGGATGCTAGAAATTCATGTTGCTATTGTTGTGGTATAAAGCATGCAAGATAATGGAGATACACAATATGTACACCAAATATATACATGCATTCCCTACAATGTCTAAGATGTTGAATAGCTATATGAAATATGATATCCCCTACTTATGATATTATGAATTGTGGACTCAAATATTGTGAACAAGTCATATCAAGTGTATCAGTTTCCTTCTATCGAGTCCTGGGGGTATTCATACCAAAAAACATAGCTATACGCCTAGAGCCATGTAATGTTGTCACGATAATCTCAGTCAAGCTATAATCTATAGAACTCAGTTAGTTATGTGACTCAGGAAACCTCAGAAATCTCATGATCTCAGTTAACTCTCAGATAATAGTACTACTCCATCAGTCAACAGAAGTCAGTTAATCTGTGCATGTACAGTCAGTTGAATCATGTTTAGTCTCTTCAGATGAGAGTAGAAGTTAGCACCGAGTGAACCCAAGTTGACAGATTCTTTATTCAAGTGAACCTTATGGCCTACATGTTTATATTTTCCACATTGTTACGTTATTTATGCAGTGTACAGGTACAAATATCAGTCATGTGTTAGCTTGTTATCCTTCGAAGTCATAAGCATCGTGTAGCATTTCAGTTTAGAATATCAGGGCATTACTAAATTCATGTAAAAACCTCATAAATTTTCAGCAAAAATGATGATGTAAATAGCCTTTTGGGCATAAGGGTGAAAGGGTTACCCTTGTTCAAAACCCCTCATACCTTGAGTTAGAAGCTTTGGTTGAACTCTCAATTTTGGAACTCTATTCTTTCTCTAGAATGAGGGTTCTTGAGGTCCTTAACTTGGAAGCCTTGAATCTTGACTCAATACAAAAAATCCATGGTGGATTTTTGAGAGAAAACTTTATAAAACCCTTGTAGGATACTTGCAAATGGCTTAGATTTAGTGTTTCCATAATTTTATAGGCTTGGAAAAAGTCCAAAATGCCCTTTGAAACATCTGTGCAAAACTGGAGAAATTGGACTGGGAGCCGATTTCGAAGGCCTCCGCAACGCGCCACTAATCGCGTTGGCTCTCTAGAAAATGACAATTGGGAAATTTACAACCTCCGCGATGTGGAACCATGCATTTTCCCACTGGTTGGGACCTTGAACTTCTCCGCGATGCTCCACTATCGCGGAGTCCCACTGGAAATTGACAATTGCTAAATGGACCCTCTCCGCAACGTGCTAGGCTCTCAAATGATGCAGTTTTACAACGAAGGCTTAAATTGGCCATAACTTCTTACCCGAGTGTCTGACTTGGGAAAATCTTATATCGATGGAATGCTTATCAGATTCCCACGTGATAAAAAGTAAATTAGGGAAATTCAATATAGTTAACATGTTACTCACTTAGGAAGCAACTTCTCAATCTTTTAGGGTCGGAATCATGCCTCACTCAACATGCCCTATGACTCAAACTACAAGGGAACTTTGCGGGACCTTACAATATCTCCCCATTTGGAACATTCGTCCTTGAATGTCGGTAGTTAGGCTCGGAATACAGGAAAAACTAAGTACACAGCCAAAAAAATTACTAAACGGTTCAAGATCATCGTAAGCTCATGACCACTCTGGATATCACTAGAACTCATACAAAGATAGATGCATAGCTAAACTTTAGATTAGAAAAGCTGAATCAAGGAAGAATGGTACCTTAGGATTGATCTAAACTTGTGGAAAAGAGGTATGGTTATTTGGCTCGCATGTCAGCTTCCGCCTTCTAGGTAGCACCCTCAACGGACTGGTTCCGCCACAAAACTTTGACCAAGGAAACTTCTTTGTTCCTTAGTCTATGGATCTGAAAATCTATGATCTCCATGGGAATCTCATCGAAGGAAAGGCTATCCTGAATATTAACACTCTCTGAAAGATCAACAACAAAGGAATCACCAATATGCTTCTTAAGCATGGATACATGAAAGATAGGATGAACGGCGGACAACTCCGAGGGTAACTGAACCTCGTAAGAAACTTTACCAACACAGCTCAAGACTCTATATGGGCTAACATAACGGGGACTAAGCTTTGCCTTCCTACCAAACCTTTGTACCCCTTTCATGGGAGAAATCTTTAAGTATACAAAATCACCTACCTTAAACTCAAGATCTCTCCTCCTCATATCAGCGTAAGACTTTTCACAAATCTGAGCAGTCTTCAACCTTTATCTAATCAACTTAACATTCTCCATAGCTTTGAACACTGCATCAGGCCCATATGCGGTAGCTTCGCCTACTTCAAACCAACCTATGAGTGATCTACACCTCCTACCATACAAAGCCTCAAATGATGTCATCTCAATGCTAGCATGGAAACTATTGTTATAGGCGAACTCTATCAATGGAAAATGCTCATCCCAACTTCCTTTTGAATCAAGAGTGCACCCCCTCAACATATCCTCTAGGGTATGAATAGTTCTCTAGGCTTGACCATCTATTTGCGGATGAAAAGGTAAACTCAAAAGAACTTGGGTGCCAAGACCCTTCTGAAAGGCCCTCCAAAACTGAGAAGTAAATTGAGTACCCCCATCCGAAATGATAGACAAGGGAAATCCATGTAGTCTAACCAACTCCTGGACATACAATCTAGCATAATCCTCAGCCGTATAAGATGTATGCACGAGCAAGAAATGTGCGAACTTAGTAAACCTATCCATAACAACCCAAATAAAATCATGATGACGACGCAAAACCGGTAACCTGGTCATGAAGTCAATAATCACTATCTTCCACTTCCAAGTGGGCATACTAAACTCTTTCATCACACCACCCGGTCTTTGGTGCTTTACCTTAACCTGTTGAGACATCACACACTTTGAGACAAACTCGACGATGTATTTCTTCATGCCATTCCACCAGTAGATTTCCAGCAAGTCGTGATACATCTTTGTATTATCGGGATGAATAGAATAACGTGCGCCATGCTCTTCACCCTTAATCCCCCTCCTCAAAACATCAACACATAGAATACAGAACCTACTATGCACCCTAAACACACTATCTCACCCTTAGGAGAAAACCTCGACCTTTTGGTCCTTAACTTACTCCTTTAGTTTGACCAAACTAGGATCCTTATCCTGCTTCTCCTTCACTTCTGAAACTAAAATATAATCAAAACTACTCTGCACTAACGTACTCCCCTCTATTGAATCAAGAAATCTAACACCCAACCTAGCCAAAAAATGAACATCCTGAGCTAACTCTCTCTTACCTTCCTTAATATGGGCAACACTACCCATGGACAATCTTCTAAGGGCATCCGTCACTATATTGGCCTTGCCTAGGTGATACAATCTACTGATATCATAATCCTTCAACATCTCTAACCACCTCTTCTACCTAAGATTCAAATCCTTCTAAGTAAACACGTACTGTAGACTTTTATGATCAGTAAACACATCAACGTAGACACTATAAAGATAGTATCCTAAAATTTTCAAAGCAAAAACCATAGCAGCTAACTCAAGATCATGGGTCGTGTAGTTCTTTTCATGTGGCTTCAACTGTCTAGAGGAATAGGATATAATCTTACCCCTTTGCATCAACACACAACCCAAACCAAATCTAGAGTATCACAATACACCACAAAACCATCAGTACCATCAGGCAAAGTCAATACAGGGGCTGAAGTGAGTCGAGTCTTCAACTCCTGAAAACTCTTTTCACAGGAATTGGACCACTAGAATTAAACCTTCTTTTAGGTCAACTGGGTTATAGGAGAAGTAATGGAATAGAAATCCTCAACAAAACGACGGTAATAGCCTGCTAGACCTAAGAAACTCCTAATGTCTGATGGAGAGATAGGTCTAGGCCAGTTTATCACAGCTTCTATCTTTTGAGGATCAACTCTAATACCTTCGGCTGAAACAATGTGACCTAGAAAGGCTATAGACCTTAGCCGAAATTCTTACTTACTAAACTAAGCAAATAACTGATGATCCCTAAGAGTTTGTAAGATAATTCTAAGGTGAGTTACATGGTCATTCTCATCGTGAGAGTACACAAGGATGTTATCTATGAAGATAATGACGAACGTATCAAGGTATTTCTTGAACACTAGATTCATGAGGTCCATGAAGGATTCTAGGGCATTGGTTAGCCCAAAAGGCATAACTAGAAACTCAAAGTGACCATAACGGGTTTGGAAGGCTGTCTTTGGAATATTATATTCCCTCACTTTAAGTTGATGATAGCTGGATCTAAGGTCTATCTTGGAGAAATAACTATCATCTTGCAACTGATCAAACAGGTCATCAATTCTCGAAATAGGATACTTATTTTTTGTGGTGACTTTGTTGAGTTAACGGTAGTCAATGGACATATGCAGAGATCCATCTTTCTTTCATACGAACAAGACAGGTGTGACCCAAGGAGAAATACTGGGCCTAATGAAACCTTTATCTAAGAGATATTTGAGTTGCTCGTTCAACTTTTTAAGCTTAGTAGGTGTCATATGATATGGTATAATGGAAATAGGTCGAGTGTCGAGAAGACGGTCAATTTCGAACTCTATCTCTCTATCAAAAGGTACCCATGAGAGATTTTCCAAAAAGACATCGGGGAACTTATTAACAATATCAACCGACTGGATGGTTGGAGTCTCAAACTTAGTGTCCTTGACCCTAACTAGGTGGTAGATGGAACCTTTGGATATAAGCTTTCTGGCTTTGATATAGGAGATAAAATGACTCTTGGGAGATACCAAACTCCTGGACCACTCAAACACTGGTTCATCAGGAAATTGAAACTTGACTACACTAATACGACAATCTATAGATGTAGAGCAAGAATGAAGCCAATCCATACCCAGAATAAGGTCAAAATCTATCATATCTAACTCTATCAAATCCATAAGTATGACTCTATGAAGCACAGTAATAGGGCAATTCCTATACACTTATTTAGCAACAACAGACTCTCCGACTGGTGTAGAAACTAGGAAAGGCTTAGAAATCTTTTTGGGACTCATTTTGAAATTCATGGCTACAAGTAGGGTCACATAAGAGAGACTTGACTCGAGATCCAATAGAAACATATATATTAAGATAAAAGACACGGAGCATACTAGTAACAACATTAAGGGAGTCCTCTTTCTCCCGACGGGGTGGCAAAGCATAGATCCTATTCTGGTACTGATCACTAGTGGTGCTAGAAGAAGCACCCTAAGTAGGGCGGGATGAGGTACCGAAGATGGTCCACTAGAAGCCTGTACCTGAGGTCGAGTATCTCTATACCCCTGTCTAGCATGAGGGCAATCTCTAAGTCTGTGGCCCTACTTGCCACAACCAAAATAACCCCTCAGATCTTTGAAACACTCCCCAAGGTAATTCCTACCAAATTTAGCACAAGACGGATAACAGGGCCTATTACAAACACTGTTCTGTGGTGTAGACATATAAGACCTGCTCCTTTGCTCTAGCCTACCTCTAGGCATGGGGATCATTAGTTGATCAAGGAACTGGAATAGGTAGAGGTCTTTAAAGATGATGGTGGCTCCCTCTAAGGAACCTACGCCACCTAAACTCATGCTGATCAAATCTAGCCCTCTTGTTATCTCTTAATCTATCTCTTTCTTTAAACTTATCCACCTCTATCTATTGGGCATGTATCATCAACCTAACCAGATCAATATCCTTATGCAACATCGTGGCCTTACACTCCTTGAATACCATCCCAGAAACACCTGTCACTAACTTACTCATTCTAGCCCGAGTGTCAGAAATCAAATCCGAAGCATACCTGGCCAACTGATAGAACTTCAAGCAATACTCATTAACAGTTATGGAGACTTGCCTCAAGTTTATGAACTCCTCAATCTTAGCCTCCCCAATCTCAAGAGAAAAGATTTGATCCAAGAAAGAATCTTAGAATAATTGCCGAGTCATAGGAGCGGCATTCTCACCTCTACCCTTCTTCTACTATAGAACCTAATCATAAGCAATGTCTTTAAATCTGCATCACATCAGTGATTTTTCTTACCTTTTCTAACTACAATAGAGGGTCTTCTTCTGTCTTGGACCGATAGAATTCAGGCAGAATTATCTGCATAAAGTCACGAATCCTAGCCGCGGCTACATCACCAACCTACTGATTAGCAACTGGGGCCTGGTTATTGGCCCTAATATTTGCTGTGACCACTTAGGCTAATGCCTGAAATGCCGTCCTAAACTCAGCATGGGACACCATCTCATTTAAGGGATTATTAAGTGGGGGTTACTCAACATTGTTTCTACGTATATTCACTCTTCAAGGAGGAATTTTCTAAACATAGAAGAGCATGGATCATTAGATGTGAGGGACAACTGTACGCACAACAGAAGCGGAAAGAAGAAACAACTTTTTCCTAAAATGTCTCATACCCTCTTGCTCATAGGTGTGGCGTGCTACACACTGATGATCAAGACTTTACTTAATGTCTCTTGTCAGACTCCCTAGGAATTCTTAGAAACCTTAGGCTCTGATACAAAGTTTGTAACGACTCAAAATAGCCTCCCGAGATGTCACACGATGCTTAAGGCTACAAGTAGCCCCAAGCTAACCCTTAGAGCTAGTTTCTACCCAAATATACCCAATTCAAGATAAGGATAGACTTAAACACTCACTTAGCCATATTAGAAGAAAGGAAATAAGAAAGTATAATTGATTCATATGACCACAACATAAAGAAATCTCAACAAAACCATTATACTGATCCCTCTCAGCATATCATATGTCTGATACTAGTCTGACAAAGCCTCTATGAATCAAAATCTTGAGAGCCATTAGGATAGGCCCTAACTAACTAGAAATGGACTAGACATAAAACATAGTCACTCAAGCACAGTAAATATTTGAAGATTGGCCCTCGAACCAGGAGGACTCACCACTGTAGAAAACATAGGCAAGGTTCTCGATGAATCATGGGTGAGACTGTGACTGAGCACCTGAACCTCCATTATAAGACAATGTAGCACATAGACATATATGTGGATCAGTACTTTGGACTGTATTGAGTAAGCGGGGGTGCATGCATATTTGTAAATTAGTAACGATATTTTCTTGATCAAATCATTTATGCATAATAAGATGACTCAAATAGCTTGAACAAGTATAAAATATGAAACTCATAAGCTATGTAGAATGAAGCTGTAACATAATACCATGAGTCATCATTATTTAACTTCAAAATCGGAAACCTTCTCTAACCCTCAATGCCCAAAGGCTAAGGGATTTCAAACCACACTTTAAAGTCATGCATATATCTCAAGAGAGTAAAATTTCATCAATGCTCCAAACTTCACAATTATTTAGAAACTCATGTACATGGAATTCGAAAGCATAAAACTTGAAAACATACTTGAAGGCATTTCATTCACTTTAGAAAATATCTCATCTCTAATCAATACCTTGATTAAGGAATATCTTTGCACTTCAACCATTTAGGAAAATAGCTTATAGGGAAGGATAATTAGCATTTAATTTCAAAGTTCGAAAGGTAAGGGAGATTCTTGTAACCGACATAAACCATGCGATCTACATGTAGTCCAACATTTTGTCCTCCTAAGAAAGAGACCCCACGTTGGGGAGGAGCGTTATACTCTTTCCAAGGAGTATAACCTAGGTATAGTGATCACTAAAAGAAACTCAGCCTTGGGCCCAATCATAATCATCATAAACTCATCCTCAGGCCTAACATACGGTGGCACGTAGTTTTGGGGTAAGAAACCATAGTAACTAACAGGCTCGGTGCTAAATACTACTCCCTTTAGATTATATGGACTCATCTCATAAAAATCTACTTTAGAACAATCACATGGTTCACCATGAACTCAATAATCAAATCTATAATCTCATATAGTGAAGTGGATACAAAGCTCAAGGACCATTAGGTCAATTCATTTCTCAATCATCCTAAAATACTCAAATCATGGGTGCTTATAGCACAAGAGTTCATAATTTCACAAGTATTAAATAGGGCTTACTAACACACAGTTCATTCTCAATTTAATGCTTATCAAAGGTAATATATATAGCATATAGAGTCATAAATCATATGGAATCTGGTAATTTCAGCCATTTCATCTCAAAATCTCAATATAGTCATATGATTCAACATTGTAAATATTAGCTTCTCAAGGAGTAAAACCATGGGTTTATACCCAGCAGAAATTTCTCAATAAAACATGTATAAATCATGCCATTTGACTCTTAAATCATGGGAAATATCAAAATAATGCATTCAATCATAATGGGTGAAAACCCCCAATTCAAATTCGTGTAAAAACCTCATAAATTTTCAGCAAAAAATGATGATGTAAATAGCCTTTTGGGCAAGAGGGTGAAAGGGTTACCCTTTTTCAATACCCCACATACCTTGAGTTAGAAGCTTTGGATGAACTCTCACTTTTGGAACTCTATTCTTGCTATAGAATGAGGGTTCTTGAGGTCCTTGACTTAGAAACCTTGAATCTTGAATCTATTTAGAAAATCCATGGTGGATTCTTGAGACTCTTGGATGAACTTTTGAGTATTTAGGGTTCTTATTGAGAGAAAACATGATAAAACCCTTATAGGATGCTTGTAAATGGCTTTGATTTAGTATTTCCATGATTTTGTAGGCGTGGAAAAAGTCCAAAATGCCCTTTTAAACATTTGTGAAAAACTAGAAAAATTGGACTGGAACCCAATTTTGAAGGCCTCCTCAACGTGCCACTAATCGTGTTGGCTCTCTAGAAAATGGCAATAGGGAAATTGACAGCCTCCACAATGTGGAGCCTGTATTTTCCCACTGGTTGGGACTTGGGACTCCTCCGTGATGTGCCACTATCATGGAGTGCCACTGAAAAGTGACAATTGCTAAATACACCCTCTCCGCGATGCGCTACGCTCTCAAACGATGCAGTTTTACGAGGAAGGCTTAAATTGACCAAAATTTCTTACTCGAGTGTCCAATTTGGGCAAATCTTATATCGATGGAAAGCTTTTCAGATTTTTCACATGATAAAAAATAGAAATTAGGGAAATTTTATATGTTTAATATGTTACTAACTTAGAAAGCAAATTCTCAAACTTTTAGGGCCAGAATCATGCCTCACTTAATATTGCCTATGACTTAAATTATGAGAAAACTTTGCGAGACCTTACATACAACAAAATATTCACAATACAAGGTTTAAAACTTAATTCATGGACTTCATGGATGAAAGGAATCCATGAATAAACACTGTCCATACCTAAGTTCTTGATTCTATGAAGATTGACGAAGAGATTCTTGAATTTGAGCCTTGAATATTAATCTCCAATTAAAAGCCCTAGCTTATTCATGTCAAAAACTTGAGAGAAACCCTATATTTTGGATAAAATATGGCTGAATCATGTTTTATGGGTTTATATAGGGTTGAGAAATTGACCCTTATAATCCTTAGATTTGTATTTTATATTTGAGAAAATAGCTCGATTTGTCAGGATGGCGTGACGCGATGCTATTGCTCCGTGTCATTGGAAATTGCCAACTGGGAAGAGGATTGATGGTATGATATGGTGAAATCACATCGCAAATTGGTGATAGGATTAAAATATCACCATGTTGGTTTGATAGCTAAGAAAGGGGTCCAAGTACACAAGAATCAACTTAAATTGTGTGTGAAACTAAAGTATGGTATGAAAAAGGATAATGAAGCTTGAATGACTTGTAAGGGTCTTGATGACTATGATTAGAATTTAATGATGATTTTAATAGAGGCATTGGACTAATAAAGCAGTTAATCAATGAATAGTCCCATGAAGACTTATGGCCTCGTATGGTGTTAATGTGGCTAAATAATTCAATTCATTGAATATGATATGGATTGAATGGATTTTAATGCATGAACTAAAATGGGGGGCCAAAAGTTCAAGTGTCATTTAATAGGGAAAGTGTAGTTAAGTGTTTTTGTCAATCATCTTGTTTAAGGTATGTAAATATTCCCCTTTAAAAATAAGTCTAAACACCTATATTTTACACGTTAATTAATAAGTTAACATGGTGATTTGAAATGAAATGAAAAAGGGTTTAATTGCCTAATAATGAATAATGTTGACCTTTGCTTAGACTTGTGTTTATACATGTTATTGATGATGATTTTCATGTGAAGATGCTTTTTTATGTGGTATAACATGTAGGTCTTGAGTAACCCTAATCAAGATGATTTCTACCATGAATTTTGTCTTGATAAATGTATGCACATAAGGTGTTTGTGAAAATATCTAAATAAAATATCTTGTTACATGCTGATGATGTTGTGAACTTGGGCAATGACCCAATGAGTATGAATGGTTGATGAATGTTATGTTAAAGATATTGTTAGCCATGTCATGTGTTAAAATTTAACCATGTTAGTTTGATGGCTAAGAAAGGGGAACTAAAATTTTATGTGGAGCTAAAGTGTGGTATAGAAAGGCTAATGAAGCTTGATTGACTTGTAAGGGTCATGATGGCTATGATTAAAATTGAGTGATTATTCTAATAGTTGCATTGTCCTAGAAAGTCATTAATCAATGAATTCTCCCATGAAGACCGTATGGCCTCGTATTGTGTTAATTGGTAAATGGTTCAAGTCATTGAATTTGAGATGGATTAAATGGATGTTAATGCATTAACTAAAAAGGGGGTCAAAAGTTCAAGTTTCACCTAATAATGGCAATGACATGACTAGTGGTTCGAGTTCCTAGTCTAATAAATAGCTTATGGTTTCAGTCCCTCTCCTAATAAAATGTCTACTAGTTTAAGTCTCTAGTCCAGTGGATGTCTTGTGGTTTAAGTCCCATGACTAATGGGAAGTCTTGTGGTTCGAGTTCATCGCCCAATGGAATGACTATTGGTTTGAGACCTTAGTTTAATAAATGGCTTATGGTTTGATTCCATTTTCTAATGAATTTCTAATGGTTTGAGTTCCCTGCTTAATAAGAAATGTTGAACCCTCAAGTGTGGAAGGTCGGAGTTATTCATCTCGCGACATGTGAATAAGTAAAATGAGAATGTTTTTTATGTCCTGCTCCTTTGCTGCATTATATGAACATGTTGTGTCTGTCTATATGTATGATTGTGTATTTAGAAATGTGATTTAAAATGATGTAAAAACTTGGCTTTAAATGATAAAGTTATTTTAACCTTAACCTTGATGTAAATGATAGCGCTTCAACCGCTAACCATCTCTGGACACAATGTCCCATGTGACATAGGGATCGGAGCATCATTTTCTCTTCCTATGAAATCATTAGGTGATCGAAGCAATTTGTGCACTGACTTTGGAGTGGTGAGGTTCCTTACTTTGGAAGAAATTCCTTCTTGGTCTCCTGTTTTTAGACTTAGTCTTATTTTGACTTGGTTTGGTTATTGTCTGTGGCTTGTCCCATCCATACATATACGTTTCGAAACATCTATTTTATAGTGGTATTGTGCATGACTGCGGACTTTAGTGTATGGCTAGTTTGATGAATCTAATGAAGTGTTAGATATGTTTAAGATATAATTTCTAGTATTGTTTCTACTATCTTATTATGCGGTCGGGATTCACCCGACCCCTTGTGATTAATGTGATGGGTTATCAGGGCAACCTCTAGTTCATATGGGCTTAAGGTGCCAATACGACATGTCCTGGTTACATAGCATGTCAAAGATGATGCTAGGGTATGAGATAAGGGTACCACTCATACCCTAGGGTATGGTATATAGTGATAGGTTGTACCCTCCTGCGTGTATATTTTTATGTTTTATGGTGGAGGTATTTTGGATATTTTCCACCCCAAAACCCTTAAGTACCCAAGTCTTAAAAATATGTTATGGCCTTTTATAAACCACTATTGAATGATAAGACACTCCAAAAGACTCTCTAAACTCTATCGTGATGATTGAGGCTAGGGTTCTTCAAAGGTTATCATCTAGAGGATTATTAGTCAAGTTTCTTCTATGAACCTTCTTGAATAAGGCATAGGATTCTTCCATCATTGTTAGTTCTCAAATATAATTTGTTTAAAAGTGAGATTATGATTGTTAAATAGTGGTTCTGAAAAACCAAAATTAAGGGTTTTGTTGCTTATGATTGAGTTTTGTTTACTCTTGGTCCAACCTATGTTTATATATGTTTTTGGTGATGCTTTACACATATGTGTTCTTTGTGATTGTGGTTTAATAAATGGGTCATGGGTTACCCTAAACTTTACCTTGATTTTGGTCTTGATAATAGTATGCCCATAAAGTGTTTGTGAAAATGCCTAAAAGAATAAACTAGTCACATGTTAATGATGTTTAAACTGAGGCATTGGCCTAATCACCATGGATGATTGATAAATTTTTTTGTAAATTCCTTCTTGGCCGTATTCTAATTTAAATGCTAACCTTGGTTGTTTAATTGGCTAAAAGGGTTTGAGTCTCTAAACAGTAGCTTGATTTATTTCTTTGTTAGACAATGGGTTCGAGTCTATAAATATTAAAATAAGCAAGTGTCTTTATTAAATGATGGGTTCGAGTACCAAAGTCAATTGAATTAATGGTTGATTGATTTTGGTAATGGCATATGGTATATTTACAAGTAGTGTTGGTATGACAATACCAAAGAAGTTCCTTTGATAAGTAATTGACTAAATGGTTTTGTATATGGAATGATGGTTTTAAATTATGCTTTAAAGTGGGATATGTAGCCAAGCCATAAAAGTGGAGTCTCAAGGAGTAACACTGTCCACCGCACTAACCAGTGCGGGTGTTTTATGAAAGGGTTGTTTGAGTCCCTTGAATAAATATATGAATGGGTGGTTAGACTCTCCCATAATATATGTAATGGTCATAAAGCCACCTTGATTATGCTGGGAGGTTTGGTTCCTTATTATAGGCATATACGGATTTGGATATTGTTTGGTTCATGCGACTAAATGCACAGAGGCCATTCCATGAAATATCTAGACCTTGTACCCATGAGAAGACAACAAATTTTTATGTCACTGGAGTGGTTATGATTGGGTTCTTGAGTCGTACCCTAGGTCACGATTGCTATGTAAACTGTAAAGGGGAGTCATAACCCTACATGTGTAAACTTTATAACTTTTAACCAAGGATTGTTTGGTCATTTACCACGCCTAAATCCATAAAACCTCTCACTATATAAGGCATATTAGCCTCCTAAGTCTTTATTTTACAAGACTCAAAAACTCTAAAACACTCTAAAGGCTCTTGAAGCAAGATTGGAGGCTAGGGTTTAGAGGTGTTCATCTAGTGGAAAAAAGGAGAGTCAAGATTATTGGTGTGTCATCTTATTTAAGGCATGTATCTCTTTCCCTATTTAAATATATTTAAATCCAATGTACTTCAAACTTGGATTAATAAGTGTACAAGGTGGTTTTGAATCAAATTAAAAGGGTTTTATTACCTAATATTGATTAATGATCTTTCTTTTATGTGTGTTGATACATGTTATTGATTGTAGATTGTATATATGAGTTTTAGATACATGTTTTTTTAACATAAGGGTTTTGAGGAACCCTAGTCTTAATGACTTCTACCATGAGAATGGCTTTTTTAGAGGTATGCTACCAAGGTGTTTGTAAAAATGACTAAGTAAAATGACTAGTTGTATGTTGACAATGTGTTGGGCTAGGGCAATGGCCTAAATGAGTATGAATGATTGATGGGTGATATTATGAGCTATGTAATGTATAATTTACACCCTTGTTAGACGAAGGCTAGTGAAAGGGTAAAGCCCTAGACATGCAAATAAAATTAGATTATGTATGGAACCAAGTGTGGTAAAAATGTGATGTGATATTAATTATATATGAATAAGTTTGTCTGGGTCTTGAGGACCACAAATTGAATTGTATGGTGAATTGAATGAAGTCATTGGACTATCGAGATGGTTAAGCAATGGAGTCACCCATAAGGACCATGTGGTCATGTATGATGATTGAATTGGCTAAATAAACCAAAGCGCTTAAACACGATATTCATTGTATGAATGTGAATGCATAAGTTTAATGGGTCAAGAGTTCAATGTCGACCAATGATGCCGATGAAACGATGAGTTATTCGAGTTCCCCATCTAATGATTTGACTAAATATTTGAGTTCCTAGTCCCATGAAACAATGAGTTATTCAACTTTCTCATCAATTACATGACTAGTGATTCGAGTTCCTAGACTAAACATATGACTAAAGATTTCAGTTCCTAGTCCGAAGATATCTCTTGAGGTTAGAATACCTTGTCTAATAACACGAGTAGAGATTCGAGTTCCTAGTCTGGTGAAATGACATGGCAAGTGATTCGAGTTCCTAGACCGGTAAAATGACTAGTGATTCGAGTTCCTAGTCTAATAAAATGGAATTAAATTAGATGAATGGGCTAACTTGGTGGAAAGTGTTTCACCCCCTTTGTGTTATGAACGAATGACTTAATGATACATAATAAGCCTTGTCTCCCATTGTTGCATAATATGAACATGTTGTGTATGTCCATGTGTATGAGTGTATGTTCAAGAATAATATTGAGACATTTCTAGGTTTAGGGATAAGCGTATGAATATAAATGACGATATATCTATATTGACTAATTGATGAGAGATGATGATATATTGACTTGTTGTTAAATCTTAAAGTTTTTTTATCCTTACCCTTAAGTTACATACTAGTGTTCCAACCACTAACCGTTTCCTTACGCTATATGCCCACATGATGTAGGGGCCAGAGCATATTTTTCTTTACATACATAATGATTGGGCCATCAAGTAGTGAGTTCACTTACTTGGAGGGGCGAGCTTCCTTACATCCGAAAGACATTCATCTTTTAGTCCTTATCAATAGACTTTGTCTCTTTAAGACTTGGCTTGGCTATAGTTGGGGGCTTGTCCCGACATATATACTTATTGACTTTGATTTTGTATAGAAATATTGTGAACAACTGTGAACTTGGGCATAGTTTTTATATTGAATCTAATGTTTACATATTATATTATTTCAGAATCTTAACTTATGAATTGGAGTTTCTTCGACTCCTGTAATTGATGAGGTATTTTTGTTAAGTTACGGGGTGACCTCCGGTATATGTATGCTTGAGGTGCCATAAGACATGGCCCGAAGTTCGTGGCGTGTCAAGTTAGTGTCAGATCCTAGGTTCAAGGTCAGTTAGGTGTTCACAATGTAGTGTCAAGTAGAGTCTCTTTAATTGGTGTGAAGTGGGCCACACTTATTAAAAGGGGGCTATAAGACATCTTTGGAAATTTTTCCTTTTCTTGTGATTCAATCTTAAGATGTAAAGTATAAGGTCTAGAATTCCTCTGATTTTATTTTCTATCTATCAGATAATTCCTCAAAGAAGATTTGAGACTCAGGAAAACACTACTGAGGGTCCTATGGATGAAGCTTATCCAACATCTGTGGTTAAAACTCGGGCTAGGGCTGCGACATCTTGTAATCATCATAGGGTTCCACCCACCAACCCTGCTCATGAGAGTGGCATTCTTCCCAGTCCCTTCAAAGAGATGCTACTAATGCAGAATTTCATCGCTCTATCAACCTCTTCAGTCAATTAGTTGCATCTCAAGAAGAGAATCATTCCCCAACTACCATTTCTTCTAAGGCGACGAGAATTGGCCAATTTATGACATTGATCCCTCTTATGTTCTCTATTAAAAGGTTTAAGGAAGCTCCTCAAGGCTTTGTTGATGAAATATAGAAGATCTTCCGAATCATGCATGCTTCAGAAATTGAGGTTGTGGAGTTTGTATCCTACCAATTGAAGGATGTTGCGTACCAATAGTATAAAATTTTAAAGCTATCTAGACGTGTTGATACTTGTCCTCTTTAAGGAAAGATTTCTCTGAGGCTTTCCTCGATTGTTTCTTCTTTCAAAAGAAAAAGGAGGCTAAAGTGTAAGAGTTTGTGAACCTATATATCGGGAAAATTTCTATTCAAGAGTATTCCTTGAAATTCCATCAATTTTTAAGGTATGCTCCCAAGATAATTTCTAGCATGAGGGTTATAATGAACAAGTTTGTGTCGGGATTGTCTCGAGTGTTAGTTCTTAAGATCAAGGCAGAGTTGTTGATTGACAACATAGATATCTCTAGGTTAATCATGTATATACAACAAGTAGAGGATAAAAGAAAATGGCAATTTGAGCTTAGTGAAGGCAAGGGCAGCAGTTTAGGCCTTCTAAGTATAGTAGTGGAGATGGTGGAAAGTGGCCATTAAAGAAGTGGAGTGTTTGGTTTTTTTTTGCTCGGCAATTATTCTCTCTCCTTACCCAATGTTTTAGGTGGTCATCGGTCTTACTTTAGTAGCGGGTCCTGGGCATTAGGTGCCTAATTTTAGATAGTGGTACCCTGTGGGCTCTACCCTCCCCTTCTTACAAATTTCATGGTCAGAGCCATTGTGGTGAGTGCGAGAAAGGGAGAGGAAGATTTTTTAACTATTGTTAGGTTGGTCACACATAGCAAGAGTGACCCTCTGGGATGGCTATTTCGGCTAACAAGGCCCGCCCCTATTGTTACTCCTCCTCCTGCACCAAAGGGTACTATGTCTGCTTCTACTTCTATTTCTAGTGCCGACATTGGAAGGAACCACTTATATGCACTTTCTACTCACTAGGATTTTAGGGAGAATCCCAATATTGTCATGGGTACAGTGTGTCTTTTCTTTCGTAATATGTATTATTTTCTAGATCTAGGTTCTGCACTTTCTTATGTGACCTCGTATATAGTTGTGCATCTTAATTATGGTCCAGAGAGTCTGTTGGTTCCTTTTTCTATCTCTACCCTAATCGAAGACCCCATGATTGATAGAATGGCCTATAGGGGATGTGTGATATCTATTGTAAATAAAGATACACTTGTTTACTTGATAGAGTTAGACATGGTCGATTTTTGTGTTATCATGGGGATGAATTGGTTGCATTTGTGTTATACTTCTTTAGATTGTTGGACCCATAGGGTCATGTTCAAGTTCCTTAATGAGTCGGTCATTCTATAGGAAGGTGGTTGTTTATTGCCTAAGGGAGGGTTTATTTCCAATCTTAAAGCCCAATAGTTGGTTGCATAGGGTTTCTTGTACCATTTCGTCCGAGTTAAAGATCCTAACTCGGAAGAGCCTTTTCTAGAGTTTGTTCCTATGTTGAATGAGTTTCCTAATGTGATCTCCGATGATCTTCCTGGTGTTCTTGTCGATAGAAAAATTGATTTTGGGATTGATCTTATTTAGGGCACGCGTCCAGTCTCTATTCATCCTTATATAATGGATCCAATGGATATAAAAAAACTTAAGGAGTAGCTGAAAGACCTCTTAGATAAGGGTTTTATCCAACCTAGTGTGTTTCTTTGGGGTACCCCTATATTAATCGTGCACAAGAAGGATGGTTCCTTTCGTATGTGTATTGATTATTATCAATTAAATATAGTGACCTTAAAGAATAAGTATCCTCTTTGTAGGATAGATGATTAGTTTGATCAACTTCAGGGTTGAAAGTGTTTCTTTAAGATTGATCTTAGATCTCGTTATCATCAACATAAAATTAGGGATGTAAATATCCCTAAGATCCCCTTTAGAACCTGATATGGTCACTTATGAGTTTCTTGTTATGTCCTTTGGGTTGACCAATGCCGAGTGACCTTCATAGATTTAATAAATAGGGTCTTCCATTCATTCTTGGAAATGTTTGTCATTGTCTTCATTGATGATATCTTGGTCTATTCTAAAAGCGAGGCAAATTATGATGATCACCTCCATTCCATGTAACGAACTTTGAGGGATCATCATTTGTATGCTAACTTCTCCAAGTGTGAGTTTTGGTTAAAAATCAAAGCTTTTCTTGGCCATGTCATATCTAGTGAAGGGATTATGGTAGATCCCCAAAAGATTACGGCAGTTAAGAAGTGGCCTAGACCTATGACACCAAATGATATTCAAATCTTCTTGGGTCTAACCGATTATTATAGGTGGTTTGTGGAGAGATTTTACACTATAGCTGCCCCATTGACAAAATTGACACAAAATAAGGGCAAGTTCTTGTTATCCGATGTGTGTGAGGGTAGTTTTGAGAAATTGAAAGAAAAATTGACTTTTGCTCCAATTTTGACTTTGCCTGAGGGTAGTAATGGTTTTTTGGTTTATTATGATGCTTCTCGTGTTAGTCTTGGTTGCGTGTCTATGCAACAAGGTAGGGTGGTGCCCTATGCTTCTAGGAAATTGAATGTTATTGAAAAAAACTATCCCACCCACGACGTAGAGTTGTTAGCCGTGATCTTTTCTTTGAAAATTTTGCGACATTATCTCTATGGTGTTCATGTTGATATCTTTTTCGATCATAAGAGCCTCCAATATGTGTTTACCCAAAAGTAGTTGAATCTTCGGCAAAGATAGTGGCTCGAGCTACTGAAATTCTATGATATGAGTCTTCATTACCATCCTAGTAAGGAAAATATAGTCACCGATGCTCTTAGTAGATTATTTATGGAGAGTTTCTCCCATGTTGATGGGGAGAAGTGGGAGTTGTTTATAGATATTTGCTGTTTGGAAAATCTTAGAGTTTGATTTGCAGACTCCGAGGTTGGTGCTGTGTTTGTGAATCCCGTATCTCAATCATATCTTGTTGTTGAGACAAAGAAAAAGTAAGTATTGGACCCCGACTTGTTGAAGCTCAAGGGTAATACTAATCAGCACAAAGTCGTGGAATTTGTGATTGCTGGTGATGGTATCTTGGGGTACCATTGTATGATTTGTGTTCCCCATGTTAATGGACTAAGGTAAAGAGTCATGGGTGAGGCTCATGGATCTCGTTATTCTTCTTATCCCAATTCTACCAAAATGTATCATGACCTTAGAGAATTTTATTAGTGGAATAATATGAACTGTGATGTTGTTAGCCATGTGGCTAAGTATATGGTGTGCCAACAAGTAAAGGTTTAGAATTTGAGTCTCAGTGGCCTATACCAAGAGACTGTGTTTCCCGAGTGGAAGTGGGATTTGATTAATATGGATTTCGTTGCTGGTCTTCCTTGATCCCGGAACCAATATGATTCTATTTGGGTCATGGTTTATAGAATGACCAAGTCCGCCCATATCTTTTCCGTAAGAACTAATTTCTTAATGGAGGATTATTCAAAGTTTTATCTCGCTGAGATCATGAATTTACATGGTGCTCCATTTTCTATTATTTCAGATTGTGGCCCTCCATTTTCATCCAACTTTTGGAAGTCGTTCAAAAAGGGTTTGGGTACTATAGTGTACCTAAGTACCGTATTCCACATGCAAATGGATGGTCAACCATAAAGAACTGTCCAAACATTGGAGGATATGTTGCGAGCTAGTGTAATTGATATCGTGGTAGTTTTTATTACCACTTACCTTTGATCGAGTTCACCTATAGTAATAGTTACCACTCTAGTATTGGCATGGCACCTTTTGAGGCATTATATGGTAGGATATGTCAATCTCTTATTGGGTAGTATGAAGTTGGTAAGGGTAAGTTGCTTAGGCTCGATTTAGTTTACCAATCCATATAGAAGGTGAAGGTGATTCGCGAAAGATTGAAAACCTCTCAAAGTCACCAAAAGTCCTATGTGGATGTGAGGTGTAGGTACTTGGAGTTTTGTGTTGGCAATTAGGTATTCTTAAAAGTATCTCCCATGAAGGGAGTGATGCGGCTTCATAAAAAGAGAAAGCTTAGTCTCCTCTATGTTGGTCCTTACAATGTTGCCTAAAAGTTGGAGTTTCCCCCTAATGGACTCCATTCACCTGGTCTTCCATGTGTCTATGTTGCGGAAATATATAGGTAACCCTTCCTTGGTTTTTCCCATTGAAGATCTTGGTATCTTTGAATCTTTATCCTATGACGAGTTCCTAATAAAGATCTTAGATCTTCAAGTTCGATGGTTGTGAAAAAAAGAAGTTGCTTTGGTGAAGGTTCTATAGAGAAACAAAAAGTCTGAGGAAACTACTTAGGAGGTGGAGGAGGACATAAAGTCCAAGTACTTGTATTTATTTCCCATTCTAGAAGCTTGTAATTGAGGTATCTGTTAATCTATTTGATTTGACATATGACTTGGGCACAAGTACCCTTTGATAATGGGAACAAGTACCTAAACCTTGAAGAAGCCATGTGGCATTGATAAGGGATGAGTTTAGATTCCTTAGTGAATAAAATGAAATGGTAAATTGGTGATGATCATTGTATGAGTTTTGTTGCATACTTGTTGTGTGCTTGTTTCTAACATGTGTAGAGATATCTTTGATGTATGTTTATTTATAAATTTGTGTTTATTGTTTCTTTACCTTTCATTCGTGGACGAATGATCCTCAGTGAGAAAGAATTGAAACACCTAGACCTTGTAACCATGAGAAGACAATAACTTTTGGTGTCACTAGAGTGGTTACAGTTGGTTGCTTAAGTCATACCTTAGGTCACAAGTCATAACCACCTTGACCTATCCATAGTATCTTGAGCAGTATGTTATGGTACCATGCTATCTTCTATAAAAAAAGGCCATCCCATGGTTGTAAACAATGCATACAAGTCGTATGCTACTAAACCATATGGAGTGAAATCTCAAATCTGAGTGGACTGTTTAGGTCATGGACCAAGTTCATGATTGGGACATAAGTCGTACCCTTGGATATGGCTCACTAGTTCCCTTTCGTACCCATAATAGTGTGGTTGACCTAGGAGAAGCGTAGGGTACGATTTAGGGTACCATTCATGCCCTTGGTCACGATTGCTATGTGAACCGTAAGGGGCAGTCGTACCCTGAACGTATAGACTTTCCAGCTTTTAAACAAGTACCTTTTGGTCATTTCCCAGGACTAAAACTCTAAACCATCTCACTATATAAGCCATAGTATCCTCCTAAGTATTCATTTTACAAGACTCAAATACTTATAAACCCTCTAAAGGCTCTTGAAGCAATATTGGAGGATAGGGTTTGGAGGTGTTCAGCTAGTAGAAAGAGACAGAGTCAAGATTTTTGGTGATTCATACTGTTTAAGGCATGTATCTATCCCCTCTTTAAATATCTCTAAACCCATATATCTTACACTTGGATAAGTAAGTACACATGGTAGTTTAAAATCAAAGAGGGTTTTGTTAACTAATAATGAATAATGATGATACTTGCTTTTACATATGTTGATATATGTTATTGATTGTAGATTGTATACGTGAGCGTTAGTTGTATGTTTCTTAACATATGGTTCTTGAGGGACCCTAGTCTTAATGACTTCTATCATGAGAATAGCCTAGTTAGAGGTATGCACCCAAGGTGTTTGTAAAAATGTCTAAGAGAAATGACTAGTTCTATGTTGACAATATGTAGAGCTAGGGCAATGGCCCAAGGATTATGAATGATTGATGAATGATATTGTGAAGTTATTATGAGCCGTGTATTGTATAATTGATAACTTTGTTAGGCGATGGCTAAAGAAAGGGTAAAACACTTGACATGCAAATGAACTTAGATTATATATGGAACCAATGTGGTGGAAATGTGTTGTGATATTGTTAATGATACGTATATAAGTTTTTGTGGGTCTTGAGGACCACAAATTTAACTGTACGATGAATTGAATGAAGGAATTGGTCTATCGAGATAGTTAAGCGATGGAGTCTCCCACAGGGACCTTGTGGTCATGTATGATAATTGAATTGGCTAAATGAGCTAAAGCTCTTAAACATGATATATATTGTATGAATATGAATGCATGAGCTAATAGGTCAAGTTTTCAATTTCGACCAATGATGCCAATGAAACGAAGAGTGATTTGAGTTCCTCGCCTAATGATATGACTAGCAATTTGAGTTCCTAGTTGCATGAAACAATGAATGATTTGAGTTCGTCATCATTGACACGGCTAGTGATTGAGTTCCTATACTGGTGATATAACTAGAGATTTAAGCTCCTAGTCCGAAGAGATCTCTTGAGGTAATAATAGCTCTTCTAATGAAACAACTAGCAATTTGAGTTCCTAGTCTGACGAAATAACATGGTTAGTGATTCGAGTTTCTAGAACCGTGAAGTGACTATCAATTCGAGTTCCTAGTCCAATGAAATTTAAAGAGATTTGCCTAATGGGCTAAATTGGTGGAAAGTGTTTCACCCCATGCATTATGAACGAATGACTTAAGGATGCATGATAACATTTGTCTCCCTTTGTGGCATAAAATGATTATACTGTGTATGTCCATGTATATGAGTATACGTTCAAGAATGATGTTGATCCTTGATCACTTGTCTAGCATGTGAAATTTCTATATGTAGGGATAAGTGTATGAATATGATAGATGAAATATCTATATTAACTTATTGATGAGAGATGATGATATATTGACTTGTTGTTAAATGATGAAGTTATTTTAACCTTACCCTTAAGATACATGCTTGCGTTCTAACCGCAAACCAGCATCGGATGCTATGTTCCCACTAGATGTAGGGGCTGAAGCATCTTCTTCTTTACCTGTGCAGTGATTAGGCAATCAAGCGGTTCGTCCATTGACTTGGAGAGATGACCTTCCGTACATTTAAAAGTCATTCATCTCTTAGTCCTTATCTTTAGACTTAGTCTCTTTAGGACATGGTTTGTCTATAGTCGGGGGCTTGTCCCGACATATATACTTATCGACTTTGATTTTGTATAGAGGCATTGCAAACAACTATGAAATTGGGCGTAGTTATTATAATTAATCTAATGTTGACTTATAATATTATACTGCGATCTTAACTTGTGAATAGGAGTTACTTCGACGCTATGGTATGATGAGGTGTTTTATTTGGGTTTTGGGAGGACCTCTGGTACATGTGTTCTTGAGGTGCACATACGACTTCACCTGAAGTTTGGGGCTTGTCATTCAATCTATGGGAGAGCTGGGCTCATATAATGTAATACCCCATACTTTTCTTAGTCCCGTTTACCTCCTAGTGTCTAACTGTCAACATTAAAAGCGTATAACTCTTGATGCATATAGAATTTTCCAGCTCTAGAACCACCATGTGTAGATAATTGAATTAGCTTACGAACGATACCAATTTTGCCTCAATATGATACTCGATTAAGAAGTTATGGCAATTTTAGTTAAAGCGGTAAGACACCGCGATAAGCACCACGTCGTGATGAAGGAAAAATTCACAATTGTCCAATTTTTAGTGGGGCACCGCAATTAGCCCACATCGCAAAAAATTTCTAGTTCCCGTTTGTCCCTTTCTAGTTCCCCAACGCAATTTTCTTGCATCTCATTAAAATTCCCTATTGGACAAACACCGCATTATAGTAGAGTGTAAAATGACACTTGTCTTTTTCCAGTGATGCAACACGATTACGCCGCATCACGTAAGATCCCAAAATTTCAATTGCCCCTTTTCCAGTGAGCCACCTCGATAGTGATGCATCACGATGGTGTGCCGAATCGGGATTTTTCTTGTTTCGAATAATTTTTACAAAGGGCAATCTAGTCATTCTCCCAAGCCCAAAATCGTGAGAAACATGAAATTTAACCTATCCTAAGTACATTATTCATACTTTTCATCAAATTACGCTCCAAGAAATCCTAGAACTTCAAATCTTAATCCTCAAGAAATCCAGATTCCACCATTTTTTTCCATGATAACCCAAAATTCAAGATTTCCAATTCAAGATCTACAAGAAACAATCTTCAAGAACACAAATAGGAACTCAAAGTTCAAGATTCTTCTTTTATTCATCAATTAGGATATGTGAGCTTATGAAAAAAATGAATTCTTTCATCCTTGTTCCCAAAACTCCATTTCAATTACTAGTTACATGATTTTGTATGATTACGCATGAATTTTAATGTAGGGTTCATACCCAAATATTGATATTTGAAGATTATAAGATATTAAGAGATGAATGGCATAGCTATTTTCATATTTTTGTGCGTATGATATAAATTTCCAGATTTAGAATCGATTTTCAATGCTTTCATTATAAAGCATGAACTTTATTATGATTTGACATGAATTTTTTGAATTGTTTATTAGGCCCTCGTTGGAATGTTGATATTTCAAGAATGACTATGCTTTAAGCATCCCATGACTAGTTATTTTTAGATTTTGAATCAAGATCTGATTTTTTTTATATCAGCTTAGATATGGAAACCACTTTACAGTTTTAGTTACAGATTAAATTAGTAGATACAGAATTGGTTTTTATTATAAATCTTTATGCTAGTTATAAAGGGGATTTCAACAGAATGAGCATACAGATTAAAGGGAGAAGAATTTAGCACCAATTTAGGTATGTTCACATGGCCCAGAAATATGAGCCAACACAGGTTCAGATTATTAGATTATTCCCATTTCTATATGGATGACAGATACAAATGTTATTACTTAGATTAGGTTATACTCCTTGGCAAGAGTATAACACCTCTCCCAAATGTAAGGTTTTCCCATAACGGACCTAGACATTGTACACTATGATAGCTCACATAATGTATGTTGGTTAGAAGAACCTCCCAACAGAAAAGAGTAATCCTAATAGAAAAGAATAATAGAAAAGCTTTTAGAAACTAAGTGTAAAGGCTCACAATTTTATTCAGATATTGTTTTACATAAGTCATTTGTCATGAGATTTTAAATTTTAGTTTACACATACAAAGGTTATTCCTTTTACACTTAGCATGCATGATTTGACAAAAGACTTAACTTCAATTCTACTTATTCCACTAGCAGAAAGAGTAAAAGTACAACTTTTAAAACTAAGTGTTATGGCTCATGACATTTATGCATTATGCTTTATTACTTATGATTCATGATTTCCAGCATTCAGCTACTCCAACTAAATTGAGTCATTTATACTCATCATGCATTATTTTATAAGTTTATATGAACACCGAGATATTGATTTACTTATACATTAACCCTATATGCTCAGTACATTCCAAAAGTACTAATCCATATATATGTCTATGTGCTACATTGTAATAATGTAGGTACTAGTTTACTTGTAGACCATATACCATAATCAGACAGTTCTAGATTCTAGCCAGTAGATAATTTTTCATCTTACTTCGGGGACTCCAGTTAGATGTTATTTATGTACTTTACTTTCTTACTCTTATTTATTGATTAATAGTAGTTGGAGTCGTGTCCTAGCTATCTATAGTCAGTGTAGTAGAGGCTTCATAGATGTCAATTAGTGCCAGTCATGTAATTTCAGTTCTATTCTTAATTTTTATCAGAATGTAAAATTGTATCAGCATTGTATTTTTCCTGCATTTCATCATGATTATATTTTTGCATAGTAAACTCAGTCATTTTATACATATTTAGATCAGTTTCTTAATAATATGTTAGTACAAGGGTTAGCTCAGGATCTCTTGAGGTCCTAAGCACCATGTGATGACTAGGGGTAGTCTCGGGTCATTATAAACATAGAACCAGAGCACAGAGTTCAAGTGTCCTACGAATTCTGTGAAGCCATAAGTATTATAGTCTTGCAGAATGGTACAAAGATGTCTGTACTTTTTTTCAAGAGGCTATAGGACATTTAAGAAAAGTTTCCTCTCTTTCATACCCTAGATTGTGTAGTAATGTTGTTCTCTCAGAAACTCTTTTCTATTTATGTATTACCCCAAAATTCTCTATCTATGACTTTTTGAGATGAAATAAGTACTAGATTCCAATTTCTCCCAAGATGATGCTCTCAGATTTACTATTAGTGACTTCAGAAGTCATACAAAGGGGCTTGAGAGGAGCTCACTAGTGTGTTACAAGTCCCTTAAGTGGAAATTATATGTTCTCATATTTATGAGTTGTTTAGTTAAGATAGAGTAAGATAAGTATTCAAATTCCTCATTAACCCTTCAATTTTGTTAATGCTTGTGGGAGAAGATAGTGTTAAAATAGATTTTTAAATAGAATTTGCATTCAAGGGATATTGCAACCTAGAGTTTTATGTTATAAGTAGTAGAAACTTCTTATAGTTGTATATTTAGTGTCAAGAAATGTGGGAATGGAAATTGATCTAAAGTATATAGATGAATGTGTGCATTTAATTGAGTTTATGTTAAGGTGATATGTCCTTGTGTATTAGTTTAGTGGAAGGTAGGGAAGGAGTAATTAGTTAGGGTGAATTGTTGTTTGTTCGTAATACAAAAGGAGTATTGATGGTATTTATTTTTCTAGAAAAGTATTGATTACTAATGAAAGTATTTGGTGGTTTAATATTGCTAATTTAGGCTTCCCTTGAGGTTTCCAAAAGAAGTTTAGTTGAAACTTATAGATCCATGAAAGTAATTTATATATATAGATAGGAAAGTACTAGAGATATGTGGAAGATAGGTGTGCTAATGGATTTTGATGGAGTATACCATAGGATTGTGACCGATTATTTTTTTTATGAAGATCTAATGGACTAGTGTTTCTTGATATTTTATTTTATAGCTTCCAAGTAAGAATAGTATGTGAGGTTGGGTTGTTAATCATGCCTAGAACTAGACTCTAAGTTGGAATAGTATATGTTCATCAAGGTGTATGTAATGATTGTTCGGTTGGTGATGCTAGCTAAATGGAAGTGATCTAGTAGGCTTGAATAGTATATGCAATAGTTTAATTCTATTTATTCGTAATTAAGTTTGATGTTGTACGTTTGATGTAGTGGTGTGCCCAAGGTGATATGGGTTGCTTTATTTTCTAAGGTTATTATTTGTTGTGTGTGGTTAATATTACTATTGAGTTTCTAAGTGGAAGGAAGCTATTTATATAGTATATGATGTTCTTAATAGCTAAGTTAAGAAGTTATGGATAGATGATGTTGAGACTTTTTATATGATCTTGATTCTCATAGATTAGGAAAATATAGGCTTAGAGATGTGATATTAGTAGGCTTTGACAGAAGTAGTATGGTTCATTAAAGCTTGGGGATGTCCATTTTAAGTGTTAGAATCTAAGTTTGAATCCTTGAAGATTGAGCTGATAAAAATAAGAGTTGAAGCTCTAGATGGTGTGAACTCAAGATATGGTGATACTCATGAAGATTCTAAGATTGTAAGTGTTCAAGAGATTATATTATGACTTTTGGGGATATAGAAAGATAGAGTTGTATCTCAGAATGAAGTATTTGAAGTGTATTTTACACTTATAGGTGTAATTTTTCAGAGTAAGTTTATTAGTTATGTTTAATATTGTATTACACACTCATGTACCTCCTTATAATAGATCTCTTTAATGAATCCATGTAGAGACTACTCTATTCCTAAGGGCTCAGTAAAGTGTCAAGTTGTGCTTAGTTTCCCTTCATGTTTCAGGCCCTGGTATTCCAACCTTTTAGTGACCTCCCCTTAAGTCAAAAGAATGATGGTGAACAATTCTGTAGATGGGAGAGAGTAAATGTGTTGTGTTAGGAAAGATGGTTGTATGCTTGTTATATGTAAGTCTATTAGGGAAGGAATATTGAGGTAAAGCTTTTTGTGTATGACTTGGTTAGTTAAGACTATTTTTATGCTTTTTTCTTAAGAATAGTGCATAGAAGTTGTTATTAATGGAGGAATTAGAGAATATTAGAAAGATATTTTTATTGATTGTTTGTTTAGAAACGCATATGTGGTTATGAAGATAGGCTTGAATGTCATGTTGGTATATAAGGGGATATGTGTGTTGGCCACTAATGAATTTCTAGTAGGAGGACGAATTTAGTTATTAAAGTGATAAGAAGAATTGTCCTAGAGGTAAGCAGTTATGATAACACTTGGGGGTACTGAATTCATGGTTCAGACTAGTATTATGGTGATGTGTGTTGTACCTTTGGATTTTGAGTTAGGCTTGACCATGATGACTGAATTTAGTTCAGTTTAGACTTTAGCAGACGGATTCATCAATGCCCATGTGAGAATTATAAGTTGAATCAAGTTTATATGGTATTTAAGGGGAATAGTATAGTTGAGGGAGTATTTGAGAAGTGTTGCTAAGATTGAAAGTAAGAAGTTACATTGCTCAAGTACTAGTAATTCTATCCTAGCTTATGATTTATTTATGTGTTCAATGCTATAGAGTTTTAGCAATGTTGTAATTTCTTATTCATATGTCTTGTTCAGATCATGCCCATAGTTCTATTCCCTCTAATATTATTAGAACTACCTAGAAGAGTTCTGAAGAAGTAACCTATTTGGGCTTGAGCATTCAGTATGATCTAGTCCATATAGCCTGCAATTCAGTTTAGAAATAAAATAGATAAGCTCCTATATATTCCCAACTTTCCATCTAGTCATGTTACCCAAAATTTCATGAGTAAGGCCCTTCTATGAGGTAAAATGTTTGAATATATGAAAATTACAAATTCAACTCATCCCATGCATCAAGCATCAGTTTCAGATTCAGATTATTAGTCATGATTCAGTTCATAAGTATTTAGTGAATAATCTTAGTTTCTAAGTATTCCAGCTCAGACAGTGTAATACCCACTGTATGATTTAGCCTCGTTGTCTCATGATTCGTGCCTGCATAATTTATCACTTTGAAGTCCTATATGTATGATTGCATCATGAACACTTCAAGTAATTGTAAACTCTTAGCATGAATTAGCCCTTTCTAGTAAGTAAAGATAAGTCAACTCAAAAATCAGTTTTATAATAGAGGTTTTAATGTTTCAGACTTAGTCTTGTAAGTATGTTCCCAAATGTGAAAGTTCAGTATATGATCTCAGTTACCTTAGTTCAAAACTCTCAGTCCAATTAATCACTCCGTATGATTTAGATTCAAACATGCAGTTTTGTATCAGTTGTGTATGCGAGCATATACTCTTAGTTCCTTGGTATCCTTAATTTAATAGTTTTATTCGAGGAAAAATATTCCCAATGGGGAGATATTATGATACCCCATACTTTTCTTACTCCCTTTTAGATCCTAGTATGCTATGGGTCAACTTTAAAAGCATATAACTCTTGATGCATATAGAATTTTCTAGCTCTAGACCCACCAATGTGTAGATAATTGAATCATCCTTCCAATGATACCAATTTTGCCTCAATCTAATACTAGGTTTAGAAGTTATGGCAATTTTAGTGAAAGTAGTAGGACATAGCGATAAGAACAGCATCGTGGTGAAGGAAAAATTCCAATTTCCAGTGGAGCTCCACAATTAGCCCGCATTGCAGAGAAGGTCCAGTTCCCATTCGTCCCTTTCCAATAGCCCAACATGATTTTCCTTTATCGCGTCAAAATTCCCAATTGGATAGACACCGTATTGCGATGGAGTGTAAAATTGCACTCGTCCTTTTCTAGTGACTTAACACGATTACTCTGCATCATGCCAGATCCCAAAATGTCAATTGTCCCTTTTCCAGTGAGAACCGTGATAGCGGCACGATGCGGTGGTATGCCAAATATGGATTTTTCCAGTTTCGAATAATTTATACAAAGGGTAATCTAGTCATTTTCCCAAGCTACAAATCGTGAGAAACGAGGAATTTAACCTATTCTAAGAACATTATGCCTATTTTTTATCAAATTACTTTCCAAGAAACCCTATAACTTCAAATCTTAATCCTCAAGGAATCAAATTTCCACCATTCTTTTTCCAAGATAACCTAAAATTCAAGATTTCCAATTCAAGATCTTCAAGAAACAATCTTCAAGAGCACAAATAGGAACTCATAGTTCAAGCTTCTTTATTTATTCATCAATTAAGGTATGTGGAGTTATTAACAAGGATAATTCTTCCATCCTTGTATCCAAACCTAGTTTTTGATTACAAGTTACATGATTTTGTATGATTACTTATGAATTTAAGTTTAGGGTTCATAGACAAATATTACTATTTGAAGATTATGAGATTTTATGTCATTTAGATGATGAATTGCAAGGAATTTTTGTATTTTCAGGCATATGACATAAATTTCCTGATTTAGGATTGATTTCAATGCTTTCATTATTAAGCATGAACTTTATTGTGATTTTACTTAAGTTTGATGCGTGGGTTATTATGCTCAGTTTGAATGTTGATATTTTACGAATGACTATGCTTGAAGCAGCTCATGATTAGTTATTTTTAGATTCTAAAAAAAAGATTAGATCTTTTGATCTTAGCTTAGATATGGAATCCACTTTATAGTTTCAATTAGAGATTAAATTAACAGATACACAATTAGTTATAAATATAAACCATTATGGAAGTTTTAAAGTAGATTTCCAACAGAATGAGCAAACAGATTAGAGGGAGTAGTATTTATCACTGAGTTGGGTATGTTCACATGCCCTAGAAATATGAGACAATATAGGTTCAGATTATTAGATTATCCCCATCTCTCTATGGATGCTAGATACAGATGTAATCACTTAGATTAGGTTATACTCCTTAACAAGAGTATGGCACCTATCCCCAATGTGAGATTTCCCCATAACTGAACTAGACGTTCGATACTGTGATAGTTCACATAGTGTATATCGGTTGGAAGAACCTCCCTACAGAAAAGAGTAATCCTAAAAAAATACTAATAGAAAAGCTTTTAGAAAATAAGTGTAAAGGCTCAAGATTTTATTTAGATATTGTTTTACATAAGTCATTAGCTATGAAATTTTAGCTTTTAGTGTACAGATACAAAGGTGAGTCCTTTTACACTTAGCCTTTATAATTTGACAATATACCTAACTTTATTTCTACTTATCCACTAGCAGTAAGAGTAAAAGTACAGCTTTTAGAATTAAATGTTATGGGTCACAAGATTTATGCAGTATGCTTTATTATTCATGATTCATTATTTTTAGTTTTTAGTTACTCCTGCTAATGTGAGTCATTTATGCTTAGCATGCATTATTTTACAAGTTTATAAGAACATTGAGATATTATTTTACTTATGCATTCACCCCTATATGCTTAGTAAATTCCAAAAGTACTAATCCTCATACACGACTATGTGCTACATTGTTTAATAATGTAGGTACCAGTTGAGTTGTAGTCCAGATACCACGATAAAAAAGTTGCAGATTCCAACAAGTACCTGATGTGTCCTCCTACTCTGGAGACTTCAGGTAGATGTTATTAATGTACTTTACTTTTGTATTTATATGTATTTATTAATAGTAGTTGGAGTCGTATCCCAACTATCTATAGTCAGTGTAGTAGAGGCTTCACATATGTCAGTTAGTGTCAGTCATTTAATTTCAGTTCTGTTCTTTAGTTTTATAAGAATGTAAAATTGTATTAGTATTGTATTTTTCCCAGATTTCATCATGATTGTATTTTTGCAGAGTAAATTCAGTCATTTTATATATATATTTACATCAGTTGCTTAACAATATCCCAGTACAAGGGTTAGCTTGGGATCACTTATGATCCTAAGCACCATGTGACGACTAGGGATAGTCTTGAATTATTACATATAACTCATGTGTACCTTATTCTATGAATGTCATGCTATATAGCCTAGGTTATTGATATTAAAGTTCGTCTTAATATTGTTCTCTATCCCTACATGGTATAAATATTCATTAATATGTATGTAGTTCATTAGTATATGCATAGATTGATTTGCTTGAAACTTTTGGCATTATTTTATACTTATCCTTGAGTTACATACTAGCACTCCAAATTTTTTTATCTTCAATGATGTATCCCTATGCGATGCAGGTTTTGGTCATACTACACCTCTTACTAAGTAATTGGACTTGGGATCAACTCGTGTTGACTTGAAGTGGTGAGGTTTCATATTTTGGAAGGCTCAATTTCTAGTTTTTATTTCTTATGTTTTCATTTAATCTTGGACACTAGGTTTGGTTGTGGTCGGAGTCATGTCCCGATCGGATATTGTTTTAATTTTGGGTAAAGACTTTGTGGAACTACTATGGGTTTGTATGGGTGGTGTCGGTAATGGTTTCGGTCTTGGTATTGGTATTGGTACTAAGGATGATACCATATCACTCTATTTGATTTGTTATTGTTTTATTTTACTATATTATATAGACTTGGTTATTGTTTCAATTTTGTTTATGGTTACTAGTTGGCTTTAGATGGTTAGACTTGTTCTGTTTAACCATGGTCATGTATCCCAATGTCCTTGAGTTTATAGTTTCTCTATCTTGTTAGTTATTTGGAATTGATCCAATTGAGTGTATATGATTGGAGGTTGGATTGAGGATCGGGGGTGGACTCTAGTCCTTATTGGGCTTGGGATGTCGATTATGATAAGGCCCTAGTTTGGGTTATGATAACTTAGTATTAGAGCTTTAGGTTCATCATCAATTAGGAGTTTACAAAGCCATGTTCAGTAGATTCTCTATTAAGGGTGTGTATCATGCCACACTCATAAGGGAGAGGCTATAAGGCATTTATAATTATTTCACTTTCTTTTTGTCTTATTTTGAGCTATAGCGTCTAAGGTCTTGGATTCTTTTGATTTATGTTTTTCTTGTGTTTTAGGTCATTCCTCGATGATCTGAAGCTCAGGTAAACTCCTTTGTCCCAACTGACATTAATGTTGATGGTACACGCTCTACACATGGGATCCATACTATGTATAGCGGTCGAGTCCTTGACTGTTCTCAAATTATACCAGTTCTCTCTAGTCCTCCTCAAGCTAATGTGATGAATACTGAGTTTCGTTAGTTGATTCATATGATTGCTCAGTTGGTAGCTTCTCAGGTAGAGTGTGGTGCATTTATTGATCCCTCTTCTGAGGTCATAAGGGCTTGCCCATTCATGAGGTTGAATCATCTAACTTTTACATATGTTAAGGTAGAGGAGGATCTTCAGGGTTTCCGAGATGAGATGGAAAATGTTTTTTGGGTTACATATGCCATGAATATGGAAGGAGTGGAGTTTACTGCCTACCAACTGAAGGATATGGTGTACCAATGGCATGAGGAATAGGACCAAGCAAGGGGTGATGATGATGAGACATCTCTGTGGGAGGATTTCTCTAATGCATTTATTGACCATTTATTTCCTCAGGAATTGAGGGAAATGAAAGTAGAGAAGCTTGTTAATCTGAAACAAGGAAGGACATCGGTCAAGGAGTATGCCTTGAAGTTTCACCAATTTTCCCAGTATGCTCTGGAGATGGTGTCTGGTATGTGGGAATAGATGAGAAAGTCTGCTTAAGGAATGTCTCATGAGTTGATCTTTGAAAGTAAGGTTGCCTTGCTGATCAAGGACATGGATATTTCTAGGTTGGTTGTTTATATATAACAAGTAGAGAAAGAAAAAAGGAAACAGTTTGAGTGTAGTAAGAGCCTGGGGAAGAAATTTAGGCCTTTTGAGTAAAGTGAAAGAGATAGTGGTAAGTGGCCAAAGAACAATAGGGGGAGTTTTGGTTCTTTCTCCACAGCTAGTGCTCTTTATTCGAAGCTATTGGGTGATCGTTGATCTTAGTTTTATAGTGGATTCTGGGAATAAGGAGCCCAATATTAAGCTAGTTAGTCTCAGTCAGCTCCATCCCACCCTTATTGTTGATTTTATGGGCAGTTGGACCATAGGTTTTATGAGTAAGGAAAGAACCAGTATTTTTATTATGGAAAGATTGGTCACATTCAATGTGACTGTCCTTCTAGGGTGGCTTCTAGGGATAAAAGGGTTCCAGATGCCTCTTCATCTGCTCTTGCACCAAAGGATGCTTCTTTTGCATCTGTTTCTACTTCAGGTACTGCCATTAGCCTGAATCAGTTATATGTTCTTACTTCTCTCTAGGATTTTGAGGCATTTTCGGATGTTTTCAAGGGTATGTTGAAACTTTTCCCTTGAGATGTGTATTTTTTACTTAATCTGGGATCTACTCTTTCTTAGGTGACCCTATTTATGGTTGTACATTTTTGTTTTGGTCTTGAATTTATTTCTAATCTTTTTTTATCTACTCCGATTGGTGACTCTATTATTACTAAAGAGGTCTATAGGGGGTGTGAGGTAGCTGTTAGTTGTAAAGAAACTCTTGCAGATTTTATAGAGTTAGATATGGTTGAATTTGATGTCATATTTTGGATGGATTGGTTGTCTTCATGTTATGCTTCCTTAGATTTAAAGACACACAAATTTATGTTTAAATTTCCTTATGTGAAAGTCATTGTATGGGAAGGGGGTTCTTTCGTTCCTAAAGGGATGTTTATATCATACCTTAAAGCTCAAAAATTGGTCTCCAAAGGCTACTTCTACATTTGATCCAGATTAAAGATTCTAACTTGGAAGGCCCTTCTCTAGGAATGACTTTTATGATTAATGAGTTTCTCGAGGTTTTCCCTGATGATCTTCCAATGTACGTCCTGATAGGGAATATATTTTGGGATTAATCTCATTCCAAAAACCTATCTAATTTCTATACCCTCCTTAAAGAATGGCTCTGATTGAGTTGAAGGAGCTTAAGGAGCAATTGAAGGATCTCTTAGATAAAGGTTTCATCCATCCTAGTGTGTCTTCTTGGGGTTCTCCTGTGCTATTTGTGCATAAGAAGGACGTTTTTCTATAGATGTGCATGGACTATTATTAGTTGAATAAAGTGATAATAAAGAATAAGTATACTCTTCCTAGGATAGATGACCTGTTTGATTCGCTTCAAGGTGCTAAGTATTTTTCTAGGATTAATCATAGGTCGAGTTATCATCATCTTACTATTAGGGAAGTGGATGTCCCTAAGACTACCATCAGGACCCAGTATGGTCACTATGAGTTCCTAGTCATGACTTTTGCGTTGAATAATGCTTCGGCAGTATTGATGGATTAGATAAATATGGTTTTTTGTCAGTTTCTAGATGTGTTTGTCATTGTCTTCATTGATGACATCTTGGACTATTCTACAAGTAAGGCATATCATGTCGATTACCTCAGTGCTGTGGTGCAAACCTTAAAAGATCAGAATTTTATGCAGGTTCTCAAAGTATGAGTTTTAGTTAAAGGCTGTGACATTTATAGGTCATATTATCTTTATTGAGGGGATCATGGTGGACTCACAAAAAGGTTACGGTGGTTAAAAAGGGGCCTAGACCTGAGACTCCAATTGATAATCAGAGCTTCTTAGGTTTAGTTGGTTACTATAGAAGATTTGTTGAAATTTTTTTTCTATAGCTTCCCCATTGATTGAGTTAACATAGAAAAGGTCAAGTTCTTGTGGTCGGATGCATGAGAGGGTAGTTTTGAGAAGTTGAAGGATAAGTTGACTTCGACTCCATTTTGACCCTGTCAGAAGGTAGTGATGGTTTTATAGTGTATTGTGATTCATCTCAGGTTCTGTTGGGTTATGTGTTGATGCAGCATGGTAGGGTAGTGGCATATGCTTCTAGGCAGTTGAAAGTTCATTAGAAGAACTACCCTACTCATGAATTTTAGTTGTTAGTGGTGGTATTTGAGCTGAAGATTTGGTGTCACTATCTCTATAGGGTTCATGTTGATATCTTTTTTGATCATAAGAGCCTACAGTATGTGTTTACCTAGAAAAAGCTAAATATCAAGCAAAAGAGATGGCTTGAGTTGCTGAAGGACTATGATAAGATTCTTCACTACCATCCAAGTTAGGCTAATGTTAATGTTGATGCTCTGAGCAGGTTATCTATGGGGAGTCGAGGTCATGTATCTATGGATAAGCGGGAGTTGTTGAAGGACATTAACTATTTGGCTAGTCTTGATATTTTTCTCATGGACTCTGAAGATGGTGGTGTGTTTATGCATTCAGTATTCCAATCATCTCTTATTGTTAAGATAATGGAGAAGCAAATATTATATCCTGATTTAATGAAGATTAAGGGTAATATGGGTCTGCAAAAGGTAATTGATTTTTTTATTTGTGGTGATAGTATCCAGATGTACCAAGGTAGTCATGTGTTCCCAACGTCGATGGGTTAAGGGAAAGAATTCTAGACGAAGCTCATGAATCTTGTTATGCTATTCATTTGGGTTCTACAAAGATGTATGATGATCTTAAGGAGTTCTATTGTTGGAAAAATATGAAATTGGATATGGCTAGCTCTGTGGATGAGTGTATGGTGTGTCGAAAAGTGAAAATTGAGCACATAAGACTTGGTAGTTTGTACCAAGAGATTTAGTTTCTCGAATGGAAGTGGGAAGTGATTAACATGGATTTCTTTACCAGTAGTCTGCATTATTGGAATCTATATGATTCAATTTGGGTCATTATGGATAGGATGACCAAGTCTGCTCACTTTTTGCTGGTAAGGATTAGTTATTCAATGGAGGATTATGCTATTTGTATATTGCAGAGATTGTAAAGTTGCATAGTGCTCTAGTTTCTATCATTTTGGATCATGGTACTCCTTTTTTATCTCATTTTTGGTTGTCAATTCAGAAAGGTTTGGGAACTACGGTGTGCCTTAGTACCGCTTTCCTCCCTTATTTGGATGGGCAAGCGGACAGGACTATTAATATATTGAAAGATATTATGCGTGCTTGCATGATCAACTATGGTGGTATTTGGTTTGACCAATTACCTGTGATTGAATTACTTATAATAATAGCTATCACTCTAGCATTGGTATGGCTCCTTTTAAGGCATTGTATGATAGGAGATGTCATTATCCTATTAAGTGGTATAAATTTTGTGAGGGTAAGTTGTTTGGCCCTGATTTTTCTACCAAACCTTGGAAAAGGTGAAGGTGATTTATTATAGGTTGAGAGCCACTCAAAGTCACCAAAAGTCCTATGTAGATATGAGGAGTATGGACTTGGAGTTCGATGTTGGCAATTGGGTATTCTTGAAGGTATCTCCCATAAAGGGAGTGATGCAGTTTTGTAAGAAGGAGAAGTTAAATCCTTGTTATGTCGGACGCTACTTGATTATAAAAAGGGTTGGAAATGTTGCCTATGAATTATAGTTACCTTCTAGTTTGAGCTTTATTCATCCGACTTTCAATGACTCTATGTTGAGAAAGTGTCTGGGTGATCTTTCATAAGTTGTTTCTTTGGCAGGGTTGGGTATCTCGGATTCATTATCTTATAAGGTAGTTTTGATTGAGATCTTGGATCATCCAGTTCGTGGATTATGAAAAAAGGATATGGCTTCCGTAAAGGTTTTTTGGAGCAACAATAAGGTTGAATAGGCTACTTGGGAAGCGGAAGAGTACATGAGGTCAAAGTATCTGTTCCTATTTTATGTTCCCAAAATTCGTACGAAAGGTTTGTGTTCTTCATCATACTTTAGTTTTTCAACTTTGTTAAAGAAAAGGTTGATTTCCTTGCATCTTTGTTTTCTAACTTAGTTAAAGGTTAGAGTCGAGGTGTTAGTGTGCTAAATCGTGTTTGTGCTTGCCTTACCCTTTATTCGAGGATGAATGATCTAAGTGGGGGAGAATTGAAACACCCTAGTTTTTTACCCATAGAAAATTCTTGAACATTGAGCTTTTAGACATAATACGACTTGAGGTACTAGTCGTATGATGTTGTACGATTTAGGATCCCACCTCTCGTATGTAAATCATTGTGCTTGGGTTGGTTTCTTTCAAGGTACGATTGAACACCTTACTAGTCATTTGTTGGGATATGAATGGTATGTTGCTAAGTCGTAGAGTGCTCAAAGTCATGTCCAAAGTAATCTATTTAGGGTACGGGTTATAGGGTACTTCTAATATGTTAGGATACGAGTTAGTTATGTGGTTTTATATTAATCAGTATGGGGGGTCCAACATGATGCTAGGGTACAATATAAGGGTATGGATCGTACCCTCATACATGTATGTTTTTAGCTTTTAATCTGGGGGTATTTCGAACAATTCCCACCCCAAAACCCTTAAGTAGCTATAACTTAAAAAATGTTGTGGCCTCTCATAACCCACTATTGAAATATCAAACACTCCTAAAACACTCTCTAAATTGTTTCTTGAAGATTGGGGCTAGTGTTCTTCAAAGGTGATCATTTTGAGGCTTAGAAGTCAAATTTCATCATTGAATATTCTTTAATAAAGCATATGATTCTTCCCTTACTATTAGTTCTCAAATATCATGTGTTTTAAAGTTTGATTATGTTTCTTAAATGGTGTTTTTAAAAACCAAAATTGAGGGTTCTGTTTCATATGATTGAGTATTGTTTACTCTTGGTCTAACTTGTGTTTATACGTGTTTTCGGTAATGGTTTACACATATGGGTGCTAGGTGATTATGGTTTAACAAATAGGTCATTGGTTACCCCTAAACAAGATGTTTTTTACCTTGATTTTGGTCTTGATAATAGTATGCCCACAAAGTGTTTGTGAAATTTCCCAAAAGAATAAGCTAGTCACATGTTAATGATGTTTGAACTAAGGCATTGGACTAATGAATATGGGTGATTGATAAATGATTTTCTAAAGGCCTTGTTGGCCATATTATGGTTTAAATGGTAACCTCGGAGGTTTAGTTGGCTAAAAGGGTTTGAGTCCCTAAACATCAACATGATTTATGTCTTTGCTAGACAATGGGTTTGAGTCCCTAAAATTTTAATTTAACAAGTGTATTTGTTAGATGATGGATTCAAGTCCCAAAGTTCATGGAATGAATGTTTAATTGATAATGGTAATGGCATATGGTATACTAGCAAGTAGTGTTGTTACGATGATACAAACGAAGTGCCTTTGATAACTAATTGACTAAATGGTTGTGAATGTGGAATGATGATTTTTAATTAGGATTTCAAGTGAGATGTGTAAACGGGGCATGAAACTAGAGTACAAAGGCCTAACACTGGAAACCATGCTAGTTGGTGCGGGTGTCATATGATCGAGTCATTTCAGTCCCCTAAATTAATACATGAATGGGAGGTTCGGCCCCCCGTAGTACATGTAATGGTCCTTAAGTCACCTTGATAATTCTGGGATGTTCAAGTCCACCATATAGGCATATACAAATTTTAATATTCTCTAGTTTGTGTGGCTATATGCACTGGGGTCCTTCAAGCTATGGGGGAGTAGGGTCTATATAGCCCTGGGTGCCTTGTTCTATGACGGTCATGCTACTCATCCCATGTTAATGATTTCAAAGTTCATTTTAATCTTATTCCATATCCCGGCATGGTATAAATATGTATGTACTGCATTGATTGATTAATTTGAAATTGTTGGAACTATTTTATCTTTATTCCTGAGTTACATACTATTACTTTAACCTCTAACCGTCTTCGATGCAGTATCATCGTGCCATACAGGTGTTGGTCATACTACACCTCCCACTCTGTGATTGGACTTGGTATCAGCTTGTGTTAACTTAAAGTGGTGGCCTTCCATATTAAGAAACGCTCTATTTCTAGTTTTAGTTTCTTATGTTTTCATTGGTTAGTCTTGGACATTGGTTTGGGCTATGGTCTGGGGCATGTCCCGAACGGATGTTGGTTTGATTTTGGATAGAAGCCTTATGGAACTACTATGGGTTGGTGTCGGTGGTGTCGACAGTGTTTTCAGCCTTGGCATTGGTGTTGGTAATGGGGTTGATACCATATGACTATTTGATTTGTGATTGTTCCATTTTATTATGTTATGGATATGGACTTGGTTATTATTTCAGTTTTTGTTATGGTTGTTTGTTGGGTTTGGATTGTTAGACTTGTTTAGGTTGGCCATGGTCATAGACCTATCCCAAAGTATTAAAGTTGATTGTTACTCTATCTTGTTATACGTTCAGAACTCATCCGACTCAGGGAATATGACTGGAGGTTGGATTATGTATCGGGGCTAGTCTCCGATCCTTATTGGACTCGGCATGTCCATTAAGACAAGTCCCTAGTTAAGGTCGTGTCACTTAACTTATTCAACAGATCGCTTGAATATATCCAAATATTGGTACATGCCACAATAATCAATATAAAATCCCAACAACCAGAGAAAACAATGATAACAAACAACATTTGAAATAACCACAAGCTTTGCATATAACTTCATTGAATATGTTTAAACTTACAGTTACATTTAAAAATTACCTTTCTTAAGTATTAATTATAACAATAGGCAATCACCCAAGCATTTGGTGAACTCGAGTTAATTAATTAGGTAAACAACAATCATACTTTAGCACACTATGTCAAAAGTAGATATGAACCATTGGTTTCAATAATTATAGTACGTATTAAAATCCACCCACATCCTTTTCAAGAAAGCATTATCATGTCTGATTCATTAAACTTCAGTATTCATTTTTTGAATGCACATTCAACCAAAGTAGTCTAAACTTTAGTTAAACAAATATAAATTTGTTCATTAATCTAACCCTCCTAATGTACACATAGACCCAAGATTCTGCAATTATCTAGCAACCAATACTTTTAAGTTATTATTAGGTTCAAGAACTACACCATTAGCCTACCATTCAACTCTATTCAACATAGAGTCTAGTTTCAGTCATACAACTTTATACCTTTTACTTTCAAACCCTTAGCCTAACTTGACTTTAGGCTCTTATGTTATGCCATTGTTTTCTCATACTACATCAATTCTAATAACTAAATTTAAGAAAGATTATATCATATTCCAACTCACATAAAATCGAGTTTATCCATTTTATAGTAATGAGACTAAATCACTAGATTATAGGCTAGCACAATATCATTATCATCAGCATTCACATGATTAATATTAAAATCCATAATGAAGTCATACAAACATTAAACATCCACCAATAATTCATATGTCAACATAATAACACATAATTAGGTCCTTAATATATTAAATAAATGTTTTATTAATCCAAACTTCATATCTATAGACCTATAATGATTTCTCCCATCAAATATACATTATGGATATGATTACTAACCACATACTACTACTCATAAACCATAACCTACCTTATCGCCAAAATACTGCAATAAGTAAGCTATATCACGGGTAATACTCCTCCTTCTTCATATTTTTGAAGTCTTATCTTCTAAAGAACATTAATTATAAGAGTAACTCAAAAACTAATCTTTAAATAAATACTTTGGGAATTTAAACTCAATGATTCTACCCTTATTTGTGATCTACAAGTCTAGCCAAGGGTTAATTAATTACCAAATAGTTCTTGCAAACTCATCCCAACTCTGGTAATGGAGTTTTTATGACAAAGGTCCATCTATATTGAATTCAACATCCCCAACCATCAACTTTCATATTTTTAAACCTTAATTATATACTAGAAAAAGTTAATTCACTAACTATAAGCAATTCTAGGTGAAAATACATGTACCCATGGATTTTACCCATAATTTCATGAATATCTGGTTCTAAACAACAAAAATTTCATCATTAATTCTCCATTCTAATTATTCTAGAATATGAATGCATTAAACATAGGAGTAAAAAGCTTACATTAATGAAGAGTTTCTACCCAAACTAAGGGAAATTCACCTGTCTAGGGCTCGGGCATAATATCTTGGATTTTGGGTGCTAAAACCCATAAAAATAAGTTCTAAATTGTTGCTACCTCTCTATAGTGACCCCAATAAAGCAACCTGACCCACTACAATGCCCTAAGATTTTTTTTATGGATAGTCTTCGATAAAATAGTCATAATGATTTATTCAGGAAGCGAATTGATAAATAGTCAGTTACATGGGAAAAAGACTCATAGATCTTTAATTTGATGGGTATTAAAACCCTTGAATCATTATATTCTAAGAGTTGTCCTTTTTGACTTTTACTCTAGTTTAAACTTAGCCCAAAACTAAATCGACAAGGATAAATTCAAATTAATATTGTGCTAGAGGTATTGTATGACCTTAGTATATATGAAAGGAACTCTTAAACTAAAGAATTACTCATAACACTTACGACGAAGAGAAGCAAATGCCTTCACCACAAATATTTTTAGTAACGATAAAACTGGTTGTGATAATAGACACCAATTTACCATTCATTCATTTTGAAATGGGCATGGGTAAAGAGAAGAACATATTCAGAAATAATAAAGACACTATTTTCAAAGTTGGTTATGAAACACCCTTCTTCCCCACTGACTATCATTTATCAACTAAATTGGAAAAAATCACCCTTGCCTTCCCTAAAATGGGTTTTTGAAATAATGAAACATTTTGGAAAAATTTTTGATAAAACAGTAATTTACCCCATAATAGTGATATCACTATGGTGACCTATGTCGCTATAGAGATAGTGATCCTACTATTCCAAGACTTTTTTTTGCTTTATAGCATCTCATTTATAGTGACATGTTCGTTGCTATAGGGGTATGGGCGAGTCAAAATGTTTAATTTTCTTCAAAATTCCCAATTTTAGCCACATGCATTAAATCATTGATACCCCATACTAAATCCTTTACATCAAGATCAATACTATGAGTTCTACTCAACTGAATTTGATTTCCAAAAGTCCTATGGTTTTCTTTTAATCTTAGCTAACAAAAAATCTATTTAAACTATATTATATCTACCCAATCAATTCCTAGATTTCCCTAGGCCACACCTCACTCAAATTTTGTCCAAGACTAGCGTAGACTAAAGATTCAAACTCCCAATCCGAGGAAAATATTAACCCAAATTTTTGAAAGATAAACTTATCTTTTATCACACAAGGACAACCATAATCCTTTAGCCCCACAACTACCTTAAGGTTTGTCAAATTAAAAACTCAACATACCTCAATTACTCAAGGATCAATAGCAACCAAGTATTATTAAGATCAATAAGAGAGATATGAATAATCAAGAGTACATCTAATAACTTGTAATATCCCAGGATTTGGACACTATAAATTTCTGAGTTTAGTTGTCACTATCCAGGGTACGACTTAGAGGACGAGTCATGAAGACTCATCATGAGTTGTATAGTGCCAATTATTGTCTGACTAGTAAGGTTGTAATGTCTTTTTCTTAAGTAAGACTAGACTCTCAAGATTTGTGGTCAATCAAAATAAGTCGTAAGGTGGGACTCACTATTCCACCTATGGATGGTCCACTGTTTGTATTGTGGGTATGACTAGGACCCTACTTGTCGTAAGGGTTGATGATGAGTCAAAGTGTGTTACGTGTGATCATACCATTCAAGGTGCCCAAACTTTCTACCTAGGCTACAAGTCGTTGTGATGACTCGTAACCAATGACTATGAGTCGGTACAAAACCCGCAACGACTAGGATTTATATTTCATGCATGATTTTATTTGGGCATTATGGTTTTTTCCTTTCATCTCAATACTTTCCATGACATAAAACCCTTTCTTTAGCCCTATTTAACTTAGTTAATATATCATAAACTACTCTCTCCTCTCAAACTCCCAAGTCAAAACCAAGGCTAGGGTTTTTAAGGATTAAGCACCTAGGGTTCAAATTGTTGTTTCTTATCCAAATCCCTTGGTGTATTTAGTCATGTATCTCTTCCCTAACTTGGTTTTCATAAAGGAATGTGTTTAATCATTGTTTATATGATTTTAAATTGTGGGTTTTGAATGATGGGTTAAAGGTTTTAATTGTTGTTACTTGGTTTGTTTTTCGATATTTTGGAATTATTATTCTTGCTTTAACTTGCGGTTTTTGAATTAAATGGATACATGGCATGGTGGATGGGATTGGGGTTGTGGATTCTCAAAAACTTAGGGATTTTTGTGTTGGAATTTGTATTAACCTCAATGTACTTTATAAAATTGGTTTTGAAACATGGATATATACATGATTTGACAAACTTTTGGAACCTCTCATTGCATAAAAGGATAATTGAATATAACAATGGTTTTGAAAGGCCTTGTGGCCATGGATTTGTTTCCAAATTGGAACATTGGTGTCTAATTGGCTAATTAGTTTTGAATGGCATAATGATATTGACTTGCCAGATTAAATTTGTATGATGATACTATTTGGTAAATTTCTTAATGGATGACTCCTTGTTTTAATGGATGGGTTACGGGAAAATATATTAATTTGGACTTTAAGGGAGTTGTGTAGCTCTTCTTGAAAGTTGGAGGTTTCGGGGGGGGGGGGGGGGGGGGGGGGGGGGGGGGGGGGGGGGGGGGGGGGGGGGGGGGGGGGGGGGGGCGATAATAATACTGGAAATCATGTTTGCGAGCGTAGGGATCTTGGTAACTGTATGCATAGCTCACACAATATACATATATTTTTTAAACAGTTTGAGCCTCATAGGCTTTGGCCCTTCCTCTAATTTTTCAGATTCATACGGCTAACACATGCTGGTACCTTTCTCTTGGGAAAGTTGAACCCATCAACCCATGGGTGCCCTTATGATAGTTAGAGCTACATAGTCCAGGTTAATGATTTTAAAATTCCTGCTAAAACTATGTCCTGATCTTATATATATCTATATACGATTATGTGCATCTGGTTTTGGATAGTTTTGGACTGATTTGATAATGAAATTGTCTAACCCTTCCCTGAGTAAAATGGTAGTGCTTATCCCACTAACCGTCCCTAGATGATAAATAATTTCATGATGTAGTATCCTAGGGATTCTCCGATTAGCTTGTGCAGAGTTAGGTGATTTTGGTTCATCAGTTGGTCTGTGTTGGAGTAGTAAGCCTCCATTATCCGAAAGGTCAAACATTTTGCTACTTTCTACATGAGTATAAAAATCCCATCATTTTCTTTCAATATTTTGGATTCACTTTTTGTTAATAGTAGGGTGCATGTCTTGACCTAACTTGGTATTTCAGTTTATAGAATTTTGTGGACTAATTGTGGGAATGGTTATTGTTTTAGACTTCTAGTGTCCCTTTTTGGCTATCTTTTCTATCTTTCTTATTTGTTTGGTTATCTTAAATTATTATTCATATTGTGTTTTGGTTGTCTAGGCTAAGGAGGTGGTCTCTAGTCATTGGTGGACTTGAGTTACCTATAACAACTAGTTCTTAGTTCGGGTCTTGACATGTTTTGTATCAGAGCCTAGGTTCAGGATTTTCGGGTTTCAATAAAGCCATGTCAAGTAGAGTATATTTTATGGGTGTGTAGTGCACCACACTTATAAGGGGGAGGCTACAAGGTATTTAGGAATATTTCCATATCTTGTGTTCTATTTTTGGATACAATGTTTGATTTCTTGAAGTTACTCTAATCTCTAATTTACTTGCATTTCAGATCATCCCTCTATCATGACCCGAACTGGGGCCCTAGCCATGACGAACATCCTGAACCATGAAGGCCGGTGTACCCTTCTATATCTGGTAATCATGCACAATATACATATGATAAAACAAAATGTGGAAAATGGAGATCTAGTATGGAAACATGGTCAATCTGAATTTAATCATAATACCAAACATTGTAATTCAAAAACATCTGAATAATTGCATGTGACTCAGTCTGCGAAATCTCTACTAAATCTTAAAACAACACAGTCTGAAATTTAGGACAAGGCCCCCAGTAGACCAAAACTATAGAATAATAAACAACTATAAGACATTAGGCCTTCTGGAATATAGAAGACTCTCCACTGCACAATCTTTTGTGCTGTCGGAATTAGCTACTGCTTATCTGGATCCCTAGACTGTGCCTTAGAACCGGAGAGGTTGGAGGGGGATAAGGTCAATACAGATGTATTGGCATGCAGAGCAAATCCCAAAATAATTATTTATAATCAACATATATGAGAGCAGTTTAAAACAGTACATAATCATACCATATAGTAAGAAAACACCTGGGTATGTTAGAGGACTTTGTGAAAACATTTTAAATCTGTGACACTCTTTGTATTACTTCTGCGCTAGGTGGTATACCCTACAATTTTTAAAATTCCATGGGCTATATAGAAACTTCCATTAACTCGGCAGCCAAGCCCCCAACCCAAGTGTACCTCTAGGGTCAGAGTCTCTAAATCAACTACGCCACGTGACCATCAGCAACGTACAATAATAATCTACCCTTATCGACAAATACAGTTTCAGGCTAAGAGTTTCTTGAAATCGCTCCTTCTTCGAGTAACCACCTAACCCTTTTTAAGCCCCTTTTTAAAACTCTATCAAAACATGCATTCTCTGAAAAACATACTCTAAAAATATGCTCTAAAAACATACTCTGAAAAACATGCTCTAAAAACATACTCTATTATGGCATAAATACATATGGTATCGTCATACGATTGACTTGCAAGTGACATCTCTGAGCTATTTTTAGTATATCATAAATCTCTGTATTCAAATCACAGGTTTTGAGACCAGCATCTCATTAACTCAATTCAGTGAATCTTTTTCTCAAATCTCATGTAAACACATGGAATTCTTTCTCATACACACAAGAACATATTGGTATCAAGAAACACCCTCTCAACAATTCTAAATCATGTTCAAATGCCAAGATATTGCAAAAACATCTTTGAAATCATAAAGCAATAATCTTTAATTCAACACAAGAGAGGAAGTTCATAATTTATTCTCTTAACAATGTTAAATCTCAAATTCACGCATAGACATATATATGTAAATCGGTTTAGGGGGAAAAGACCACAAGACCAAAGCAATAGTAGCGTTGAAACTTTCGAAATGCATAATCAATAATATAGTTTTCAAACCTCCATAAAATACATGCATCAAAACCTTTAAATCATGTTTTAACAATTTCAAGCCTATGTAGTTTTTAGGATAAACCCCGCGTACCTCTATTCCAGAAAATAATGGATTCTTCTGAAAGCTTACAATTTGGGAATCCGAAAATCTTCAATATGTTTCTTAAACTGACGGTTTAATCTTGATTTCTCTTGAATCCATTGTAAAACCCCAAACTATGTTCTTGGAGATTTTTTAAGAATGTGACTCTATTTTTGCTTAGTAGGGATTAAATCCCATGTTAGAGACGATAAGGGATTGGATAAATACCAAATTACCCTTAATAATACAGACTGGAAGCTAAATATTTAGCTTGGCGTGATCCACCAGGCGGCGCCCTGCCTAGAGCACCGAAGTACCTAGGGCTTCGCCCCATCTAGAGAGGTGCTAAAACCTGGGCGGTGCCCTGCTTAGAGCGGCAGGTACACCAGGAAGCGCCAGCATATCACCTCGAGCTACTAAGATTGAACACCAAACATGCCCTTAGGCTCTTCTAAAAATTCCAAAACTCACCCGTAATGCACTAGGACCTTGCCCCATCACAACGCAACAAGAAAATATACAATCAGAGGTCGGAAAGGTCTCAAAATAATTCACCAAAGTTGGGAAGCTTATTAAATGTAGAAAGTCTCAACACTTAGCCAAATTTTTGAGTGCTAAGCTTCTCTTGACAAGTATAAAAAGTCTTTAACAACTCAAAAAAATTTTGGGGTGTTACATTATCTCCCCCTTGGGAACATTCTTCCTCGAACATCGCTAACTACGCTGAGATTACTGATCGGCTGGACTTACTTGAAGGACGAGAACATCTGAAACATATCTATACGACATAAACTACTGATATACTGACTCTTCTGCTAAGTATGCATAGCTGATGCATGGAATACCCGTTGACACTATTGATGAGCTGAACTCTTATAATAAACATGGATATTTGATACATAGATCTATGACTGAGTTTTTCTCATGAACGCATGACTGAATGCAATGATAAGCTGAACTTCCACTACAGAGCATGCATATCTAATGCATAAGTATCTGACAGAACTGACTCTTAAAAGTATGACTGATTATCTAATGATAACTGATGCAAAGCTTGTAATGAGAATCCGAGCATGAATGTGTATGGACTTAAGGAATTCACACACCTAAGAGTTATAGGATATCTCCTCCCTTGGGTACTATGTCCCTCTAATTCGTTATATACTAAGAGATATGGTCAATTAAAGTTGACCTAAGTTTTGATGCTAACTCAAACTCGAACGACGGGAAAGCTTTTAACCCGTCCTTGAGTTAGGGGACCTCTATGATCTTAATTCATGCTCAAATAGGTCCCGACACTACATAATTGATTATCATGCCAAATTCGCATCAATGGAATTGATTATCTCTTGGGGATGGTCCAATGCATGAGACTTCGTATAGCAGGACTGGGTGAAATGGTGGAAAACCACAGTACTTGTCTTCCTGACTGTTAAATTGAATTTCAGGCTATACATACTGAATTATACTAAACACTTACCCCCAACTGGAGTATTTCTTCAACACTTATTCTAAAAAAGTTTTAGTAGCATTAGGGATCAAGGAATCTTAGGCATGATTTACATAAGGCATATAATTAAGGAATCACAACCTTGGCGCTACTCTATTACATGGAGTATAGACATTTAGCTCATAAGGTAGGATAGAATTTCCAAGCCTTTGGCAATGAAACTTCTTACTTTCAAGCTTAGCTCACTTATAGAATACTCCCTTAATTATACTATCCCCTTCAAATACCATATACATTCGATTCAACTTATAATTTCGATATGGGCATTGACAACTCTTTCTACTAATGTCTAAAGTAACATGAATCCTTCACTGTGGTCAAGCCTAATTCTAAATCATAAGATACAACATACTACACCAAGATACTAGTCTAAACCTTATGATTCAATCATCTATATCCCCCTTTAGAGATCACACCTTAAGCATAACGTGCCTTACCACTTCAATGATTTAACTCTGAACTCTTACTATGGATTCACTAACGTATATTGTGATCCTTTACTAAAATCCCAACGTCATTCAAACCTATCTCTATAACCACATATGAACTTCAAGGAAAACACTAATCAAGATGTACTTCATATATTCTCTAAACCACCATCAATACAACTCCCTCGCGCTACACCAAGAATATACACACACAAATTCTAACTAACAACAATGTGAATCAAAGACTTGGCACCAATCGTACTTCTCACTATAGCCTTATCTAAAATAAGCATACAATGATCTTTTATCAACAAGAAACATTCGCTCATCATAACTGTCATTTTATAAGAAGGAGTCACAGAAAAGTTAGAACATAAGATCTTAAAGTATAAGAGGATATATTACAAAACTTGACACTTAACTGAGGCTTGAGAAACAGCGAATAAATATCAAGGATTCATCAAAGTGATCTGGGTTAAGAGTATACCCGTCTTAAAGTTGAATCTCGCCAATTATTTGGCGTATAGCATGAGTTATAGGAACTGAGCACACTATAAAGTGTGAATACATGAGTCATGAGCTGCATGACCTCAATTTGGAGTTCATAACATATGGAATGTGATTTCAACTACCGAATGAAATAAAACTCCTCATTTCATAACTGGAAGAGTACATGATTCTCTATCACAAGCATGAACATGAACCATGATCATGGAACTGAAACACAAGGCATGAGTAGGTATTGGGATCACTGAAAATTACTGAGATAAGAATGGGTTGAGATTCACCCTCACCTTCTGATGCTCTATACCATACTGCATCACTACTAAAATCTGAGACATTACTTGGTTATTTGTTCTATCATCTCCCCCTTAGCTTAAAGCCATCGCGATACTAGATTCTAAATTCAACCATACTTACGGTACTCGAGGGTATGGAATACAATAATACACGCAATTAGTAGAATTTAACTGAAATGACCGCACTTAGAAGTGGAAAACCCACTACGAATATCACCTTCTGAGATACACTCTATCTTTCTATAGCCTTTAGTAATCATCATATAATACTTGAAGACTTACTAACTTCGAATCTTCACAAGTATCCCTGAAGTTAAAGTGCACACCCTCTAGTACTTTTACTCTTATTTCTAATAGCGCAATTTTAAAAGACTCAAACTTAGATTCTAACACTTAACATGGATATCACTAAGCCTTTAATGAACCACTCAATATCTGTCATAGCCTACCAATATAGCAACTTCAAACTTATAATCCTCTAACCATGAGAATCAAGATCACATTAAAAGTCTCAACACTATCAAACAAATCTACTTAACTTAGCCATTTAGAACACCATATACCATCTAACTAGTCTTTTTCCACCTCTCAACTCAATGGTACCACTAGCCACACACAACACGAAATGTCCTTAGAAAAATACTGCAACCTCATATCACATTTGTATACTTCAACATCATACTTCATATTAAATCCAATAAACTTAATCTCTTGCATACAATATTCAAGCCAAGTAGATCACTTCCATAAAATCGGTATCATTACCCAAGAAATCATCACAACTACCTTAATGGTCATCAACTGTCCAACTTAATGTCCAGTGCTAACATGATTTTCAATCCAACCGTACACACAATTCTCACTAAATATTCATCATTAATCTTAAGCCACTACTCTTACAACCACCTCCTATACTTAAATTCAAGCCTATAGTCAAGAATGAATCATCTACCACCAATGAAGAATGCAACATAATATACTAGTCCATCAAATTGGGACATTCTACCCAATGCCTCAAAAATTTACTACGCACCTTCTCACAAATAGTACTAGTTTACAACTACCAACGAAAAGAAGTTCAAGGATTATAGTCACATAATAGACTTAATTAACCATAATCTTATATTATAACCCCATACAATATTATTTACTTATACGAATTTCTCACATCACACTTACTTATCCAAGCATAAATTTAGACTATCTTCAACTTCCACATAACCATAGGTCTATAATTATATCTTACAGGCTAATCTAGCCATTTTCATACTTCAAGCAAACAACAATTCACCTTGACTAATACCTCTTTCTCTTCCTTTTACTAAAATAACACTCAAGGAAATATCCTTTTATTATCGACGCATGCAAAATGATTCGTCCATATATATATTCAACCAACACAAGAACAACAAGTTAAATAACAAGTTGCTAGTGAATCGAAATAGGCCTCACACGGCTTCACTAGACTTTGATTTTTTTGTGTTTTGAACAAGAAAATGAAATGAATGACAAGGCAACTAAGCGAAAGATCCCCACACGGCTTCACTAGACTTTTTGTTTTGAACAACTCAATGATGACAAGATTACAAGAGATAGAAACTTGACACACAAAAATCAATGGTCTAAGAATACACATCTTACTCTATATAAATAAAGATATAAGTCAAATACTTCTCCCACAGACTACCATAGAATCCACACATACTACTAGCTACTACATTAGTCTATCACTATAAAGGGGTAAATTATCCCTAAATATTAGCTATTCAACAAAAATATTTATCTACACAAAATTATCCTCACTCTAACTTCTAACCTTGTGGCTTCACATCACCAACTTCTTGGTCCAATATTGCAACCAATAGGTCATTACACCAACACTTTAACTTATACTTCTATTCGGGTGGAAATACAGTTCCAACACTCAGCTATATATCATTCTCTGTTAGGCATGACATAGTTAACATTAATTTTGACAAAGTACCAAATATACTTAATACAGAAGGCTAAAAAGAATGATTTCATCAATATTCTCTGAAGCACTAATGGACTCTACTCAAGACCTTGCAAAATTTTAAAATCTTATATGGTTCAATCAGAAAGAACAATAACATTTAGACTCTAAAACTCTGCACTTGAATTGCCCCAATAATGAGACATGTCTAAGAACATTAGAGTAAGGAAAGAATTGGGATGACTTTTCTTTCATATATATGATGCCATAGCACGAATTAGAGTATGGGAGAGGAATATTCTGACTCTATTGCATGAACTAGAACATGAAGAAAGAGAAACATTCCTAAATAGCTTGTAGCCTCCTACTTGTAAGTGTGGCGTACTACACACCTATAAATATAACTCTACCTGATGCTATTTTATAGACACCCTAGGACCATGAACCATGCTCTAATACCAAGTTTGTCATGATCTAAATTGGTGCCCTAGCCGTGACGAGCATCCCAAACTATGAAGGTCCCATACGCCCTTTTGTATCTAGTAATCATGCATAATATTCATGTGATAAAAGAAAATGTGGAAAATGGAGATCTAGAATAGAAACATGGTCAATCTGAATTTAATCATAATACCAAAAACTGTAATTCAATAATATATGAATAATAGCAGTCTGACTCAGTCTGCAAAATCTATACTAAATCTCAAAACAACACTGTCTGAAATCTGGGACAAGGCCCATAGTAGACCAAAACTATAGAATAATAAACAACTGTAAGACATTAGGCCTTCTGGAATATAGAAGGCTCAACACAGCACAATCTCTTCTGTTGTCGGAATTATCTACTGCTTATCTGGACCGCTAGACTGTGCCTCAAAACCTGAGAGGTTGGAAAGGGAGGGGGTCAATACAAATGTAATAGAACGTATAGCAAATATTAAAATAATCATTTATAATCAACATATATCAGATCATTTTAAAACAGCTCATAATCATACCATATAGTAAGAAAACACATTGGAATTTTAAAGGACTTTGTGAAAATATCTAAAATCTGTGACAGTGTTTGTATTACTTCTACGCTAGGTGGTATAGCCTATAATTCTGAAAATTCCATCGGCTGTATGGAAACTTTCATTAAATCGCCAGCCAAGCCCCCAACACAAGTGTGCCGCAAGGATCATAGTTTCTGAATCTACTACGCCACCCGGCTATTTCCAGTGTACAATAATAATCTACCCATATCAACAAATACGGTTTCAAGCAAAGAGTTGCTTGATCTTGCGCCTTCTTCGGGTAACCACCTAACCCTCTTTAAGTCCTTTTTTAAAACTCTATCAAAATATGTATTCTTTAAAAAACATAATCTGAAAACGTGCTCTGAAAACATACTCTAAAAACATGCTCTGAAAACATACTCTATTATGGCATAAATACATATGATATCGTCATATCATTCACTTGCAAGTCACATATCTGAGCCATTATTAGTCTATCATAAATCTTCGTATTCAAAACACAAGTTTTGAGGCCAGCATTTCATTTACTCAATTCAGTGAATTTTTTTCTCAAATCTCATGTAAACACATGCAATTCTTTCTCATACACACAAGAAGATATTGATATCAAGAAACACCCAATCAATATTTCCAAATCATGTTCAAATGCCAAGATATTGCAAAAACATCTTTCAAATCACAAAACCATGATCTTTATTTCAAGACAAGAGAGGGATTTCATAATATATGCTCTCAATAATCTCAAATCTCAAATTCATACATATACATATATATGTAAATCAATTCAGGGGGAAAAGACCACAAGGCCAAAGCAATAGTAGCATTAAAACTTTTGAAATGCATAATAAATAATATAGTTTTCAAACCCCCATAAAATGCATGCATCAAAACCATTAAATTATGTTTTAACAATTTCAAGCCCATGTAGTTTTTAGGATAAACCTTGCGTACCTCTATTCCTGAAAATACTGGATGATTTTTGAAGATTACAATTTGGGGATCCCAAATCTTCAATCATTTTCTATAACTGATGGCTAAATCTTGATATCTCTTAAACCCTTTGTAAAAACCCTAAACTATGTTCTTGGAGAATTTTGATGAATGTGACTATATTTTGGCTTCCTAGGGATTAAATTCTATGTTAGAGAGGATAAGGGATTGGAGAAATACCAAAATATCCTTAATGATACAAACTAGAATCTAAATATTTGGCCCAGCGTGATCCACTAGGCGGTGCCCTTCCTAGAGAACCGGAGTACCTAGGGCGTCTCCCCATCTAGAGCGATGGTAAGACCTAGGCGGCGCTCCGCATAGAGCAGTGAGGTACATCAGGCGGCACCTATATATCACCTCGAGCTACTAGAATTGAACACAAATCATGCCCTTAGGCTCGTCTAAAAATTCTAAAACTCACCCGTAATGTACTATGACCTTGCCCCACGCAACACAATAAGAAAATCTAATATCGGAGGTCAGAGAGGTCGCAAAATAATTCACTGAAGTTCAGAAGAATATGGAATGAATAAAGTCGCAACACTTAGCCGAATTTTTGAGTGCTAATCTTCTTTTGACAAGCTTAAAAAGGCTTTAACAACTCGGAAAATTTTTGGGGTGTTACATCTCCCTGAAGATCTAATGTTCATAGAAACACCTCTGGAAGTTTTAACATGCATGAAGATGATGTGAATGGAACTTGCCCTGTCTGTGTAGTGCAGACCCGGTCTAGGGTGCCGGATCCTGATTGTACTACCCCATGTGGAGTTCCACCAGCCCCTATTAGTGTTTCGTGGGCTTCCTAGGTATACTCATGCCCTAATGCCTCAGGGTAGTATTTCAAATGTGGTATTTCTCTAATCTATTTATATGCTTACTCAATTAGTGACCTCTCAGCCCTATATGTCTAACCATGTTGGTTTCGTTGCTCCTTTTTCTGATGCCACTTGACTTGGCTAGTTTATGAGGTTGAATTCCTCAATATTTACAGGCTCTAAGGTTGTGGAGGATCCTCAAGGGTTCATTTATGAGATGGATAAAATCTGTTGGGTGATGCGTGCTACTTATTCTGAGGGTGTAGAGTTTGTTGCATATTAGTTAAAGAATGTGGCATATTAGTGCTATGAGTAGTGGGTGCAGTGGAGGATGATAATGTTGAGCCGACATTATAGGATGAGTTTTATGGTGCTTCTGACATGAACCAAAATTAGGCCTTGTCGTATGGGCATATCAAGCCCAACAAGGTCTAAAGACCGCCTTATTAACCTAACTTAACTGTCACATCAATCCTTAAGTATTGGACGAACTCCAATCATATAGCAAGATAGTGTAAAAATGACTAGCAATCATAACTTAAGAAATTTCTAATCCAACCACTAATTATAACATGATATATAAGATACCCAAGTCCACATTCATCCAAAAGCCTATACCTATCCAATGTCTATAATATGTCGAGACATGCCCCCGATGGAAAGCCAAAAACCAAGTCGATGACATAAGGTAAAAAGACTATGAAATGTATGCCTTCTGGAGTATGTAAACTTACTACTTCAAAGTCCACACACGATCCACTCGAGGACCTAGTCACTATGTAGAAAGAGAAGAAAAAGCTTCGGCCCCTTTGTTGCATGGGGACACCGCGTTCAGAGACGGTTAACGGTTAGAGCACTAGCATGTAACTCAAGGGTAACGATAAAATAGTGCCGTTTTTCAATACCAAGTCTAACCATCATAAGCCACCACATTTATACACATAGACATATTGATATAAATAGATACATCAAGTCTCCAAAAGGTAACAAGGACAAACATGTATTTCAAAGCACCCAATCACGGACCATGAAGTGGAGGACTGTAACCTTCCACCTACATAGGTTATATCAAGAAAGAGGACTCTAACCACAATTCATGTTATTATGAAAATGTACTACAACCACAAGACTTTTTCTCTACAAGTGGACCCTAACCACAATCTATTTTGCTAGACAAGTGGACTCTAACCACTAGCCATCTTATCTAACAAGTGAACTCTAACCACAAGCCATCTTATTATGCAATTGGACTCTAACCACAAGACATTGTGTCCATTACTTGTCGAAATTGGGACTATAAACCTTTTTCCTTGCATTCAGATCCACTCAATTAAATAATTAAGGACTTTAACCCACTTATCCATTTTAAGACATCAAGGCCAGAATCCAGTGCCATACACTACTAGAAGATCTTTTTGAACCATCAATCAATCACCTTAATATGCCAATTCCTTAGTTGCAATTACCATTCAAGTCAAGTTGTGGTCATCAATACATTTATCAAACCATTCATTAGCATTCTTACACCAAGCTTTTTTTTAAACACAATTCATTCTGATGTTTAGGGACTCAAACCCCTTTGTAACCAAACGAACCACCAAGGTTACCAATGAACTCATTAAAGGGCCAAAAAGTATTTACAAGGTCATTTACCAATCATTATTGCTCTTTAATCCATTACTTTAGTTTAAATCACCATCAACATGTGACTAGTTATTTCTAATAGACATTTTCACAAACACCTTGAGGGCATACCTTTACAAAGATCAACACCCAAGTGAAAACCATCAATATTAGGGTTAATCATGACCCACTTGTTATACCACAATCATTAAGCACTCACATATGCCAATCATTACCAAAACCATGTATAAACATAAGTTTAAACAAGCGTAAACATTACCCATCACTAAAAATCAAAACCCTTAACATTTGTTTCAACAACCACTATTAAAAATTAATAAAAATATTTAAGCAACATAATGTTTTATAAATAATAATAAGGGAAGATTCACATGACTTATACAAGATAATTCATGAAAATATTCTTGACCCCCTTACCCTTTAGATGAATTCTCTTGAAACCCTATCCTCCAATCATGTTGAAGAAGTTTTCAGAGTGTTTTAGAACGTTTTTTAACTTTAAAATGTGAAGAATGAAGGAAAAAATAAGGTTATAAGTCATGGGTTATAAGGATTGAGGTGGTGGGAAATCTCAAAAATGTCCTCAGCTTAAAAGCTTAAATTTAAACCTCAGAGGGTACGACTCACCCTATTGACCCGTACCCTAGGGTAAGAGTGGTACCCTAACTCATATCCTAGGACTCTCTTTGGAACCCCTTACTAATAAATATATGACAAACATGTGTAAGACCCCATAAAATCCTAAGTCTAGAATTTAGATATTTAAGCTTCTCAAGCTCAAAGACTTAGAAAAATTTTGCAAGTGTTCAACACTTAGTCTCATTTTAGACCTCCATACTTTAGAGATTTATTTGATGACCTTCCCAACCTTAATTTTTGGATTTTCAAGTTACATTATGATGGGGTAAGGTCGTAGTACATCTCGGGTAAGTTTCAGAATTTATTAGATAGCATAAAGGCGTGTTTGGGTTTCCAAAATAGTAGCTCGGGGCGATAAGCCCACGTCGCCCCAACTAGAGCACTGCTATAAGGTAGGCACCACCCCCTGAATCACCCCAGGCCAATTTCTGTAGTCCAGCTCCATGTCCTTGATGGTATTTTGGTCAATTTTTATCCATATATAAGTCCCAAATATGGGATTGAGTCCCCAAATCACCTAATTTCACTAATTTTTATCAAAATTCACTCAAAAAATATCAATAAAAAGTCTAGGGTTTAATTGGGGGTTTCAAGTTTCAAGAAAATTCCATAAATTTTTAATCTAAGGTATGCGTAGTGTTCATCCACGGATTCCTTTTGTTTGTAGCGTTCAAGAATCAATCTTTAAATACTAAATTATGATTATTTCGTTGTGATATGATTTTATACATATTGGTGGTTGTTATTTGTGTTGTAAAGTAGTATTTTCATGGAGATTATGATCATGTTAGTTAGAACCTATGAATTTGAGTGGTTTAATATGGTGAAACTTGTGAATATACCTATGCCTTAAATAGTGCATGCAAGGTGTTTCATAAAATGCTTAAGATGCTAGCAATTCATGTTTTCATGGTTCCAACGTATCTAAATAACAAGTCAATGTTAACTATTATAATTTAATATGAATTCCATGCTAGTGTAGTGTTGCTATTATTGTGGTATGAAGCATTCATGATAATGGAGCTATACAATATGTACATGATATATATATATATCAATGCACAAGATGTTGAAAAACTACATGTGATATACTATCCCCTACTTATGATGTTATAAAGTGTGAACTCTAATATTTTGATCAAGTCAGTCATGTGTCTCAGTTGTGTGCCTAGGGCCATGTCATATTTCACGAAACCCAAAATCAAGCCATGATTCTGTAGAATTTAGTCAGACATGTGACTCAGGAAACCTTATGTTCTCAGTTTGTTATCAGATATTAGTAGTATTCTGTTAGTTAACGGAATACAATAAACTAAGTCCATGTCTTATTAGTTAATCATGTTCAGTCTCTTCCGATGGGAGTAGGAGTTAGCACCAAGTAAACCCAAGGATGGGAACACACACTGTCAGATGAAGTTGTGATTCTTAGCAGTCATTCTTGTATTCCGAAACTATGTAGCCAGCATAAGTTGAGACATCAACACTGTTAGATGAGGGTTGATGAGGTGGCTTAGCACTTTCAGATGAGGGACCCACCGTTCTCTTTTGGGAACACTGTCAGATGAGGGTTACCTACAGTTTGTCCTTACCAATGGCGTGGTATTGACACCCTTCTAGTTAGGGAAGATATTGGACCCCAACTTATCCATAATGGCACATATGGGGAATGTCGGTTAAACAACTACCTCTCATAGTTTCAGAATCACTCTTAGTAAAAGAACTCAGATAGTTCTTCAGATATTAGTATACCAGGGCTGTCAGATATAGTCAAATTCAGTTACAGTACGGAACTCAGATTATTCTATCAGATTCAGGACTATCATACACAGTCGCCTATGTCATTAGAACTACAGTATTAGTCATGTTAGTTATCAGTAAACCATGTATTAACATACAAATATAGATATTACGCAATCATGATTTCAGTTACTATGTACGCATGTTTGCACTCTCATATTTATATTAGTCAGTCAGTTAGCATTGTTCATACATGTAAACCTTTTTGCATTTAGCCTACCTCACTCATATACTCAGTACTTTTAGTTGTACTGATGCATTTGCGCTATGGTGCTTTGTTTCATGTTACACCATAGGTTCAGAGACACTAGTTCCAGATCAGTAGTAGCATTCCATTCACAGAGTTACAGTGAGTCCTCATCCATTCGAGGATGATATTATTTTAGTTAATTCATTATTTCAGTTTAATTTTGTGAGATAGAGTTAGTTGGAGACATGTTCCTTCAACTCCTTATTTCAGACAGTATTTAGAAGCTTTTAGATTCACTCCAGATTTGATTTAGTTCTCTGTTGTTTTGGGTATTCGTTACCCCATATGGATGTCATATTTTATAAGATTCTTTATTTAGTTGAACCCTATGGACTATTATTTATGTTTTCTATATTATTACATCATATATTGTAGTTTACAAGTATAGATATTAGTCATGGGTTAGTTTGTGGTCCTTCAGGGTCATAAGCATCGTGTAGCATTCTGTTTTAGAAAATCGGGGTGTTACAACATACATGACTCATACCCTAGGGTATAAATGGTACCATAAAAATCGTACCCAAATATTGTCCACTAGATCAAGCTTAACACATCATATTACTAGTACCCTATCATACGACTTGGGAGAAGATAATTATACCTTTGATAGAATATAATCCCCACTACACTACCTAACATATGAGTGAGAGGATGTAAAATCATATCATATGGTAAAACTAGTACCCATAAGTCATACCCTAACAAGAAATATCAATTAAGGGATTTTTTCTAAGGGTTCAAAGCCAAGGTATTTCATCTCTCTATGACAGCTTTTTTCATTAGGAGTTGAGTAAAGCTAAGGTAGAGGATTTTGTGAATTTAAGGCAAGAAAGTATGACTTTAAAGAAGTATGCCTTGAAGTTCCATAAGATGTCCCATTATGCATCGGAGTTGGGTCTAGCATAAAGACTAGAACGAGGAAATTTTCTTCTGGGTTGTCTCGAGACTTAGTATTAGAGTCTAAGTCTAATATGTTCAGCATTACATCAATATCTCCATGCCTATATTTTATATGCAGTAGGTGAAGGCTAAAAAGAAAAGAGATATAGATATGGGGGAGAGGCATAATACAGAGTTCAGGTATTCAGTATAGGGTAGAGGTCAGCAAGCCAGATGGAGAAATAGTAAATAGTAAAGCAAGAAAAAGACTTGGGGAAATTCAGGTACTTATACTTCGGCTAATGCTCCTTATCCCTAGCCATCTAGTGATCATCGTGTTCAGGTTAGAAAAGTTCTTATGGTGCAAGGTGGCCACTCTCAGGCTAATGGAGATCAGTCAACCCTACCATATCCTCTTTGTAGATTTTATGGTCAGCTTCGCGTGGGCTATTATGATAAGGGGAGAAATAGGTTCTTTAATTAAGATCAGCTTGGTCACATGCAGCAAGACTATCCTGTGGCTAAGGTATCCACTATGACTAATAAAGTTTCGATCTCCACTTCTTAAACCTTTGCACCAAAGGTTGCTATTTTTAGCATCGACACTAGCCAAAATCGTCTCTATACACAAGCCATTTATCAAGAATTTGAAGCATTTCCTAAATTTATTATTGGTATGTTACAATTTTTATCTTATAATGTGTATTATGTTCTTGATCTGGGGTCTACTCTTTCTTATGTTATCCCTTATGTGGCTGTGTATTTTGTTTTGTTACCAAAACTATTTTCAAACTTTTATCTATATCTACTTTAGTGGGCGATTCTGCGATGCCTAAAAAGATCTATAGGGGTTGCATGGTGTGTATCTTTTATAGGAAGACATTGGTATATTTGGTACAGATGGACATGGTAGATTTTGATGTAATCTTGGGGATGGATTGGATTTATTCTTACTATTCTTATTTGTATTATAGGACCCAAAAGGTCAGTGTCTAATTCCCTAATTAATCGATTATAGAATAGAGGGGAGTTACTTAGTGACTAAAGAGAGGTTTATTTCTTATCTTAGTGCCCAAGAATTTATCTATAAGGGGTTTCTCTATCATTTGGTTTGGGCTAAAGATTCTAGTTTTGAGGTTCCCTCCTTGTAATCTATCCTTGTGGTGAATCAATTTCCTAAAGTGTTTCTCGATGATCTTCTTAGAATTCCTCCTGATAGGGATATAGAATTTAGGATTTATCTACGACTGGATACTCGTCATATCTCTATTCTTCCTAATAGAATAGCTCTGACTGAGCTAATATAGTTAAAAGAACATTTAAAGGATCTCCTTGATAAGTGCTACATTCATACTAGTGTTTCTCCATGGGGTGCTCCTATGCTTTTTATGCGAAAGAAGGATGGGTCTCTTTCGATGTATATAGACTATCGTAGTTGTATAAGGTTATTGTGAAGAATAAATATCCTCTTCTTAGGATAGATGTTCTTTTTGACCGGCTTTAGGGTGATTGATGCTTCTCCAAAATTGATCTTCATTTGGTTTATCATCAGTTTAAGATTAGGATAGATGATATTTCCAAGACTACTTTTGAAACACAGTATAGTAAGAATGAGTTTTTGGTTATGTTATTCGGGTTGACCAATGCTTCATCTACTTTTATGGACCTTATGTATCAGGAATTGAGAGAACTTTTGGATTTATTTGTGATAGTATTTATTTATGAAATCTTGGTGGATTCTAAGAGTGAGAAGTATTATTCCAATCACCTCCAAATTGTGTTGCAGACCCTTGAAGATCAGTACTTGTACGCAAAATTTTCTAAGTGTGATTTTTGGTTGAATGTTGTGAATTGTTTTGGCATTTATTTGGTGTCGCCCAGGACAACACTCTAAATAGAAGTATACTATGCTTGATTGAAAATAGAATCACCCAACTAGGATGGGGTCGATCCTACAGGAAAACTTAAATAGTTTCTTGACTTGAGGCAATCCACGAGTAGTACTCGAAAGTAAATGGGGTATTTCAGTATCAATTGTAAGTAGTAATCAAATCTTAAGTGCTTTTGAGTTGGCTTCTTAACTCCGTAACTCTCTCGTGATCAACCCAACTATTCTATTATTCTTCTTGTAAATTCTATGAGATAGTTATTATCAGTCGCTTATTAGGTACAAATTAAAATCTCACCCTTTACATATTAGTTCCCAGGGTGTCATATTTTTGCTCCTTGCTTACTTTTTTTTAGTCTGAAGTGATTAGCTGAGATGTGGGGATTAAAATGTCGACGTAGAGGGATCTCAAATCATTGTCTTAAATTCTTTTCCTCGTCACGAACTCCTTATTAGAGATGGATGCAAATACAGGCTATCTAAAGCTACTGCAGCTACTTGAGATAAATTATTATGAAGAAGATTAAGAAATAAAAAGAAACCATAGAACAGATGAGCATCATACTTCCTTTATGTAGATAATCCATTAGGGTTTCCGCAACCCATGTTAAGGAAATTATCCACTTATTTTTGTGCAAGAAACCATGATTATCAATGAAAAACACATAATATGAATTGCACAAAAATAAAATGAATAAACTCCAAAGTATTGGATTGAATAAAACCAAAAATTTTAAGAATAATTGTAAAAGTATTGTAAAGTATGGTCTCCTATGATAATAATGTGCAACCTCATACAAGATAAATCCAAGGATATTTATAGTATTAAAGAATAACATAAAAATTCTAATAAAAATAGGAAAGGTAAAGTTATGTCGATAGTTAGTATAACTCAGTGTTCACTCATACCGGCATCTTATGAGTCGTACCCTGCCTTTTTATGTCTATTCCAGTGTTTGTTCTCCCAAGGCTTCAACTTTCTGTTCTACGTACTACTTTCTTATGAGTCATACCTGCTTGTACAACTCGTCTCCTTTACTTGTATCTACCCGGGCTTTTGTCTTTCCAACCTCTTAATGTTGGTTTATGTATGACTTCCCTATACGAGTCATACTCAAAATTCCAACTCGTATACTTATGAGATATTAAGTCATGGGTGCTAGCTTAGGTTCTGTTATGCATACGACTTATCTATATGACTCGTATTCTCGCGTACAACTTGGATACTTGAGTTGTATCTACCCTATACTTAGCTCTTCAAATTGACTTTTGGTTCTATTATGCATATGATTCATCATAGGAGTCATATCGGATGTTTACGACTCATGAGCTAACTCATATCTTGATTTGAATTTGTCCTTTTTAGGTCTTTTTCTTTTCTTTTCATTCCAGCATTGTTGAAGACCTGTTTCACCAATAATTTACACCAAAGTGCATCTTATCTAACAAAATATCTTAAGTTCACTCATAAATTTATAGTTTAAAGCATCAAAAGTGTCGTGTTTCCACGACACATCAACACCCTCAACTTAAACTTTTGCATATCCTCAGGCAAACAAAACCAAACTCAATTTTTGTATACAGAGACGATGCTTAAATAGGAAGTTCTTAAGATATCCACGTAGTGAATTTTAACTAAATTTCAATCTTTGTTATTCCCCTCCTAATTTTAACTCTCAAAACTCAAATAGCATATAACCATTTAATACACATAGAAACATGAGTGATTCTAATGATGGCATTACATTAGCAATAGACAACTGGGAAGAGACAAAAATTACATTCACTAAACAATCTAGCAACCTATCAACATAACACATGTGTGCTCCAAGTCACAGAAATCCCATTCACTCTTCTTATGGATAAATCAAACTATACAAGGATATAACAAATGACTCTCTAGCTCACAAAGAAGTATCACCGGTGAATACATAATACCATAGGATTGCCCTTATTTTCTCTTCCTAAGTTTTCAAAAAGTCATGGTAAGATCACTATTGGACTTTACTCGGCTTGTAACATAGGCTTGGGAATGGTATGATATCTTTTGGGATTTATTTAGTAACTAAGCCTCTTGGACACTACACATTTCTTGGGGTCCACTTAATTTTCCATTTTTTTCTTTTAGTTTCCGCCCTTATGTCTCCCTTTTTCTTCTAAGCTTATTTTAATTAGACTATGTGTGGTAATCTAACTTTTATTTTTCCTTTCTTTTTTTTTTTTTTTTTCATTGCAACTTTTCTTTCTCTTTTTTTCACCACACCTATTCAAGTTTCAACTATTTTCTTTTACCAACTTTCTTCATGCTCATTTTATCCTATGCACCCCTATAATAGCCAACCTCAACTTACGCAGTTTTCATGATTTTAGGTGCACAGTGTCCTCAAAAAACCAGGGCCAAACAATTTCATTGTAAGGTAAACGGGAAGGTGAAATTGGTGTAACAAACAAAAATTGGTCTATTAAAGCTCAAATATTTTATTCAAAGGGATTCATTTATTTGGTTAGGATATTTAGGTTCAGGTGGACTCACATAAAAAGGACTTATGATCAGTTTCTACTTGACTATCTTATATCTAGGCAAAAGCAACTGGGCAAGTTCTAAATTTCGACACACCGAGATCTCTGTATACCTCACACGCACTTGCACATGGTTACACTACTAAGTATTAGTTATCTAGCTATACAACCATTTATCCCTAATTGTTCAATCCATAGTTCTAATTCAATTTCTATATTTACAACATCCTCATATAGATATACTCATCACACAGTCATAGCAAAAAAAAATTTGAGGGGTCAATTTTTCAACACAATTAAATTAAACACGAATTTCATCATACTTATTTCAAATCAGCAGTGTTTCACAAACAACAAATCAAATTACAAAATCAAAAATACAAAAAATACTTTTCATGATAAATGAATTTTAAAAATAATATTTAAAAATCTCAATAAAATATAATTTACTACAATAGGCGCGCTGATTTTCTCCCTATCCGAGCTGCGTGCAACAAACCTGGAAGTCATAATAGACTTTTAGTTTAGCTACTTATACTTTTAAGCTACTCCTAGATTTTCAATAATAACCCCATCACCAACAAAAATCATTTCATTGCCCTTAGTGTTGCAAATATAAATAAATATAGTGAGAATTGAATGGCATACCTAAGCATTTAAGGAGCCATCTCATCAGCACATGAAGCCTCAGATAGGGTCATACTCTCATCAGCTACTGTCCCATCAGTCGGGACTTCATCAACATTACTAGTCGGGTGTACAAAATATACCCCTCAGTATCAATCACTGGAGCGCTCGATCCATCATCTCCCATAGCTATCTCATGGACCCGTTGCTCCAGGTCTTACTCATCCTGAATGCTCTAAGATCTGGCCTTTATTTCTGTTGCTTTGTCTTCCTTTCTCTTTTTCTTTCTCTCATGCCTCTCTTCCCAAGTTTCTTTAACTGATACCTCGGTTGGGACTGCCCAAATGTTAGGAACATGGACTGTGGGGATCACTTTCGCTATAATAGCTCTACAACCATCGATCTATCATAGAGCTCTGTGACCATACTCTTTGTTTGGGCAACCTCAGAATTGATTGGAGTAACATTGATCATTTATCCACTTCTCAGCTGTATAGTGATCCTCAACTTTAATGTATCCAGGCACCCTTGGACTTTTTTGTATTGACTCTCAAGTTGTGTGTCAAGAAAAGGCTTTACACCTTATCTCTCAAGATAAAAAATTTAATAGATCAAAGTCATAACCAACCATGATGCTAGCTATCATAGATGGCTGCACTATGTTAAGCACATCATCTTTTGTAGATAGTCACAGCCTGTGTCGGGCTAACATCCACTAAGTCTTACCCTCAAAGTTAAGTGTACTCTTCTTTATCTTTTTTGAGACCACCATGGGACCTTCTACAACACAAACTGCATTTTATCTATTCGAGGTTATATGCTCGGCCATCATCCTAAAAATGGCCATCTTATCCTCAACACCCAATGTCCTCTTGGTTATCTTTCTCATCTTTTCCATTTTGAAGTCCATCTCCCCTAAGTTGGCTGAAGCTTGATACTTTGATCCATATATAAATCTACCACTAGTACGGGGTTGAATGTCCACCTGTATGCCTCGAATCACAAGTGATAGAATAGGATCACAACCCATATATAATTGTCCCTGTGGATATGATCTATGTCGCTCACCTTTGTATGTTTCATAGAATACATGAACAAGGACATTACGATAACTACCGAGTGCCCTCGTTATCCGCTCAACTCTATTCTACCTGAAGCGCTCTTCAAAACCCGATAAGTCTTACATCCCAGTGGTCATCAACCTTCTCACTAAATATAGTACCCTTATGATCTTGCAACCTAGAAGTTGGAACAACCTAATTTTGAAAGTCTCTATCATATCGTGTTACCCCCATCATTCAATGATAGGCACTGGTGCATTGGCAACTGTAAGTGGGGGTCATGTCGGTCGATTGGGGTCATATCTACATCCTCTAAACCTTGCGCTTGTTCATATCTAGCCTCTACTGAACTAGATTCAGAATTATCATCATCATTGTCAGCAGCCTTTGGTGTGTCGGGAGGAAAAACAGTAGGATTTTTTCCTTGGGCCTTTTGGGGTTGATTCTGACTCTTGGGGAACCATTTTCTTCCCCTTCACTTTATCAGCAACTTTCCCTTTTTATGCGGCCTTCCCCGTGGTGGTTTATTCATATAATTCACCAACGCTATCTTTGGAAATGTCAAATTCAGAATCATTGGATTCCACACTATCAGATAGTTCTTGCTTATTGTTATTTTTAGTAGCTTGTTTGGATGAGAAAGCATTCTTTGGAGGCATGGTTCCTACAAAAGAGTATTATTGGTAAGTAAGTAAATGAACGAAAAAAATTAAAACTAAAGTTTAATAGTCTTGTTCTGATCAGGATATGAGTGGTGGGTACTAGTCTTATCCACTAAGTACGACTCATATGGACGAGTCGTATCTTATGCAGTGCATGCCACTTGTTCCCTAGTCAGATTATGATTCCTCCTATCCAGTCATATTGGAAAGGTATGACTCTTTATCAATAATCATAAGAACATAAGAAAGATTTATTCTAATTTTTATCCTCACAAGTGGGTACGACAAAGAGTGTATGAGTCGTATGGTTAGGGTATGACTCATATGGTCGAGTCATATAGATTTGATAACCTTAAAATTGTTAGACTTCCACGTTTACAGTGGGTACTAGTCCCATATAACCCAAATACCGGGGGGTACGAGTTGAAAGTGGTCTCAAATTCACTGTAACATAGAAGTCGAACTTTAAAGTTTGACACCAAAGAAATTTCCCAAAATACGCACTATAATTTCCAACATTATCAATAATTTTAGCCAACACAAACATACCAAAAACCTACTATTATCAATTTACTTTCCATTTTTCACACAAAAACCTAAGAACTAGGGTTCCACAACTTCAACATCAATGTATTTTCAACCACACGAAGTTCATATTTAGCTAACATTCAATATTTCTACTTGAAAAATTACAAGATTAGGTGCAAAGCTTACTTGGTTCAAGTTGAAAAATGAATTTCTTGATTTCACTTGGTTCTGTTCTCAAATTTGAGCTTAACTCACAAACATTGTAAAACATTAACTTTTTGGTAGTTCAATAAAGGCATTTACAAGTAATTCATGTATTAGATCTTGAAAATTGAGCAAAAATGAAGTTGGATTTTGGCTTTTGAGCATCGGGTGCCTGTCAGGTACCCCTTTTTCCCTTTTATATTGAAAATAAGTGTCATATCAACTCTCGAACTAGACTGGTAAGCATGGGTACAAGGTGTGTGTATGACTTATACCCCAGCTTATGGGTTATTTCTGTGACTCGTATAGACCTAGAAACTTACCTGGGTTCCAGAGGGGATACGATTCAAGGTGATGCAGCTTTATATTTTCTCAATTTTGTGATCGTGATGTTGCTTCATATTTTTCTTAAAAAGGTAAAAAAATTTATATTCCTGGAGTCGGAATTCATCCAAATCATTGACCTCATTCACCCTTGACTTTGTTGATTGGCTTATTCAATGCCCATACTTCCTTATGCTCAAGCTCAATTGTGAAGTGGAAAGCCTTGCCATACACAAACTGATATGGTAATTTTCCTATAGGGGTTTTGTAAGAGGTGCGGTAAGCCCACAATGCACCATCTAACTTTTTTGTCCAATCTGTCCTATTGGTATTCACAGTCTTCACCAAGATGGATTTGATTTCTCTATTGGACACCTGAACTTGTCAATTAGTCTGCGGATGATAAGAATTTGTCACCCTGTTTTTTCACTCAATATATTTCAAGTAGACTCTTGAATAGATAATTGCAAGAATGTGACCCTCTGTCACTAATACTAGCTCGTAGAATGCCAAATCAAGAAAAGATATTCTTTCCTAATAATTCAGTGACATTACATTTTTCATTATTAGGAAGCAAAATTGCTTCCACCAACTTAGAAACATAATCAACTGCCACAAGTATATATTTCATGACACGTAAACTTACAAACGGTCCCATGAAATCTATGCCCCATGCATCAAACAATTCAACTTGAAAAATAGGAGTCATAGGAAGTTCATGTCTTCTAGAGATTGTACCTTATCGCTGACACTAATCACATGCAGTTGCATAGTCATAGGCATCTTTGTATATAGTTGGCCAATAATAGCCACATTACAAAATTTTATGAGTTATGTGGTCCCCTTCATGATGACCCCCAACTGGTGAGGAATGACAAGCCTCAAGTATGCTCATCATCTCCGCCTCAGGTATACACCTATGAATGTCTCCATCTCCTAAATAAATAAGGTTCATCCGGAAAGTATTTCCTTACCTCATGTATGAACTTCTTTCTTTATTGATAGAAAAGATCTTCGGGAACTAGATCACTGGCTAAGTAGTTTGCATAATCTATAAACAATGGAATTAGATCTTGGGAGGTTGATAATATCTACTCTTTTGGAAAATTGTCATCAGTCTCCAACCCTGTTGTAATCTTCTGCATCGCTTCCTCCTCCAGTCTAGACAAGTGATATGACACTTGGTTTTTTGTGCCTTTTCTGCCTTTTACTTCAAATTCAAATTCTTGTATCAAAGCACCCTCCTAATAAGCTGCAGCTTTGCATCCTTTTGAGAGATGAGGTATCTCAATGCTACAAGACTAGTGTGCATAATCACCTTTGTCCCAATCCAGTAAGATCTAAACATTTTCAAAGGCAAAGACCACTGTCAATAACTCTTGCTCCATCATAGTATAGATCTTCCGAGCAGGGTTTAGTGCCTTACTATCATGGCAGATGGGATGAAAGATCTTTTCCTTCAATTGACCTAGTACAGGACCTAAGGCCAATCCACTAGCACCACACATGATCTCGAAGGGTAAGGACCAATCAGGAGACACAATGATTGGAGCAGTCACCGACCAATCCTTTAAGCTTTCAAACACCTTTTTACATGCATAATCAAAATTAAATTTTACCTCCTTCTCAAGAAGCTTGCAAAGGGGATTACCAATCTTTGAAAAATCCAAGATAAATCACCTATAAAAGCCTACATACCTTAAAAACCTTCGAATTCCCTTCAAGGAAATTAGGAAAGGTAATTTCTCAATCACCTCAATCTTTTCTCAATCAACCTCTATACCACTATTCAAAATATTGTGCACAATAATAATTCCTTATTTAACCATAAAATAGCACTTTTCCCAATTAAGTACCAAGTTGCATTCTTTACACCATTAGAGAGCATTTGCCAAGTGTTTTAGGCAGTCATCAAAATAGTCACAACAACCAAAAACTCATCCATTAACTCTTCAATTGTGTCTTCTCCCATGTCAGAGAAAATTGACGTCATACATCTCTAAAACGTGGTAGGAGCATTGCATAGATCAAATAGAATGTGCTTGAATGAAAAAGTTCCATAAGGACATGTAAAAATCATCTTCTCTTGGTCATCAAGTGCAATAGTAATCTTATTATTGTCTGACTACCCATCAAGAAAATATTACCATCCTCTATCTGCTAACTTATCTAACATCTAATCCTTGGAGGGCATAGGAAAATGATCCTTCTAAGTCTATGCATTTAATTTTCTTTAATCTGTGCACACTCTCTATAAAGTGACTATCCTCATAGGGACTAGATTATTCTTCTTGTTGGGTACAATAGTAATTTTGCCATTCTTAGGAATACATTATACCGTGTTGACCCATATGCTATCAGCAATGGGATATACTACACTAGCATCCAACCACTTAATTATTTCCTTCTTCACCACCTTATGCATCAGAGGATTGAGTCAATGTTGATATTTAATAGATGTAATACAATCCGATTTAAGCTATATTTTTTTAACATGCAAACCAGGCGAAATACCCGTAGTATTTGCAATGGACCATCCATTGGCCCTCTGAAATCTCTGTAGTACTAAAAATAATAATTCTAGTTATGTCGGTCCTAGATCAGTTACAATAATAACAGGCAAAGTATTGTTTGTCCCCAAGAATACATAGCACAAGTGGGATGGAAGGGCCTTCATCTCTAATATAGGTGGCTCTTTAATGGATGGACAAGTAGGGCTAGTTTTTTTCTTTAAATCTAAATCAATATTCTTTTGTCAAACTCATAATAACCTTTTCAATGTAGAGCATTCACTATCTCCTCATATTCCTCAATACGATTAGAGTCAAAATGAATGATCATGGCTGCAAGTACTTCAACACCTTGATTTATTCAATATGGACAACCGCACCAGAACAATCATCCCAAAGAGTAACTGCATCAATATTATGGAATGAATCTACCTTCTCATAATACACATCACTGAAGGATTTCACTCTCAATTCATCCGTCTACTTCATAGATTTGACTAGATTGAATGTCACCTATTCATCATTAAGTCTTACACTTTTGAAAAAAGCATGTCTTCTTCATAGCTAAAAAAATCACAGCACCTACATTCACATAACATCATCACACATTAAGGCATAAATAAGACATAACCTATCACATGTCACAGCAGTCATATATGTCTCCTGTATAAGACATTCGTAGAAATTCGTTGCCCACATTCGGGCCTCCATATTCATCTGACTTTAGGGGAATACGATGTAAATGCCTCTGCTCTTATGATGTGTCTATCTAGCCAAAGAGTTGTTCCTTCATTATAAATGGTGAATTCCGGCATATGGAGGTTCAATGTTCATCTACTTCAAAGGCTCAAAATCTACCTCAGGTGTATCTAGAATGACATTCAAACAATAACTAGTGACAGTGACCACCCGGACTCATATCTTAATGTCATGACCCGAATCGGGACCCAGGCGGTGACGAGCATCCCAAACCATAGAGTTCTAAACACCCTTCTACCTCTCTTACACAATACTCAAATAATAAAGAAAAGGTGTAGAAATATAACAAACAGAATCATGGTCATATTCTGAGTTCTATTTAACAATATGAAAATGAGTTTATCAACATCTACACAACATATTTTTTTCAGTCTACAAAATCTCTACTATATACGATATCAATAAACTATCTGGATCAGGGACAAGGCCCTCAGTGGACCAAAACCAAATAATAAGAAATGACTAAAAAGAAATAGGCCTTCCAAAATAAAGAAGGCTCACCAACTGCATACTTTACTTTTATCTAAATAACTCTACGGTTTAGCAAGACCTATAGACTGAGACTCAGACCCTTATATATAGGGGGTCAATATAATTGTACTGGTATGCAGAGCAATCCAAGATAATGAATTTATACATATAAAACATAGGTGAGAGCAAGTCATAAAATATGTTATGCATGCATAGTTTAAAACACATGGGGAAATCTCAAATGATCTAAAAAAATCTAATCAGTGCAGTTCTATTTCTTTGTATTATTTCTGAGCTAAGTGGTACACCCTACATATTTGAAAGTTTTCCACGGGCAATATAGGATCCGCAATAAACTCGACGGCCAAGCCCCCAACCCAACTTTGCTGCAAGGGTTAAAGTATCTGAATCTGAGACGCCCTGGGGAATTAGGCCAGCGTATAATCTGTAACACCTCAAAAAACGGGTCCCGAAGCATCACACGATGCTTGAGGCTACGAGTAGCCCCAAGCTAACCCTTTGAGCCATTTTCATTCAGTTCAACACAAATAAATGGGGTTTTCATAAATAACCCTCAAATATCAACAGAGTAATCATCATCCAAGAATAAAAGAATTTCAGAAAGATAACAAAATATGACTTATTAGTCAACTCCGAACATCTATACTAATCTGACAAGCCTCTAAGAAAATCAATAAAACCAGTGAGACATTGAGATATGCCCCAACTGACTCATACTCAGTTATCAAATGTAAATGATTCCGTGAAACCAACATCAGACATCACATCCTTGGATCATGAGGACTCACCACAACAGAGAATGTAGAACAGCGTGCCCGAAGAATCACTGTCGAACCAGGAACTGAGCACCTGAACCTACATTCCGAGAAAATACAGCCCACATCCGAAAATGTGGGTCAGTACCATGGAAAGGAACCGAGTATATGGGGGTGTATGCTGTTGTACAAACGTCATCATCATAAATATTTATAAGAAATATGCAAGATGTATGAAAGACTCAAATAGCCTGTAAAAATCATTATAATCATGAGAGGATGAAATAATTACAATAACACATTTGAGTCATCATATAATTTGTCAATCACTTTTAGTTCATCAAGAATATCAATTCTCATAATGTAAATATCATTTAAATCTTTCGAAAGAAAAACTTTCACAATTCAACTTTCAAATCACTTCACCATTCACCGTAGACACAAGAAAACACACACAGACTAGAAGATCCTATAACTGACATAAACCATGTGAGCTACATGGATTCCAACGTATAACCCACGTTGGGGAGATCCATCCTATCCTTGCCATCAGAGTAGGACTATCGATATCAAGTCCACACGAACTAGTGATCACTATATAAATCAGCCTCAGGCTCACTCTTATGGGGGCACGTAGTTTTAGGGAATTAAGGTCTCTTTATACCTCCCACTCGGTGCTAAAGATTTCTCCCAAACTTAGCTCAGATCATTTCAAAAACAATCCACAACAAAACAATTTCAGTAATATATAAATATATATCGGGAGCCATCATGCTTCCCATCTATCAAAATCAACCACGTTGTGGATTTCTTTCACACTCGAGTTCAAAATAACTCCATTAGGAAAAAAAGGTTAAATCATTCAAAATATCTCAAATATTCAATATCAACGTGCTTATAACGCACACTTTCTCAAAAAAACACAATTTCTTATGGGGATTCACGACCCGAATATCCAAATCATGATAAATATCATTTAAGATTCATGCTTTATATCTCCACCATGTAAATTCATCTTTCAAAATCATAAATATCAAGATTTCATAATAATTATCATAAGATATGGGTTCATTCTTCAAATTCATAAAAATCAAATAAAAATCATGCCTTTGTAAGGAAAATTACTTTTGGGCACAAGAACAAAAGAGAGTTCTTGTTGAAAAACCCCACATACCTTGAATATTGAACTTTAGATCGATACTTGCTTTTGAGATGTTAATCGTGCCTTTGAATAAATTTGCAGAATTAATAGTGACTTTGGAGGTTCTTGAAGTTGTATGTAGGAGCTTAGGGCTTTCTTTTTGAGGGAATTTGATAAAATGCAACATATAATGCATCTAATAGGATTTAATATAGGGTTTGGAAGGATTTTGGGTGAGGGGAAATGACCAAAACGCCCCTAAAAATAAAAAATTTCTAGAATCGGTCCTTTGGTGGACTGTTTTGATAGTTTGAAGTAGATCAACCATAACGTTTTACTCTGATATCCAAATTGGATGAAACCGATTTCATTAGAAAGAGAACTTCATATATTTTCGTTATTATATATTATCTCACCCAGATCATTGTGTACGAGGAGTTATGATTGTTTGAAGTTGACCCATAAATTTTCTGTTGATAGGCTGAAGTAGATCGACCATAACTTTTTGCTCCGATAGACAAATTGGATGAAACCAATTTCATTGGAAAGAGGACTTGCAGAGCTTTCTGTTGATATATAGTAGATCACCCAGACCTTTATGTACAAGGAGTGATGATAGTTTAAAGTTGGAGAAAAAATACGCCAGGCCTCAGTACTTTTTCGTGCACATTTTCCTGTTCACCACTATTCACAGTTCGATCGGAATGTTCATAACTCATCTCTCGGGTGTCCTTTTGGGATGATCCACATATTGTTGGAAATATTATTCGATACTCTACGTAATGGTGGGTCATAATCTAAGACAATCCACACGGAAAATTTATAATTCATTCTAGAAGATAGAACCCAACACGTTTATGCACAAAATTTCAATGAAAAATTTTCCGGAGTATGACATCATCCCCCCCTTGGAAACATTCTTCCTCAAATGACGCTAGAAATGCCAAGATTAGATAGGGAATAGAGCATACAGCTGAAACCATTCGTTAGACTCATCACCACATCATTTCTCACTTCGAATGCAACATAGAATGCATAAATTCAAGAAACTACAGCTAAACATATAATAAATGACAGCTAAACTGCTGCAACTTTTATCAAAAGTGCATGATTTAGGAAAGAACGGTACCTTCGGCTTGATCGGAGTTCGCGGAAAATAGGTGTGGGTAATTGTATCGCATATCCGCCTCAGCTTCCCAAGTTGCACCCTCAACTGATTGGTTCGTCACAACACCTTGACCAAGGGAACTTCTTTGTTCCTTATTCTTAGAACACTGAAATCAAGAATCTCAATAGGAGTCTCATCAAAAGAAAGATTTTCTTGAATGCCAGCACTCACAGAGGAATCCACTACCACAACATCGCGAATATGCTTTCTAAGCATAGAGACATGGAATATTGGATGAACAAAGGACAACAGGCAACTCGACCTCATAAGCTACCTTACCAACACGGCTGAGAGTTTTGTAAGGACCAACATAAAGGGGACTAAGCTTCCCCTTCTTTCTGAATCTCTTTAATCCCTTCATGGGCAAAATTTTCAGATACACTAGGTCACCAACTTCAAACTCAAGGTCTCTCCTTCTATCATCCGCATATGACTTCTGACAACTCTGCGCAGGTTTCAACCTTTCCCTAATCAACTTAACTTTTTCCATAGCCTCAAATACCAAATTAGGACCACTCACAACCGCTTCACCCACCACAAACCAACCTATGGGTAATCTATACTTCCTCCCATATAAGGCTTCAAAAGGAGCCATGCCAATACTGGAGTGGAAACTGTTATTGTAAGCAAACTCTATCAACAGTAAGTGATCATCCCAACTTCCGTTAAAGTCAAGTGCACAAGCTCTCAACATATCTTCTAAGGTCTGGATGGTCAGCTCAGCCTAACCATCGGTCCGCGGATGAAAGGCAGAACTCAAAAGCACTTGGGTACCAAGACCCTTCTGAAAAGCTTTCTAAAATTGCGAAGTGAACTGAGTACCCCTATCCGAAATGATAGACAAGGGAACTCCATGCAGTCTGACTAGCTCTCGGATATGCAATCTAGCGTAATCCTCAGCAGTATATAAAGTATGAACAGGTAAGAAATGAGCAGACTTAGTCAATCTATCAACCACAACCGAAATGGAATCATTATGGCATTGGGAAGGAGGTAAACTCATCACGAAGTCCATATTTATCTCTTCCCACTTCTAAGTGGGAATACTAAACTCTTACATCAAACCACCAGGTCTTTGGTGTTCAACCTTAACCTGTTGGCATGTTGCACACTTAGCTACAAACGCTGCTATATCTTTCTTCATGCCACTCCACCAATAGATTTCCCACAAGTCTCGGTACATCTTGGTGGCACAAGGATGAATAGAATATCGTACCCCATGCGCCTCAGCCATAATCCTCTATCTCAGATCATCAACATTCGGGACACACAATCTACCCTGCAATCTCAACATACCATCTCCCCCATAGGAGAGAACCTCTACTTTTTGGTCCTTGACTGACTCTTTCAGTCTGACCAAACTAGCATGTAAGTATTGCTTTTCCTTCACTTCTGAAACCAAAGAGGATTCGGAACTACTCTGAACCCCTATACTACCTTTAGCAGAGTCAAATAACCTAACCTCCAATCTAGCCAAATGATGTACATCACGAGCCAACTCTTTCTTACCTTCTACCATATGCGAAGCACTGCCCATGGAAACTCTAATTAGGGCATCTGCCACAACATTGGCCTTGCCCGGATGGTACAACACACTCATATCATAGTCCTTTAATAATTCTAACCACCGTCTCTGCCTAAGATTCAATTCGCTCTGGGTAAACAAATACTGCAGACTTTTATGATCAGTGAAACATCAACATGGAAACCATACAAATAGTGTCTCCAAATTTTCAAAGCAAACATAACAACAGCCAACTCAAGGTCATGGGTGGGGTAATTTTTCTCATGGGGTTTCAACTTTCTAGAAGCATAAGCTATCATCTTACCCTTTTGCATCAATACACAACCCAACCGAACTCTTGAAGCATCACAGTACACCACAAAACCACCAACACCATCAGGCAAAGTCAAAATAGGGGCTGAAGTGAATCGAGTTTTCAACATCTGAAAACTCTTCTCACAAAATTCGAACCACAAGAACTTCACTTTATTTTGGGTGAATCGAGTCATAGGAGACTCTATAGAGGAGAAACCCTCAACAAAATGGCAGTAATAGCCATCTAAACCCAAGAAACTTTGGATATCAGTCAAAGAAATAGGTCTAGGCCAATTTCTAATAGCTTCGGTCTTTTGGGGTTTAACTCTAATACCCTCGAAAGAAATGATATGACCCATAAAAGTAACTAACCTTAGCCAAAACTCACACTTACTGAACTTGGCAAGCAACTTGTGATCTCTAAGGGTTTGCAAGACAGTTCGGAGATGATCAAAATGTTCATCCTTACTACGGGAGTACACCAGTATATCATCGATGAACACTATGACAAATATATCCAGATATGGTCTGAACACTCGATTAATGAGGTCCATAAAAGTTGTTGGGGCATTAGTTAACCTGAAAGACATAACAAGAAACTCAAAATAGCCATAAAAAGTTTGGAAAGTTGTTTTAAGGATGTCGCACTCCCCAACTTTGAGTTGATAATAGCCGGAACGAAGGTCTATCTTTGAGAAATAACTTGCACCTTGCACATATTCTCGGAAGGAGGTACTTATTTTTTACGGTGACTTTATTCAGTTGGCGGTAATCAATGCACATATGCAAAGATCCATCTTTCTTTCTCACAAACAACACAGGAGCACCCCAAGGAGAAACACTGGTCCTTATGAAACCCTTATCTAGTAGATCTTTGAGTTGCTCTTTCAACTTCTTAAGTTCTGCAGGGGCTATACGGTAAGAAAAAAAAGAAATGGGCTAATTATCGAGAAGAAGATCAATCCTGAACTTTATCTCTCTATTAAGAGGTATCCTTGGGAGATCATTCGGAAAAACATGAGAAAACTCATTGACGATGTTAACAGACTAGAGAGTTGGAGTCTCAGACTTAGTGTCTTTGACCCAAACCAAATGGTAAATACACCCCTTGGAAATAAGCTTTCTAGCTTTAAGGTAAGAGATAAAGTGACTCTTGGGTGACACAAAATTCCCAGACCACTCAAACACGGATGCACCCAAAAACTGAAACTTGAACACTCGGGTCCGACAATCAATAGAGGCATAAAAAGAATACATCCAGTCCATATCCAAAATCATATCAAAATCTACCATGTCAAACTCAATCAGATCATCCAACAGCACTCTATGAAGAATGTAACAGGAAACTTTTTATTCACTTTCTGGGCAACAATTGCATCACCCACTAGGGTACAAACTAGGATAGGCTCAGGAATAATCTCAGGACTCATTTCAAAATTCACAGCAATCAAAGGTGTAACATATGAGAAACTGGATCTATGATCGAATAAAGCATACAATCAAACTGAAATATAAGAAGCATACCAGTGACAACATCGGGAGAGTCCTCGTATTTTTGGCGGGAAGGTAAAGCATAGAATCTATTCTGGTACTGCTCGCCAGCATTGCTAGAAGAGGCGCCCTGAGGTAGGGCCAAACGAGTTGTTGGAACTAAAGCAACAACAGTTTGAGTCTGGGTTTAAGGGCGATAGTCACGACGCCCTTATCCATCTTGTGGACAATCTCTAACTCTGTGACCCATGTCACCACACCGGAAACAACCCCTTATTTCACCCCAACACTCGCCCGAATGAGCCCTACTACACTTAGGACACAGGAGATGATTTTGCTTACTGCCAGCACTGTACTAGGACCTGGATGCATATGACCTGTTACCCATCTCCTACCTACCTCTAGGCATGCGAGCACTAGCAGATAATGGTGCTGGCATAGATGAACGATCCTGATACTGAGGGTGACTCCCTCCCTGTTATTTAGTCTGACCCTATCCGTGCTGCTTCGACCAAACTCTCTTATTCCCTATAATTCTATCTCTCTCCTTAATCTTATCTACCTCAATCTGTTAGGCATGAGTCATCAGCCTAGAAAGATTCATCTAACTATTCAGCATAGCAGACCTATATTTCTTAACCACATAACTAAACACTCCAGTCACAAACATACTTATACTAGCCCGATTATCAACCAATAAGTCTGGAGCATACTTGGCCAACTGATTGAACTTTAGACAGTACTCCCTAATATTCATAGAGCCCTATCGCAGGTTCATAAACTCTTCTACCTTCACCTCTGTCATTTCTAAAGGGAAAAACTTATCTAGGAATGCATCCTGGACCTCTTGCCAAGTTGTAGGGACAACTCCCTCACCTCTACCTTTCCTCCAAGCAAAAACCCAATCATAATCAAGGTCTTTCAACCTATATGCAGCAAACTCCACACTATGTTCCTCAGATATATGTATCACCTGAGTAATCTTTTGCACCTCCTCTAAAAACAATCATGGATCCTCATCAGACTTAAACCCATAGAATTCTGGCGGAATCATCCGCATGAAGTCACGGATCCTGGTAGCAGCTGAATCACCTCCCTACTACTGTGGAGCCGGGGCCGGGTTATCCTAAACATTTTCAGTAACAGCTTGGGCTAGTGCCTGAAAGGCTGCCCAAAATTCAGCATAAGACATATTTTCATTCAATGGGTCAGCGGGTTGAGGTTGCCGTCTATCATTATTTCTTCTCGCTCGACGTGGAGGCATATTTTTGAAAGGGGAGAGCACGAATCAGTTGTAGAGAGAAACACTTTAAGCATGATAGACTTCTGAAAGAAAGGATCACACTTTTTCCTAAAACGTCTTGTAGCCTCTTGCTCATAGATGTGGTGCGCTACACACCGATGATCAAGACTCTACTTAACAAGGCTTTTCAGCTTCCCTAGGACACCTTAAAACCTTAGGCTCTGATACTAAGTTTGTAACACCCCGGAAAATGGGTTCCAAAGCATCACACGATGCTTGAGGCTACGAGTAGACCCAAGGTAACCCTTTGAGCAATTTACATTTAGTTCAACAAAAATCAATAGGGTTTTCATAAATAACCCTCAAATATCAACAGAGTAATCAACATCCAAGAATAAAAGAATTTCAAAAAGATAACAAAATATGACTTGTTAGTCAACTCCGAACATCTATAGTAATCTGACAAGCTTCTAAGAAAATCAATAAAACCAGTGAGCCATTGAGACATGCCCCAACTGACTCATACTCAGTTATCAAATGTAAATGATTCCGTGAAGCACACATCAGACATCACGTCCTCGAAACATGAGGACTCACCACAAAAGAGAAAGTAGAACAACGTGCCTGAAGAATCACTGTCGAACCTGGAACTGAGCACCTAAACATATATTCTGAGAAAATACAGCCCACATCCGAAGATGTGGGTCAGTACCATGGAAAGGAACCGAGTATATGGGGGTGTAAGCAGTTGTATAAACATCATCATCATGAATATTTATAAGAAATATGCAGGATGTATGAAAGACTCACATAGCCCGAAGAAAATCATCATAATCATAAAAGGTTGAAATAAGTACAATAACACATGTGAGCCATCATATAATTTGTCAATCACTTTTAGTTCATCAAGAATATCAATTGGCATAATGTAAATATCATTTAAATCTTTCGAAAGAATAACTTTCATAATTCTAATTTCAAATCACTTCATCATTCACCATAGAGACAAGGAAACACACACATACTGGGAGATCCAATATCCGACATAAACCATGTGACATGGAGTCCAACGTACAACCCACGTTGGGGAGAGCCATCCTATCCTTGCTATCTAACTAGGACTATCAATATGAAATCCACACAAACTAGTGATCACTATATAAATCAGCCTCAGGCTCACTCCTACGGGGGCACGTAGTTCTAGGGAAGTGGTATCTTTATACCTCCCACTCGGGGTTAAAGATTTCTCCCAAACTTAGCTCAGATAATTTCAAATACAATCCATAATAAAATAATTTCAGTAATATATAAATATACATCGGGAGCCATCATGCTTCCCATTAATCAAAATCAACCACGTTGTGGATTTCTTTCACACTCAAGTTCAAAATAACTCCATTAGGAAAAAAAGGTTAAATCATTCAAAATATCTCAAATATTCAACATCAACGTGCTTATAACACACACTTACTCAAAAAAACACAATTTTCAATGGGGATTCATGACCCAAATATCAAAATCATGATAAATATCGTTCAAGATTCATGCTTTATATCTCCCCACATGTAAATTCATCTTTCAAAATCATAAACATCAAGATTTCATAATAATCATCATAAGATATGGGTTCATACTTCAAATTCATAAAAATCAAATAAAAATCATGCCTTTGTAAAGAAAATTACTTTTGGGCACAATAACGAAAGAGAGTTCTTATTGAAAAACCCCACATACCTTGAATGATGAACTTTAGATCGATACTCATTTTTGAGATGTTAATCGTGCCTTTGAATGATGGTTCTTGGAGTTCTTGAACTAGGAACTTGGAATCATGATTAAATTTGCATAATTAATGGTGAACTTTGGAGGTTCTTGAAGTTGGATGTAGGATCTTAGGGTTTTCTTTTGTGAGGGAATTTGATGAAATATAACATATAATACTTCTAATAGGGTTTAATATATGGTTTGGACGGAATTTAGGTGAGGGACGATGACTAAGATGCCCCTAAAAGTCAAAAAAATTCTCGAATCTGTCCTTTGGTGGACTGTTTTGATAGTCTGAAGTAGATCAACCATAATGTTTTACTTCGATATCCAAGTTGGATGAAACGAATTTCATTAGAAAGAGGAATCTCATATATTTCCGTTGATATATAGTATCTCACCTAGATCATTGTGTACGAGGAGTTATGATCGTTTGAAGTTGACCAAAAAATTTTCTTTTAATAGGCTGAAGTAGATCGACCATAACTTTTTGCTCCGATAGACAAATTGGATGAAACCAATTTCATTGAAAAGAGGACTCGCAGATATTTCCATTGATATATTGTTGATCACCCAGATCTGTATGTACAAGTAGTTATGATCGTTTAAATTTGGATCAAAAATACGCCTGGCCTCAGTACCTTTTCCTGCATGTTTTACTATTCACTACTATTCACGGTTCGATCGGAATGTTCATAACTCGTCGCTCGGGTGTTCGTTTTTGATGATCCACATATCGTTAGAAATATTATTTGATACTCTACGCAATGGTGGGTCAAAATCTAATAAATTTGGCACGGAAAATTTATAATTCATTCTAGAAGATAGAACCTAACATGTTTATGCACAAAATTTCAACGAAAAATTTCTCGAGGTATTACATAATCTCTCTTGGGGAAATAATAAACCCATATCTGCAAAACACCATTTCAGGAAAGGAGTTCTCTGAACTCGCGCCTTCTTCTGGTAACCACCTAACTCTCTTAATGCCTATTTTTAATCTGTTCTTAACATGGATCTGTCTGAGTTCAAAATCTGAAATTTGAGCAAAATCTGAGTTCTATTTTATTCTGACTCTGTTATGGCATTATCTATTTTGGTGTTGTCACACCAAGACTTGCAAGTAATATTTCTGATCCATAAAATATCAAATCACATTCTCTTCTTTCAAAACATAAATTTAGGACTACTATACTTCAAACAATTCAACTAGATTCACACGTTAGAACATTTATAAATATAAGCAAAGATCACTCTTTTCAGCATTTCAACAAACATGTAGCGGTCATGAAATTGTGACAAAACATGCAATATTCTTAGTAAACATCTTTAACACCAAGTAAAATGACCTCTCTTCAATGCAAATCCATAATCAAGTCAAAAGAAAAATTAAGGCATTTATATTATGATTCCTACAATACATTTCGAATAAATCAAATCTTACGAAAACAAGATTCTTGTAAACAAGAGAGGGATTTCTAATAGTTCATGCTTTCAATTCATCATTCAAACTCTACAAACACACATATTTATATGTATATATATATATATATATATATACATACTTATACATGGTTATACATAAATTTTGGGGAAAAGGCCTCAAGACTAAAACTTTATCATCAATACAGTTTCATGATACATAAATGTAATTATAAATCCAAAATCCCTTTGTAAGTTCATGATATCTAAACATTTATTCATCATTAAAACAATTGCAACATTCCCATACAATTTTAGGAAAACCCCACTTACCTTGGATCATTTAGGAGGAAGGGTGGAATCCAAATTTAAATTCAGTTCTTAGAATCCTTGACTTTAATGATGAACTCTTGATCTTTAGATGAGGGACTAGGATATTGATTTGAGATGATAAGAGTACTTTCTGATGATATTTTTTCCTAAACACTTTAATTTCATGTTATGATAAAGATAGCATGAGGAAAAAGACTATAATTCCCTCCCCAAGGTCGATTATTTAAAAAAAATGCGAACTGAACATCGACTTGCTACCCAATGCAATGCATCAAAATTGCATTGGTCCACTGATTCATCAACGCTAAAATCAATGCAGCGCATTGACTTCACGTTGGTTCACTACTTTACCGATGTAATCATCGATGCGGCGCACCGACTTCGCTCCAGGCCACTGTTTCCAAAATCCAAGCACATCACTAACGTCATCCAAAAAATTAAAAACTTTACCGAGACATCCCCTTTACTCCCTCGAACACCAATCAACTCAAAAATTCATATCTCATGATTAAAAAAATCAATTTAGAGATCACACAAATTTAGGAGCTTAAAATATGACTAAGTCCTCTTGACTCTTAGGAAATTTTCTTATGATCAACCCCTTATACATGCTACGGAGTGAGGTATAAAAATAAGGATATGACGGGGTGTTACATTATCTTCCCTTGGAATCATTTATCCCCAAATGATGATGCGGGACGCTGGTAAGCAAAATTTATCTTAGTGAATAAGAGATAAAAAGAATAAGGCAAGAATTGTACCTTCCATTTCATCATTCATCGGATCAAAAAGATTTTGGTATATAGCACGCATTTTTTCCTCCAACTCCCAAGTAGCTTCCTCAATCATCTAATTTTTCCACAGTACCTTAACCGAACTTGCTTCCTTGTTTCTCAACTTTTGGAATTTAAGGTCCAGAATAGCAACGGGTTTTTCTTCATATGTTAAGGAGTCTTTCACATTTATTTCCTCTATAGGAAACACCATGGAATAGTCCTCAATACACTTTTTCAACATAGATACATAAAACATAGGATGTACATAGTCCAATCTTGCGGGCTATTCCAATTCATAGGCAACTCCACCTATCCTTCTCAAAATTTGGTATGGTCCAACATATCAAGGACTAAGCTTCCCCTTCTACCCAAAATGCATGATTCCTTTCATAAGGAGACTTTGAGAAATACCCAATCACCAACCCCAAACTCTAACTCTCTCCTTCTAATATCAATATAGGACTTCTAATGACTTTGAGCTTTCTTAAGTTGTTCTCTAATGATTATCACCTTCTCCATTGCCTGATGTACAATATCAGGCCCAAACAATCATGTTTCATCCACTTTATACCATTCAATTGGTGATGTACACCTTCTCCCATAAAGTGCTTTAGAAGGAGCCATCTTAATGCCTTCATGGTAACTATTATTATAGGAAAACTCTACCAATGGAAAATGATCTACCCCACTACCTTTGAAGTCAATTACATAGGCCCTCAACATATCTTCAAGGGTTTGAATGGTGCTCTCAGATTGCCCATTGGTCCAAGGGGGGAACGTACTACTCAGGTTTACTTGGGTACCTAAACCTTTCTGAAATGATTGCCAGAAGTGCAAAGAGAATTGCGTACCTTGATTGGATATAATGGACACAGGTGCCCCATGCAAGTGAACTATTTCCTCAACATATGAATTGGCATAATCCTCTCCCGAATAGTTAGTCCTCACAGGTAGAAAGTGAGTTGACTTGGTCATACGGTCCACAATTACCCAAATGGAATCATATTGGTTTCGCGACCTCAAAATCCCTGTGATGAAGTCCTTATTGATCATCTCCCATTTTCACATAGGCAAGGCTATCTCTTGGCAAGTACCACCGGGTCTCAAATGTTCTACTTTAACTTGTTGGCAATTCAAACACTTGGAAACAAAATCAGCAACTTCATGTTTTATATTATTCCACCAATATATAGCCTTAAGATCATGGTACATCTTAGTAGAGCCTAGGTAAACAATATACCTTGAAGTGTTTTAGTAGAGCCTAGGTAAACAATATACCTTGAAGTGTATACTTCATCAAGGATCCTCTCTCATAAACCATCCACATTCGGTACACACAGACTGCCTTGGTAACTCAAAATACCATTATCGCCAATTTCAAATGACATCACCTTCTGTTGACCCATATCTATCTTGATCTGTATTAAGATGGGATCATCGGTCTGATTCTCCTTAACTTCCGCACATAACAGATTTAGTTATTTTATGCACAACTACTCTGCCATCTTTGGAATCTAAGAGTCATACCCCTATATTTGCCAACCAGTGAATATCATTCACCAACTCCCTCTATTCTTCCTCAACATGAGAAAGGCTTCCAATAGATAATCTATTGAAGGAGTCAGCCACCATATTCGCCACGCCCGGATAATAGTGTAGGCTCATGGCATAATCTTATAATCTTTCCAACCAACACCTCTGCCAAAGATTTAGTTCTTTATGCGAGAAAACATACTGTAAACTTTTATGGTCAGTAAATATATAAATATGTACAACATAAAGATAGTGCCGCCATATTTTAAGTGCAAACACCACAGCTATTTACTCAAAGTCGTGGGTGGGGTGATTCCGCTCATGCACCTTCAACTCCCTAGACGCATAAGCTACCAGCTTTTCATGCTGCATAAGTATACACCCAAGTTCCACCCGAGACGCATCATAATATACAACAAAACCCTTTATACCCTTGGGAACGATTAAAACTGGTGCAGTAGTCAACTTGTCTTTCAACTTCTCAAAACTATTCTCATAGGAGTCAGACCACACAAATTTCATCCTTTTCTGTGTCAACCTATTAAGTGGAGTAGCTATGCAAGAAAAACTCTCTACGAATCTTCTGTAATACCCTGCCAAACCCAAGAAGCTCTAAATTTTAATTGGATTCGTTGGTCTAGGCCATTTCATCACTGCCTTAATCTTTTTGGGATTAATTTTAATTCCCTCACTAGACACAATATGTCCCAAGAAAGCAATCGCAATAAGTCAGAATTAATACTTGGAAAACTTTTCATACAATCTATAATCTTTGAGGGTCGGAAGGATGATTTGTTATAATCATATTACATCAGAGTCTTCATTGATGACATTTTGATTTATTTTAAGGGGAATATTACATCAAATTTTAAAACTTCAAATCAAGGTCTTATTCTATTATTTTCCTCTCCTTATTTTGTTATTTATTATATTTGATGCATCTAATTGAACGTTATTTATTTGGTTGATCTCTGTTGGTGATGGATAATTACTTGTGTTGATGTGCTATTCATTTACTTGATTGATGGATTGCGTATTGAATTGTTTAAATCATGTTGATAATGGATTTGGAGGTGAGAATTGAAAATTGATAAAAATGATTGTGATTAGTTTGTATTGATTAATTAATGTTTTCTTGATGTTAAATAGGCATCGAATTTGCTAAATTTCTCAATATCATGTTTTAGATTGAAACTAGTAGGAAAATGCTAGTTTGGGTACGTAAATTTTAGGACTTGTAGATTGTTGGATGTTTGAAATATTCTTTGAATAGTTTTTCTTTATCGTATTTGGAGAAATTATACTCATTTGATTGAGGAATGCCCTGAGATTAATTCTATTTGTTATCAGGGAATGCCCCACAATATTTTGTACAGGGAAGACTGATTGTGATCAAGGCCATAGGCATTAGGAAAAGCATAGTATAGGATAGATAGAATAGTTTTGGTTTAACTTTTAGCATTTTTATTTTGGTTTATAATAAATTGGAATAGATATTAACTTTTGGTTTTCCTTTGTTTGGTTTGTCTATTTTATGCGTTTTATTATCTTCATAGAATCATACCAATAGATATACTTCATGAAGCGACCGTGAATGAATCACAGGACCAAGGGCTTCCTAAATCCTTCCCTTCACTGAATAAAAATCCTTAGCCGGAATCTCTGTTGGCAAACCAGTTTTAAAGAGTAAAAAATCATTTTGAAAAAGGATTTCCAAAGGTTACATGGCACACCAGATTTAAGCCTAGTGACAAATCTGAATTTTATTATTATAAGTCCTTTTTGAAACATATTTTCATCTTTTGTCACTTAATAGTAAAATCTTTTTGAAACTTAAAATTATGATCTTTTTTGTAACAAGGGGTGTGACAACTCTAGTGACTCTGCTAGATATTTTTCAAAATTTGAGCTTATTTTTTCAGTTGTATCAGCTTAGTTTGACACTATAGGAGTATAAACATTTTGTTTGTATTATTATTATTTGTGTTATTATTTTATCATTGTTGAGTGCCTACGTGCTACCTATTTAAAGTTTTTCTCTTAGGTGTTACCGTTTTATATCTGGCATCATGTGCATTAACCCTAGTCTTTCTTTAACAAAAAGTTTCGGAGTACATGTCGTATACATGAACTCTAGTTGAGTCACCCTTATTCTAAAAAGCAGAGCCGTAGGATGTATGGAGTGGGTGGAAAGCTCTCACAACCACTATCGATCATACGCTCTAAACAACCTTATTATTGGACCCCATCCTAGGTCAGACTTTAGGTTATGCTTATCAACATCATATTGATACCTAGCGGGATCCACTTGGTCCTTTGTAGGAGACGCACACCTAAAACACCACTACGTGCTAATTGTTGTAACTTTGAGGGTAACATGATCATTTGACGGACAGATTTGGGGAAAAGCATGTGCTAGAATTAAAGAAAGGAGTGTAGATAAGGAAATGTAGAAAAAAAATGAAAAACAAAAGTTAGTCAAAAAAAATAGTTGCATATTTTTTTATATATTTCTTTATGAAGTTTGTTTTCACAATTAAACAATTCAAAAAGATTTCTTACCTTTTGCACTCATTTTCTCAAAAAACAAAAACATCAAAAGATTTTTCTTTTGTTTTCATTAAAAACATTCATCATTTGAAAATTTCAAAAGGAGATTTTTTTCAATAGGAGCTTTTTATAAAAAGAAAATTTAACAAAAGGTGGTAGAAGTTTTGTATATTTCATATAACGAAAATATCAAAAAGATTTTTCTTTCATAGTTATTGGTGTCAGTTTTGTGTTAAATGTTAAACAAAAAAACAAAAAAGATTTTATTGGAATTTTTCGTGTCTCTTAAGTCAAGGTTTAGTTTTTTATTTAATCATTAATTATCCAATCTAGACGAACTACACACACTTGAGTCTCCCCTCTCGAGAATGAGATACGTAGGCAACCCTTCTAGGGTTTGGTGATTTTAATTCAAAAACTTTAAAAGATTTCTTCTCATCATTTAGAGTAGGTGTTTCGTATACATCTTTAAAAAAAACTACAAAAAAAATTTCTTTAATAGTTTCAAGTTTCATTTTCGCATGAAATTCAAAATCAAAAATCTAAAAAGATTTTTCTTTGGTAGTTATAAATTTCATTTTGTCTAGGGATTTTAAAGCTGAAAAAATGCAAAAAAAATTTTTGTCAATTCTTTTGACAATTTATTCTTTCTTAAAGTCTTCAGAAAAAGAAAAAGAAAGAGAATTTTACTGGCCCTTTTTTAGCCAAACTTCATGAACTATGCACACCTGATTCTGCTCTTTTAGGAGTGAGATACGTAGGCACCCTTTTTTAATTCGGTGATCTTTTCTAAAAAAAAAAGAAAGAAAAAGATATTGAGAAAATGTTGAACTCTAACACATTTGCTATCTCTTGTTCAGTTAGTTGGAGGTGGTTGGATTGTGATATTTTCTCTTGCCTCCATATTACACCAAGTTCAGGAGGCACACTTCCTAACTTAAATCTTTATCTCTAGAAGATACACTTTCTAGTCAGAATTCCTCATTTTAATTCTTACGAGATGCACTTCCTAGTCTTGTCCATTAAATTTTACTCTTAACAGATGCATTTCTTTGTTAAGATCTTGATTCATCATCGCATTCTGCAAGTAATTGTGATTGGGTTCAACATCCAAAAAATTGTTCAGATGATAAACTGTTCAAAAAATTTAATTCTTGTTATTGAAAGCATCATTTAGGACCCTCTTGAAAAATAAGAATTTATTTTTAAAAACTAAGATTTCTATCATAATTTTTTTTTGGGATAATTTTCTTTCTATTTTTGATGTGATTCCAAGAACTTGCCTGAAGAACAGAGCGAATAAATGGAAAGTCAAGCAACAAGGTAAAGAAGTTGAAAGTCAAGCAACAAGGTGAAGAAATTGAAAGTCAACAGATTGAAGAAATAGCAAGTCAGGAGCCATCCTGGCAAACAGGGTGAATAAACTAAAATCCCAGCAACAAGGTAAAGAAATTGCAAGTTGAGAGCTCACCCGGAGAATAATGTAAGGAAATAGCAAGTCAAGAGCCAAGAAAAGCTGCATAGATAGGAGTTTTGTAATGTTATTGATGTTTTTAACTTGTAATTTTCATTTTTGATGCAATGTCATAGATGCAACCTGAACCTCAATAGGACCTCACTCAACTCTTCGACTGGGTATAGTACTTCTCCTTCTAACCCTTTGAGATACTGGTGACTTGATTCCCTCATAACTGGAGTAAGTAGGATGTCCTAAAGAGAGACTCTATGGTACTCTGTCCTTCATTTTGTTTATTTTGAATGATGGTCGGGTCAAAACTCTATCTCGTTGTCTACTTCTTTGTTCGAAAACACATTGTGTTTAAACCCAAAGAGGGGCATGATGTAGACACGTAATTTTGTCCCTCCTCAAAATCATTTTTTATCATTTTTTACCCCGTCTTACCACGAACTTTCACCCATTTGATAAGTTCCACAAAATAATAAATCCAACAAATTCTTAACAACTTTTGACACCTCATCCTAACAAAAATAACAACCTAAGTACCCAAAAGCCTATACCCACATACCCCCTACGTATACACTTTACACATTTTCCCTTACGCTTTCACTGTATATACGCACACCTTAAAATATAGAGAACTGACACACCTAAATGGACTCTCTCTATTTTTTGATTCACAGAAAACCTCACACCAAAATAGTCTCACACTGGCGCACACTCTCACAACACACAAATAACAAGAGACACACTTTCTATCTCTTTTATTAAAAAAAATAATTCAAAAGAGATTTTTCACACACAGTACAAACTTACACTCATATTCATCACTCATTACACACACATAAAATAGATGGAAACGAGGGAAAATAATTAAGGACATAGTGAAAAAATTGAGAGAGAAAGAGAGAATTGGGACAGAGACAAAAATTCAATAAAAAAATAGGGTGAACAATAGGGACACTGTGAACAATGAAATAGGTGAGAATCAGCCGGTTGTCGAGTTTTTCTAGTACATTACTTCCATAAGTTTAACTCATTTTCTTCTGATTTTTGTATCTACAAGATCTTACTGGAGCTCCGACGTGGCTGGGAAAGAACCCATCCCCGATTCCACTTATATTTGTATAGGGTTAATTCGAAATTAGCAATTTGGGGTTTCATTTGAGGTATTTTGCTGCGTTTGATATCTGTTCGGGTTTGTACGTCTCGATACCGAGCTAGCGTTAGTCATTTTGAGATTTTCCATCGACGAGGTATCTCGATAATGAGTGTTTTGGGTCATTGTTAAGGTATGACTCAAGGTTTTGGACGGGGATTTTTAAGTGGATTAATACATCAAATTTTTAAAGCTTTTAATTAAGGTCCAAATTTATTCTATTCCTCTCTTTATTTTGTCGCGTATTATATTTGATGCCTCAAATTAAACATTATTTGTTTGGTTGATGATAATTGCTTGTATTGATGAATTATTGATTTACTTAATTGGTGGATTGCGTATTGAATTGGTTTAATCATGTTGAGAATAGATTTGGGAGTTAGAATTGAAAATGGATAAAAATGATTGTGATTGGTTTATATTGATTAATTGATGTTTGTTTGATGCGAAATAGGCATCGAATTTGCTAAATTTAATAATATCATGTTTTAGATCGAAACTATTAGGCAAATATTAGGTCGGGTAGGCAAAATTTAGGACTTGTAGATTGTTGAATGTTTTAAATGTTCTTTGAATGGTTTTGCTTTAACTCATTTGGGGAAATTGTACTCATTTGGACAAGGAAAACCTTGAGGTTAATTGTATTTGTTATCGAGGAATGCCCCGCGAAATTTTGTACTCAGTAGACTAATTTTCATAATGGCTTGAGGCATCAGGTAAAGCATAGTATATGATAGATAGAATAGTTTAGGTTTAAATTTCAACATTTTTATTTCAATTTGTAATAAATTGGACTGGACACTAACTTTTTGATTTTCATTTATTTCGTTAGTGTGTTTTATGTGGTTTATGCACTCCATAGTGTCAAACTAGCTGATATACTTCACAAAGAGATCGTGGTTGAACTACGGGACCGAGAGGTTCCTAACACCTTCCTTTCTGTCAACAGAATTCCATAGCCGAAATCTCTATTTGCAAACCAGTTTTAAAAACTCAAAAATCATTTTGAAAAAGGATTTCCAAAGGTGACTTGGCACACCAGATTTATGCCAAGTGGCCACACTTAGTTTTGATTATTAAAAGTCCTTCCAAAATAAATTTTCATCTTTTGTCACTTAATAATAAAATCCTTTTGAAACTTAAAATCATAATCTTTTTATTAAAAAGGGAGAGTGACAATTGTTGCACTAGTGCATGCACAATTTCAAACATAAGTTCAGTCCAATGGCAAACGTCTCACAATATTGTAGCTACCACTGAGTGTGTGGTGATTTCCTAACCACTCCCACTTATTTGGTATCATGGTAGTTGAAAGAAATAACCCAAGGCTACTTAGACTTCCCTTTTCATCAATGTACACCCCACATACTAAATTATGTGTCACTACTCAATCCATACCTTCACTACATAGTTTTCAATCATGCATGTTAGCTCAAATGTGAAATATTCCACAAAAATCATATGTTATTAGCCTATTTCAACAATAATAGAGAAAGTAAAGAACATGTAGCATAAAACATTCATTCACAACACAATTTCTTCATGAATTCAAAATATCTAACTAAGTATCAAGAAAACCAAGTGTATTACTCCAAATATTTCCTAAATCTTTTCACCTATTGCACCTAAATAAGTAAAAGGAATAAGAATGTTAGTACTTACCTTATTTCTCTTGAAGTAGATAAAGCAAAAGCTCATTTTGTTTGATTGAAGTTGACATAAAATAGAAGAGAATATAAATCTTAGGAAATGGGGGTGGAACGGCTAGGGTTACTATGGAAGAGTGAAATTAAGAACTTAAGGGAGTATTTGAAAAGAAGGAGGAATCGGGGGACAGGTTATGGATTTTAACCCAGTTTGGGGATGGGTCCGCACTGCGGCACTTGGACCACCGAATTGGCCCTCGTGTCGCAGAAATTGGAGAAGGGGATTGGTCCTAGAGTCATGGCCCATGGAACATTCTAACAGCTCCATGTGGATTCATTCTAACATTTTAAAATGGCCAAGACTACTCGTATTGCTATAACTTCAAATGAAACAGACCCTTTGGACCTTAGCTTACCTGAAAACAACTTCAACCTAGCATTGAATAATAGCACAAGTTGTCCAGGCTAAAGAGTTTGAGTCATGATAAGCTTATAATGCAATCTTTTGGTAATTTCTTTATATAATCTTGCATTCTCATAGGCATGTAAGCGAAACTCATTAAGCTCATTCAGTTGTAAAAATCTCTTCTTTCCTGTAGCCTTCATATCAAGATTCAACTTCTTTAAGACCCGATAATCTTCATGCTCAGGCTCTATAGGTAACTGATAATCCTTCCAATAAACAAAGCGATAAAGGGAGGTCCTTATAAACATCTTATAGTTTGTACTATACACCCATACTGAATCATCCATCTTCTCTTACCAATCCTTATGCTATCCATTTATCGTCTTCTATAGAATGTACTTAATCTCTTGATTAGACACCTCCACTTCGCCATTAGTTTGTAGGTGATATGATGTGGCCACTTTATGCCTAACACCATATTTAGCCAACAAATTTTTAAACCAAGTGTTCACAAAGTGCGTACCTTCAACACTAATAATTGTTCTAGGTGTGCCAAATTTGTAAAAATATGCTTCTTTACAAACTTAATAACTACTTTTGCATCCTTTATGGGGAGGGCAGGAACTTCAACCCATTTAGACACGTAATCAACAACCACTAGGATATATAAATTTCCATAAGATAGAGGAAATAGCCCCATAAAATCTATGCCCCAAACATTAAATAGCTCAACCTCTAAAATATTATTTAGTGGCATCTCATGGCTACGTGATATTGTGCCCAACCAATGACATTAGTCATATCCCTTCACAAAAGAAACCGCATCTTTGAATAATGTTGGCTAAAAGAATCCCGATTGTAAAACTTTTCTAGTTGTTTGCTCACTCTTATAATGGCCCCTATTAGGAGATGAATGATAATTTTTCAACACTTATTTAAATTTAGCTTCAAAAACACATTTGTGCACAATCCAAATACCATATTGTTTAAAGAGATAAGGATCATCCTATACATATGCATGAGAATTATGTAATAACTTCTTTCTCTGTTGATTGGTAGCTTCGGGAGGATAAACACCACTTACTAACAAATTCACAATATCTGCATACCAAGGAATCTCAAACACATTTAGTGCCAATAATTTCTTATCTGGAAACTCTTCTCAGATGCAAAATGTATCATCAGTAATGTGATCATGACTCTCCAGCCTTGGCAAATGATCCACCACTTTATTTTTAACTAAATTTCTATCAAGAACTTCTTGCTCAAATTCTTAAAGCAAGAGTATCAACCTGATCAACCTTGGCTTTGGATATTATTTGTTAAACAAATACCATATAGCCGCATGGTTCATATGAATGATTACCTTGGTACCCACAAAATAAGATCTGAATTTATCGAATGCAAAAATGAGCACGTACATCTCCTTCTCTGTGACTGTGTAATTAACTTAGGAAGCATCTATGACAATACTTGCATAGTAAATAGAGAGATATACCTTGTATTTTTGCTACCCCAACACCTCCCCCATAACCACATCACTTTCATCACACATTAACTCGAAAGGTAAGGCCCAGTTAGGAGAAATCAATATAGGTGCTTCTATCAACCTTTTCTTTAGACCCTCAAATGCTTGCGGACATTTAATCCTAAAATCAAAAATAGCCTCTTTTTCCAACAACTTGTACATTGGACTTGCAATCGTTGAAAAGTCTTTGATAATGTGCCTATAAAATCCCACGTGCCCAAGAAAGCTTCTAACTCCCTTCATAGACATAGGATAAGGTAGTTTTTAAGTAACTTCAACTTTGGCTCTGTCTACTTCAAGTCCTTTTTGTGACACCTTATGAACAAGGCCAATTCCTTCCTTGACCAAAATTTGCACTTTTACCAGTTCGATACAAGATCGATATTTTCTTAAAAATCCAAGACTCGACCAAGATTCTGTAAGGAAACATCAATCGAGTAACCATAAACAAAAAATTTGTCCATAAATACCTCTATAAATTCTTCCACCTTACCATAGAAGATAGCCATCATGTATCTCTGGAACGTTTCTGGAGAATTGAAAGGCCAAAATGCATGTGCCTGAATGCGTACGTGCTATATTGATGGTAAATATGATCTTTTCCTTATCTTCCGGTGCTATTATAATTTGATTATACCCTGAACAGCCATCCAAGAAGCAATAGTATTCCTTCCCTGTAAAACTATCTAACATTTGATTGATGAATGAAATGTGATAGAGATCTTTCCTTTTAGCATCAATCAATCTCATATAATCTATACAGATCTTTCATCCAGTAACTGTGCGAGTTGGAATCAGCTTATTATCTTAATTAGTCACAACAATGATCCCTCATTTCTTTAGGACATAATGAAATGGTTTGACCCATTTAGTATTGGATATGGGATAGAGTATCCAAGCATCATGCCACTTTATTACTTCTTTTCTAACCATTTCTTTCATTATCGGATTCAATTTTCGCTGATGTTGAACACTTATTTTGTATTGCTCTTCCATATATATTTTATACATACAAAAGGCTATATTGATTTCGATAATGTCTAATATCTACCATCTAATTTCTCTCTTCCTTCTCTTAAACATCACCAATGCCTCTCTGACCTACACATCAGATAGTCCTTCAGACAAAATCACAGGCAAAGTGTCGTCTTCACCAAAGATAGCAGATTTTAAATGAGAAAGAAAGGCCTTGAGCTCTAGTTTAGGGTCTTCATCAACAAAAACATTTTGATATAGTCCAATTGGTCTATTTAGTGGCTCAAATTAAATAACTATATTGTCAATGAATGCCAAATTCATTATTTGCATAATTTTGAGTGCATCAAATCACCATAGAGATCATATCCCATTAACACTCTCTCAAAGAGGTCTTTAGACAGATAAAGGTGGACCTCATATTCAAGGTCTACTACTGTAATAGCAGACAATTCTTCATATATAGCATACAACTTCATTGCCTTATAAACTTTGAAAACATCGACCTTGATATGAGCTCTTATGGTTATCTTTCATGTATCTACATCAATAATAGATTGTTCGATTTCTATGAATGGACATCCCAAAATAACTGGAACATTTGGATCAGCATCAAATTTAATAAACAAAATCCACTAGGAAAATAAGAGACCCACTTTCACCAATAAAACTTCAGTTATCACGTTAGGCCTACCAAGGGACCTATTAGCTAACTACAAGGTAATATTCGTAGGTTTGGGAATCTCGAGCCCCATCTTTTTATACCATGATATGGGCATTAGATTGATTCTTGCCCCTAAATTAGAAAATCCCCTAGCACTGGTGGATTTTTTATGGTATTCTGCAACGTGAAACTTTCTAGATCTTTCAGTTTTATGGGAAATTTATTCTGAATCATCGATGTGCACTCCTCACTAAGAGCTACTGAAGCATATTCTGTCAAACGGTTCTTGTTTCCCACTATGTCTTTCACATACTCTACATATTTAAAAACACTTTACAAAATATCTATAACAAGGAGATTGCGATGAACCTACTTTAAAAGTCCTAAAAACTTCTTGTAATTATTCTCCTCAGCCTTTGGGGAATAGTTGGAGGTAGAATCTTCTTCTCCACTTTGGTTTTAGTACTTACAGCTTCTTCTACCACTTTCTCCTTATTTTTTTCAGTATCACCATTAGTAACCTTGGGACTTTCTTGCTCAGGTCCTCACTTCTTTAGCTTCAAACCTCTCCTATTAGTGACCGTATAACCTATTTTTGGTTTTCCTTAGTATTAATAGGTAAAACTTCCTTAGGTCTAGTATTTTGCACTCTTACAGTTTAACAAATTTTCATATATAAATTCTTTGTAATTATCTATTAACTTTTCATATTTACTACCAACTATGCTTGAGCAGCTATAACTTATTTCAACAGCTCTTTCTTATTATTCATTTTAGTCGTGGCCTGAATACTCTGAACTTGTTGCTGTTGATTCTATTGTACTGGACCCTTGTACTTATTGTTGTTTTATGCCTAATTTCCACCCCATGAGAAATTGGGATGATTACTCCAGTTTTCATTGAAAGTGTTACCATAGTTCCACTTCTCTTAATGATTAGCATTCCCTACATAATATACATAATAAATATTAACCACAGAAGCATCTACTATATGCTCACTACTCCCACAAATCTCACACTATGCATTTGCATTTGAACAACATTAGTTGTGGTTGTCGGTTGTGTAACCCCCAACTTCATACTACTGAATTGATTAGCTATCTAATTTTTTAGTGCAATAAACTTAGTTGATAAGGTAGTGAACTGATCTACCTCCAACACACCTAAACCTTCCTAGGAGCACTCCTCAAGTCACCATGCCACTCGAGATTTTCTTGTGAAATCTGATTCAGCAGTGTATATAACTTATCATATGTATTCTCAAGAGTTTGACCACCTATTGGTGAATCTAGGAGAATCTTAGTGTTTGGATCAAGAAACTCTATGAAAGTCTAAATTAGAACATCATTACACTATTGGTAGTAAGGGAAATTTCTAAGCATACCGTTAAATATTTCCCAAGCTTGGTAAAGATTTTATCCTTCTTTCAATATGGAACTCATAATTTTACTTCTCAAGCGTGCTTTCTTTCTTAATAGGAAGAATCTCATAAGGAATTTCTGAGCTAGATCATCCTAGGAACTAATGGAGTTAGGTGGTTCAGCATATAACTACCTCTTTGCTTCCCCAGTTAAAGAAAAGGGAAAGATCATCAGTCTAACATAATTAGTAGATACCACAGTAGGAATATTGGTATCACTAATTTCCAAGAAAGTCTATATGTGATTCTATGGATCTTCTATGAGAACCTTGCAAATCGTCCATGCGAACACAATAGTTGTACCATATTCTTCTTAAATTCAAACCAACCTCACCCCTCTGACTTGTGGATGCCATTAGTAGCATGGTTCATAAGAAGAATTTCTATTTTATGAAAAAGTCTGGGTACTATTCTGGCAAGAGTAGCTGGAATCACCAAAGTTGGAGCACGCCCATCATTTGGATCAATTGGGTCAATAAGATTAGGATCTCTTTGCACCGCCATTTGAACTTGCTAAATTGGAGAGTGAGCTCTTCGCTTCTAGTGAAATGTTTGTTCTGGTTCTGAATTAGGATCTCCTAACTCTTGCCAGGGTACTTTTCTAATCCTACAAAAGTTAACCAATAAGATCAAGTCATTAACACTTAAACATATTGTAACAAACCAAAAATTTAGAAAGTTACTAATTATTCTTGTCCTTGAAAATAATGCCAAAAAATTATTGTGGTCTGACGTACACAAATGTGCATGCAATCGTACATTTGATATAGTGACTAAGATAGTCAAATATCATACCCACGAGGACTACGCAATTAGCAATTCAACCAACTTCAGTTTTGGACAAGAATGTATTAAGTGTTTAAAGTATAAAGATGATTGTGAAGTTTCAAATAAAAATATAATTAATAAAGAAATGATAATATACTACAATAAAAACATAAGCAGGGTTGTAAACAATACTAGTGAGAATTCAAGGGTTGAGACACTTTTAATAATCTTACAAATCTCTCTCCTTCTCGTAGTTTCCTTGATTATCGAGTTTTTAATTCTTAGGGTTTAGAGTATGATCTGGTCTCCCGAACCTCCATCTTCTACCTTACCGGACATTACAACTGCATATTAAGCGGGGATGCAATAATCCAATTAGATTCATTAAGAAGACATACTATAAGTAAACCAAATAAGGCTTCTAGGTATATCTCTATCCTAGACACTAATTCAAATCCCTTATTTTATAAAAGAATAAGAACCTTTCTCCTTAAACTCTTCATTCAAATATATAATTCTCCCCTCGGATTCACATAGGAATATAGGTGTATTTTAATAGTAGCCAATCATCAAAATAGTGGTCACAAGAGATTAATAATAGACAAAACGATAATTCCACAATATACTATGAGAAAGAATATCCAAGTGCAATCATGTTTTCATCCTCAACCCCAAAACAAGGGTTTTTAGACACTCATGTTTGAGTTCAACATTAAAAATATATAATTAATCATACGAAAATGTAATCTTGGAATTATGAAGTTCAAAGAACCCTAAGAGAAGTATTGAAAGTATTTTTGCCACCGTTGTACATTTCGAAAGTGTACTCAATTTTGTTGAAATGTTCCTTTTATAGTTGGTCAATTCTAACCTAGTGATAAGCCACCCCACATCATGTAGCTTAGTCTATGGGAATGGGGATCACGCCGCACAGGTTATTCTAGGAAAATAGAGGTCGTGCCCTGTGAGCCATTCCCTCACAACTCATTAATTATTTACTTAATTCCACCTCTAAATGTATGATTTTAAATTTCAATCCACTGCTTCCCGTTTCCAAAAAATCATTCCTAAAGCTTCAATCATCACCCTCTTCTCGTCATACATCCAATTGCATCTAATTTTATCAAAAAATCAACATTGCATTAGTAATCATGTCCATTAACCAAATGATACAATTATAACTCAAATTCAACAAGAATAACATATTTTTTCTCTTAGAGCATGTCCTAGTATAGGTGAATATTAGTTCTTGGACATATAAATACATCCAAGATCAGATACAATTTATTTGGGTATGTTGGTCCCGCCTTGGAATGAGTTCTTAACTTTCAAGCTAGGGACCTTTTGTATATTTCCCACCCTAAAACCCTAAAGTACGAATGTTATATGTGATATTGTGTCTTCCTATAACACCTAGTGGAAGATTAAAACTCACCAAAAATACTCTCTAGCTCACTCTTGAAGATTGGAGACTAGGGTTTCTCAAGTGTTAATCCAAAGTCTAAGAGGGATCAGATTCCTTCCAAGAATCATCTTTTATAAGGCATGTAAATCTTTCCTCATTGTTAGTTCAAAATATCTTGTGCTTTAAACAATGATTTTGACTTATAAATGTTGTTTTTGAAATCAAATGTTGAGGGTTTTGATGCGTAGTGTTGGATATTGTTTACTTTTGCTTAACTTGTGTTTTTATATATGTTTTTGGTGATAGTTTGCACATATGGGTGCTTGTTAATTGTGGTTTAATAATTGGGTCATGAGTAACCCTAATTTTGATGGTTTCTACTTTGGTTTTGGTCTTATTAAAGGTATGCCCTTATTGTGTTTGTGAAAATGTCTAAGAGAATTAACTAGTCATATATTAATGGTGTTTTAAACTATGACATTGGTCTAATGAACATGAATAAATTAAGACATTGACCAAATGAATATGAAAAATTGGTAAATGGCTATGTGAAGGCCTTGATAGCCATATAATGAGTTAATTTGGCGACTTTGCTGGTATGATAACTAAAAGGGTTGGAGTCCCTAAGCAGGGAACTAAATTATGTTTTGAAATAAAGTTTGGTTTATGACTTCTAATGAAGAATGAATGGTTTGTAAAGGTAATGATGACCATAAATGGATTTTCACTGTGATGTGAAATAAGGCATTGACCTATTTAAATAATTGGTTGTTAAATGGTTTGTAGAGACCATATGGTCATCTATGGAATTGAATTGTATCCTTGGTGGATTGACATGGATAAATAGGTTAGAGTCCTTATGTATTAAATTGAATGGGTGTTAATTCATGGAAAAATTGTTTAGAGTCCCATTGTCGTCTAGTAATGGACACAACGGCTTATGGTTGGATTCCACTTGTTATTTATCTACATACGTGATGGCTTGTGGTTAGGGTCCATTTTCCATACAAGATATGATGTCTTATGGATAAGGTACACTTTCTATATAAAATATGACAGCTTGTGGTTAAGGTCAACTTGCCATATAAAATATGATAGTTTGTGGTTAGGGTCCACTCACCATATAAGATATGATGGCTTGAGGTTAGGATTCTCTTGCTTAATATTACCTACAAGTTAAAATGTTCTAAAATATAAGGGTGGGAGGTTGGAGTCCTTTATCTCATGTCTCATGATTAAGTGTTTCCAAAAAGTGCATGCCAAACCTTGTTTCCCTTTTTAGAAAGTTATGTTTCTCTCTCTATATATATATACATATACGCTAATGTATATGAATATGGTTGCATATGGTGGTTTGACTTGGTTTTTAATAACGATACTATTTTATCCTTATTGCTGAGTTACATTCTAGCGTTGCCATAGATCTTCAATGTTGTGTCCCCGCGCGCCACAGACGCCGGAGCTTCTTCTTCTCTTTCTGCGTAGTATCCTGGTATTAGAGCGGATCGTGTGTTGACATTGACGTTATGAGGTTCCATTCTTCAAAAGTAATATATTTCATAGTCTTTATATAATGTGATATAGATTATTTTTAGACTTGGCTTATGGCTATTACTGAAGGCATGTCACGACACATTACAGACATCGAATTAGTAGAGGCTTTATGGATGACAGTGGACTTGGGTTTGTTGGTTAGTCTATTAATGTAAACGAATTGATTACACAACTCTTAAGTCATGATCAATAGTCTTATTTCCACTACCTTATTGTATGTTCAGAGTTTATCCAGAAGTTGTGGTTTCATATGATGGTTAGGTTGGGTTAATGGGGCGATCTTTAATCCTTGTTGGGCTTGAGATGACCATACGACAAAGCTTGCTTTTTGGTCCTGTCATAGCGACTAAGATTTATATTTCCTACACAATTTCCTTTGGGTCATTGTGGTCTTTCTCTTCCATGTCATTACTTTCCAGGACTTAAAACACTTCCCTTAGCCCTACTTCCATTAATTAACATATCATAAACTACTCTCTCCTCTTAAACTCTCATGTCAAGGGAAAAGCTAGGGTTTCTAAGGTTTAAGCATCTAGGGTTAAAATTGTGGTTTCTTCGCCAAATTCCCTAGTGTCTTTAGGCTTGAATCTCTTCCTTAACTTGTTTTTTCATGAAGACATATGTTTAATCATTGTTAATATGATTTTAAATTATAGGTTTTGAATGATGGGTTGAGGGTTTAAATGGTTGTTACTTGGTTGGTTTTTTCATGGTTTTAGCATTGTTATTTATGCTTGAACTTGTGGTTTTTGAACTATTTAGATGAATGTGCATGGTGGATGGGATGGGTGACATGGATTCTCCCAAATTTATGGAATTTTGTATTGTAACTGGTATTAACCTTAACCCACTTTATGAAATTGGCTTTGAAACATGGATATATACATGATTTAACTAACTTTTAGAACCTTGCATTGCATAAAAGTATAATGGAATGTAAAAATAGTTTTGAAAGGCCTTGGTGGCCATTGATTGGTTTTTAAATTGAAACTTTAGATTCTAATTGGTTAATTTATTTGGAATGGAATAATGATATTGGCTTACAAGTTTAAATTGGAATGACGATACCATTCGGTAAATGCATTAATAGACGACTCCTAGATTTATTGGATGGGTTATGTGCAAAAATTTTAATTTAAGCTAATAGGCTGTTGTGTAGCTCGCCGTGAAAGGTGAAGGTTTCAGGGGGAAATTTCACTACTTTTTTTATCAGTATCGAAATCCCATCGTTTCTTTTGATATACTTGATTCCATTTTTGTCAATGTTTGGGGGGCATGTACCAACCTAACTTGGTATTTAAATTTAGAGGCTTTTGTGGACAAAGTATGGGAATGGTTATTGTTTTTTACTTTTAGTGTCCCTTTTTGGATATCTTATCCATCTTGTTTATTAGTTTGTTTATTTTCAGGCATTATTTATGTTATATTTTGGTTCGATAGGCTAAGGGGATGGTCTCTGATCCTCTGTGTACTTGAGATACACGTCACGAGTAGGCGCTAGTTTGGGTCGTGACATAACTGCACTCTCTCAACCAACCCTACAACTAAGGATAATCGATCCTAATTAAGCCATCTCATTTCAAGGACCCTAGATGTTCAATTATGTCATTCCCAAGAGATACTATTAATCAATAATTATTATCATATATTAAGCATATGAACAATGTCTACAAAACTAGCTAATGACTACTCATTTTATTAATCAAAAATAGGGGGGACAATTTCAATCAATAGACAACCATAATTAATATTTCACAATTACAAGGGCACTTGGTCCCACCATAATCTTTTGATATCATTATAAACTATACATTATCATCACAATGTACGTATTTACTTAATCAACAGTAAAAACCACCAAGTCAAATAAATTTTGATCTTCAAATATATATGATACTTCAAACAAACAACATCACCAACATCAAGCATTTAACTTTCATGTCAAGGGATACCTTATCTACCATTAGATACACTTAATCGAAGATTCACTCATCAATTAAACTTTATGTTACCACAAATTTCATAATCAAAACAAATATTTCTTATGCCACAATCATGAAGTACCACAAATTTTTTCTTACCGCAGGGTACTTATTCATATACAAACTATTTGAAACAAGAGTTTCATTAATTCTACACTATTTTACCCTTACCAATTTACTAGTAATAAGAGCATGTCCAGTATTTGGCATACTGTTTTTTATTAGAATCACATAATAATAGTTTCTTTAACAATTAACACATAACCAAGTTATAACCTTTCACAATTCACGAAATTTACAATAATTCAACCAACTACAATTTATATGAGTACCAAGGCATTAAACTTATGAACCAATTTAAATATTTATGTTACTACCAATAAAACCAGCTATAATCATAGTCAGATTCTATTACATACCACATAATGCATGACAACTTGCAACATTCAACTATCATATATTTAAATTTAATCAAGCAACTACAAATCATAAACACAACTTATGTTACATCACCAAAGTTACAACCAACCAATTTTATCATAATTCATATGAAAATCATAAGCTACAACCTCTATAGACAAATACTAATTGGAAACAACTATATTCCAATTGTAAACTCCTAAAGATACCAATTTAAATCATCAAGATTTCAATTATAATTGTAGAATACCAATTGCAATTTGGATATATCAATTACATTAATCTTACAAAAGCAATTACATAAACTACACGATAAAAAAGAAAGAAGTTCAATAATTTCCTAAAATGCCTCATAGATTCTCAAAGATTAGATGTGGATGTCACGACCCAAGGCTACTCCCTAGTCATGACAATGGTGCTTATAGCCACAACTGACCACTAGCTAACCTTCGAACTGGTACATACTATGACCACTGAATAAAATAGCGTAATACACGTTGAAGGTGAACTAATAAGCTGCTATAAAATTATATGCTGAAATATGAATCAAAACATGCCCAAACTATCTAATAAAGCACTTGAAATCAAATTATCTTTCAAAGTAACTGATAATACTGAAAGAACTAACTGACTATTTAATTATTTGTCTAAAAGCCTCTAAATATCATTAGAAGTTGATGGGACGAATCCCCACCTAACTTCAACTTACTAAAAATATAGAAGTAGTGAAATAATAGAAATAGAAAAATCATATCATCGATGGATGAGGACTCACCACTATTGTGCTGATCGTCACCATGTTGTCTAAGAGTGGTAGGGAAACTGTACGTTTGAACCTATGTTATAAAACAACATAGCCTAAAGAAAAGTATGCAGTCAGTACTTTGAATGTACTTGTATATAAGATGAGGACTGGATGAAATGCATGGGATAATTGGGTATTAATACATGAGCATGTAATATCTGAGAATACAACACCAAGTATAAACATGATTCTAAAATAATCTGTAAATTGAATGATTGAAACCTGTATAACTAAATAAGTAAGATTCTGTACATTTGGTTAAGAAAACCTGAACTAGAATATACTGAATACTATACTAAGACTGTGGGGGGTATCATCCAACCGACATGCCCCAATCTGTGCTAATTAGGGTCCAACCTATAACCCCAGTTGGAAGGGTGCCAGTATTATTCCATGGGTACTAATAATAGTTGTGTTGATCTACTAAAATTGTGTCCCGAAGGACCAGGGTGTCAAGCATAAACTGATAGGTGACCCCGGAGAGGAATTCAAGCCTAAACTGACGGATTGTCCCTCATATCTTATGTTTGCTACATAGTTCTTGAATACCAAAACTGTTACTAATGACTCCGCATAAACTGACAGGGAAATTGCCATCCTTGTATTTGACAGGTGCTAAATCCTACTACCAACTGAACCAACACTCGTACTGAGCAGAACTAAGTTTAACTGAGCATTGTTTATGATAACTTATAGTCCGTATCATGATTATAAATATCTAGGTAAGTAACAAGACTAATCGTTTCACTGAATTACTACTTTAGTATCTAAAATCGTGTTAAAACACATAGATGTTGGGTGTTCATAACCCACCAGCATTGATTGATCTATAAATACAATATCAAACTTGAAATACAATAATATGTGATCATAGTTCAAACACTCAAAACAAGGGCATTTCATCAAACATCTAAAAATCATAAACTCAACATTGAAATGCTTTAAACATGATGCAACAACATGGTTTCATGGCTAAATTCATAAATTGGATATTTAACATGAAATTCGATTGATCAAGACATAGGAATTGCAACACTTAAAACATAATATGACTATTCCACTTGACAACATATGTAACCAAAACTTGTAGTTGAATTAACAAGAGATTCATGAATTTATTTCACCTTGGACATATATAACTCATACTCTAAGATAAATGAAGGCTTTTGAGGCTCCATGGGTGAAAGGGACTCATGAATGAACATCCCACATACCTAACTAGATGAATTCTTGAAGGTTCTTTGAGAATTTCTTGAACTTGAAACTTTAATTCCTTATTTTATTATGAAAGAGTTAGGGTTTATTCTTGGTCATGGGAAGGTTGTTCTTCAGAGAATTTGTGAGTAAAAGGGCTAATAATGCTCTTTGGAAGCCTAAAATTTATGCTATGGACAAATTGGGAGAAGGAAAATAAACCAAATACCCTTAAATGCCAAGGAACAAAAGCAGGATAATAGAATAGGTAGGAGGTAGTACAGGCTTTGGAGCAACGAACTAACCCGGGTGGCACCCATCTTAGAGTATCAAATTAGAGGGAGTGGCGCCTGCTTTACCAAGTGAACTAGAGGGGGCGACACCCGCTTATCCCGGTGGTGCTATTTGTTTAGTTTTCAAAACACACCACTATGCTAATCCAAAAATTCCAAAACTCACCCGAGACATACTTTGAACAACCTCGATCATGGATCAACTCAAAAAATCAATGTCCCAATGTTGGGAAGGTCAAAAAGTAAAATCATACAATTTTAAGGGTCTTAGAAATGACGAAGTCCTCAACACTTCATGAAATTTCCAAGTCTTGGACCCCTTTTACATGGAACTGTGAGTGGAATTGAGCTAGGAACTTACAAGGTATTACTATATCTCCCCTTGGAGACATACGTTCTCGAATGAGCCTAGTTAGACTGAGATAGGGAGAAAACTAAGATTATATACTGAACATGTACAACTGGGAACATGAATACATAACTGAGTATGGAACATGATAGATGAACTGAAATAGTTTCATGAATGCATGCAATTACATGAGATTGGTTACACAGTTGAAACTAAGAACTGGAAGGTCAATCTAAGGAAGATTATTACCTCAGGCTAAATTTGGGTTTCTGGAGAAGACATGAGGGTACTTGGTTCACACATCTACTTTTGCTTACCAAGTGGCTCCCTCGACAAACTAATTTTTCCAAAGAACTTTAACTAAAGAAACTTCTTTAATCCTTAGCCAATGAATCTGAGGATCAAGGATCTAACATAGGACTTCTTCGAAGGAAAGGCTATCCTTAACATACATAACATCAAAAGGAACAACTACAGCTGAATCACCAATACATTTCTTTAAAAAGGAAACAGAACAACTTAATGTACAAACGCCAATCTGTAGGCAACTCTAGCTCATAATAAACCTTTCCAAAACGACTCAAGATTCTATATGGTAAATATAACAGGGACTGAGTTTCCCCATCTTGCCAAATCTCTTCACTCCCTTCATAGGAGAAATCATTAAATAATCCAACCCAACAATCTTAAACTCAAGATCTCTTCTCCTCACATCTGCATAAGATTTCTAATGTCTTTGGTCTATCTTCAGCCTCTCATTAATCAACAGAACTTTCTCCATCGCATCAAACACTACATATGAACCTATCAAAGAAACTTTCCTACCTCAAACCCTCTAATAGAAGAACTATACCTCCTTATATATGAGCCTCAAAAGGATCCATCTAAATACTGGAGTGATAACTATTATTATAGGCAAATTTAATCAAACATAAGTTGTCATTCCAACTACCTGTAAAGTTAATAATACATGCCCTAAATATTTCCTCTAATGTCTGAATGATCCTCTCTACCTGACTATCTATCTGAGGATAAAAAGTTGTACTCAGATATACTTGGGTACCGAGACCCTTCTAAAAAGCCTTCCAAAAGTGAGAGATGAACTGAGTACCTCTATCTAATAAGATAGACAATGGAATCTCTTGTAACTTAACCATCCCCATAATATAGGGACTGGCATAATCCTCAACTGAGGACAAAGTATGAACTGGCAAGAAATGAGTTGATTTACTCATTTTGTCTATAATGACCCATATCAAATTATGTTGACGATGTGTACGATACGTTCCTCTCACAAAATCCATAATCACCACTTCCCACTTCCAACAGGGAATGTTAAACTTTTGTAATATACCACTTTCCCTTTGGTGATCAACCTTGACCTATTGACAATTCGTGCACTTAGGCATAAACACTGCAATATCCCTCTTTAAACCACTCCACTAATAGATTTCCCGCAAGTCAAGGTGCATTTTAGTGGCCCCTATATGGATAGAGTATCGTGCAGTATGTGTTTCTACAAGTATTTGCTGTCTCAAGCCATCAACACACAAAACAAATAAAATACCCTAAAACCGAAGCACACCATCTCCCCCTTGGGAGACAATCTCCACCTTCTGATATCTAACCACCTCCTTCAACTTAGTCAAACAAGGATCTTTGTCTTACTTTTCTTTCACTTCATCAACCAAGGAAGATTCCGAACCATTCTAAACCCATATACTACCCATAATTGAATCAACCAATCAAATACCTAATCTAGAAATCTAATTAACCTCGCTGACTAAATTCTTTTTATCCTCGTCAACATGAGAAACACTTCCCATAGACAACCTGCTAAGGGAATCTGCCACTACATTGGCCTTGCCCAAATGATATAACACACTCATATCATAATTTTTAACTTGAGCCACCTTCTCTGATGAATATTTAGATCTTTCTATGTGAACCGTACTACATACTCTTATGATTAGTGAACACATCCGCATGAACCACATAAAGATAATGACTTCAAATTCTTAAAGCAAACACAATAGCTGCCAACTAAAAATCATGGGTAGGATAATTCTTTTAATGGGGTTTAAGTTGTATGGATGCATAGGCTATGACTTTACCTCTTTGCATCAATTCACAACCATGATGAACTGTGGAAGCATCACATTAAACCACAAATCCATTTGAACCATCTACCAAAGATAATAGAGTGAAAGTGAGTCAAGTTTTTAACTCCTAAATAGTCTTCTCGTAGGAATCTAACCACTAAAATTTGACTTTCTTCAAGGTCAATCGAGAAATGTGGGATGCCATATAATAAAACCCTTCAACAAACCGACTATAATAGCTAGCCAACCCCAAGAAATTCCTAATATTTGATGGAGAAATGAGTCTGGGCCAGTTTCTCATAGCTTTGATCTTTTGAGGGTCAACTCTAATGCCATCACCGAAAATAAAATGAACAAGGAAAGCTACAAATCCTAGCCAAAATTCACAGTTATTGAATTTAGCAAACAACCGATGAGCTCTAAGGGTCTTCAATACAATTTTTAGATGATTTGCATAATCATTCTCACTACAAAAGTAGACAAGGATATCATCAGTAAAGAGTATAATGAACATGTCCAAGTACTACTTGAACACCCTGTTCATTAAGTCAATGAAAGTTCCAGGGGAATTTTTCTATCCAAAAGACATAACTAGAAATTATAAGTGACCATAACGAATTCTGAAGGTTGTCTTTAGAATGTCACATTCTCTGACTCTAAGCTGATGATAGTTGAATATGAATTCTATCTTATAGAAATAAATGGCACCATAAAGTTAGCCAAACAAGTCGTCAATCCTGGGGAGTGACTACTCATTCTTGACTTTGACTTTGTTAAACTGACGATAATTGATACACATTCAAAAAGAATCATCATTCTTATGCATGAACAAGAGTGGAGTGCTCTATGGAGAAATACTGGGCCTGATGAAACCCTTATCTAAAAGATATTTTAACTTCTCTTTTAACTCTTTAAGCTCAGCTAGAGCCTGTCTATAGGGTAGGAAAGAGATAGGTTAGGTATTTAGAGAGAGATCTATTTTAAAGTAAATTTCCCTTTCAAGAGAAACTTCAAGAAGATCTTCATGGAACACATCTTAAAATTCTCACACTACCAAAACTAACTCGAGACTCGAAGTCTCAGAACTAGAGTCTTTGACTTAAAAAAGATGATAAATTCACCCTTTATATATCATCCTTATTTCTCTAAGATGTCAATGCTGAGGTACTACACCTCTATTCAATGACTAGTTCATTGGGAAACTGAAACTAAACGACTCTATTTTTGCAATCAAATGAGGCATAAAATAAGTGAATCTAATCCATGTCAGGAATGACATCAAAAGCAGTCATCTCTAACTATACAATATCAACTAAGGTAACTTTCTGAGATACTGTGATAGGGCAATTTTTTTATACCTGTCTAGCTATTATAAATTTACCTACTAGGGTAGACACTAAGAAAGGCTCTGCTAATATTTTTGGACTAACATTGAAGTTTACTTCTATGTAGGGGGTCATAAAGGAAAGTGAAGATCTGGGGTCTAATAAAGCATAAATATGAAGATGAAAGACCTAGAACATACTCATAATCATGTCAGCGGAATTTTCCTACATATGTTGAGCTTAGAGTGTATACCGTCTATTCTAACGCTACCCGTAGGTGGCACTAGAAGTGGCATCCTCCTGAGTTAGGCTTACTGCTATTTCTACTGAAGAATTATTCTTGACCTATTTGCAATTACTTTTGCCCCTCTATGCAACTACCACACACTCTTAAAATATGTGGCCTAGTTTGCTGATGAGTGGTGAGTTTATCACTTACTCGCACTCATTATTCATGCATATTTCCTTGTTTTGAAAGAATAAATGAGACAAAATCTATGAATAGATACACTAATATAAACTCTTTATAGGTATAAAACTGAGTAGATAAAAAAAATATAGAATGGAGTTAAAAATAATAAAAAGGGAGCATAGAAAAGTGCAGCTGAAGACCTGGCCTATGTCAGCCTCAATTATAATGACCACAGTTCTTTCTCTGTTGTCTCGATCAGCAAAGTCAGTCAGAGAAATGTGGTTGCGATATATGACCATAGTCATATAGTCATGGTAGCGAACAGTCATACGCGATAGCAATCACATAGTCACGATCAAGGACAGCCATGTACAATAGTGGTCAAGAAGGAATATGCCCAGGGGCATATCTGTAAAAGCACTTAGATGCCTTCCAAAACAAATTTAAGCAAAAACCCCTTTCCTTTTAGGATATCTTAGCTCATAAGATATTTTAGGACTTGAAGACTTGAAACCCTAATCTTGGGAAAGTGTATAATCAACTTTGAAGGCAAAATTTCTTAGACTTTTTTGGAAGAATGAATGTGTTGGATAATTCTTATGGTATGTCTCTCTTTTCTTTCTTCGTGAGTAGCTAAATTATTTCGTCTTAGGATTATGTTGAACAAGGGTATAATTATGTGTAGGTATTGTTGTGCTTTCATGTAATTTAGTTGTTGAGTATGGATCCCATAATTTGTTGAGTTTACGGGTTGGAATTTGATTCGTGAAAGCCCCAAATCTCTAAATGGGTTTGATGGGTGAAAGCCCCAAACTCTAGAAACCCATTGTAGTCCTCAATAGTGGTTTGGAGGTAAATATTAGGTAACCTATAACATCCTCGAAAGACGTTTATATAGGGGAAAAAGCAATGGTGGACAATTGAGCCTATGGTTTACTACCCTTTCCAATCTTAGAAATAAGTGTATTAGCAGTGTATATCATGTAAATAGCATTATCCTAGAAATAAGGATTATTGATTGAGGTATTCGGTGATTATGAAAATTTGTACACTTGTTAGGTGCACGAAAGAGCCAATGGGTAAAATCGTTAGGGTTTTATTAAAAGATTAACCCCAAGGATCTTTGACCTAGCCTATCTGTTAATCAACAACTAAACTTCATGCTGAAAAAACATTAACCCACATGCATTACCCCTAATTATACTTAATCCCAAGATTTCACTCAAATCTTGAACTCTTGTACAATTTTCATTCATCGAGCACTTTCTTAAGTGTGTTGCAAAAGGTTTCCAAACAAATCCCCCGTTTTATTTTACAAGTCATTTTTATTAGCATTTTGGGTAATCTCTTAGTAAGTTGAACAACCATAAAGTTTGAAGTCTATAATTTCATTCCTTGAGATTCGATCCCAATTTAAATTGGGTTACTTGGTAACGACCGCCTCACCACTAATTATGTGAGTGATTTGAGCATTATAAAAATGGCATCACTGTCGGGGAGTGAAATATAAATTTCAATTTTGTGGTGTTATTTTTACATGGGAGTATCCAGATTGTCGCACTTAATTTTCTTTGTTGTTTTTGGATCTTTTATAGGTAATCTTAGCATAACCGAAACTATGAGTGAAGGCACCAATCATGTGTGTCCCTTGATGAAATCACTCATAGAGAAAGTTACTTGAATGGTAGGATTCATACAAGAGAAAAATATTTCCCTCCTCACCATGCGTAAAGGATACTTCATGTGACAAGTGTCATTCTTCATGTGTTGCAAGTAAAGGGGCTATACGGAGGCAAAGCCCATAAGGATCCATATGTTCACTTGAAAAATTTCTTGGACGTTTGTACTCCTTTCAACATATCTTGTATGACTCAAGAGTCCCTTTGGCTTCGGCTCTTCCTATTCTCACTAACTGGTGAAGCATTGTAATGGTTCCGTAAACTCCCTACAAAATCACTCACTTCATGGAAGTAGCTCAAAAAGGAGTTTTTATATCAATACTCCTCCATATCCAAGTTGTGTCACCCAAGAGATGAAATCATAAACTTTAGACAAAAGGACGGAAAGCCACTTTATGAAGCATTGGAGAGATTTCATAGAAAGTTAGCCGAATTCCCAAACCATGAGATTCCGAGTAAGACACTTCTCTAAATATGCTATCAGGCACTAGATCCTTTGAGCCAAACGGTCGTAAATGATACAGCAGAAGGTTCTCTCTTAAACTTGCACTTCTATGTGGCTACAAATTATTGAGAGAGGTAACTAAACACAATCAGGAATGTCACACCCGAGACCTCAATATTTCAACTAGCCCTTCACCCAATCCCATGATTAGTAGAGAACAAAGAAAGTCGGATGAGGATCAAGAGAAAACCAGTGCAAAGATATTGACCTAAAATAAGCTCCTAACCAAGTATGTCATGGATGCTCCCATGAAAATGGAATACCGCATGAACCCAATGGCCTATTATGAATATGATGAAGCTAGGAGAATGGAGGAGGAAATTTGATACCTAGCTAACTGCTCGAGGGGTTCTCATTTGGCCTATCGTAGGCACGGTGGAAATTGAGGTTAGAGAAATAGTGGTGTTGGTCAAGTTTGGAGGGATCATGAACATGAGTATTTTCATTTGATGCCTTACCTTGATCGGGATTCTAAAAAATAATCGAGCTCCATTGCCACCGACAGAGGTAGAATAGAGGATCTCCTTGAAAGAATTTTGAACAAAGTTGAAGGATGGACCAAATGGTCCGTGAATTAAAAGAGGAATTTGTCTCACTCTATAAAACTGTGGTCTCCCATTCGGTCACTATTAAATAGTTAGAAATATCAAATGGGACTAGTTTTCACCCGTCTAGATGCTAGAACCAAGGGGGACTCCACTAGTGGCACAATCACCAACCTATAAAATGATGATCAAATCATGGTGATGCGTGGAGCAAAAAACCAATAGAGGGAACATAGCAGAGGACTTGGGCAATACGAGGTCCAATTCTCGATCAAAGGAGAGGTTGTCCCAAATTCTAATCGACAAACAAGAAAAAAATTAAATACCATTGTTGGATGGTTGATCGATGAATGAGAGTTTGACAAGTGGGGTCCTGTGGACCCTCATTGATAATTTATATATGCCAATGTCGTGCCACGATAATAACTAAGGCATTGTGTGGTAGACAAACCAAAAATGCCATGAGGATGGCTTGCATCTCTTTTATTATATTTTTATAGTACTTATGTTAGTTCTCGCATCTGAATAACTCATGCATAAGTTAAACTATAGAGTGCTTTGTTTAAGCTTAGAAAGGAAGAAATATGTATAATTTGAGGTAAACACCAATCAAAGGATTAATGAGCACCAAGTGAGCAAAAAAGTTGGTTAAGGGAAAAAAGGGGAAGCAGACATGCCCACAATTATCGTGACTATGCTTCCCATGCACCATCGCGGTTACTTGCATGTCTATTATCATGGTCAGTTGGCTATGATCATGGAAACAGAAGCCAGTTGATTCACCAACTACCTCCCTAATTTTGTCACACTTTCGCTAAAGTTCTTACATGTAGAAAGGGTGTAATCTCAAGAGGAATGGTGATGGTGCAAAAATTGAAAAGGATAGTAATCTTTCATGGAGTTTCAGGGAGCATCCTTATCTCTTTGTAAGCTTTGATTATTGATGCAATAAAGGCACTGCTACCCTTTTTATTGGGGGTGTTTCCTCATTTCATTTCATTTAGGTTTGTATTAGAGATATTGTTGCACCCTTTTCTGTCCTTTTGGAAAATTCTTAGCATGATTTTTATTTGGGTTGTAATATTTGGGAACTTTGTTGGTGCTCACATTTGGATGGATTAACTATTTTGTTCATAGTTTGCTAGTTTAGTATAAATTTCATTAGACAAGTCTTACCTTCATGATTGGGTTTCTAACCATAGATGTAGGTGAAGTCTGAGTACCCATAGCATCAAGGCTATAAAATGTAAGCGAAGCCTGAGTACCTATAGCATTGATAATTTAGGGTTGCATTAAGAACCATTGGTGAAGTTTGAGTAGCCATATGATGGGTATCCCATACTATAAACTTTAATGTGAGCTGATATCTTGGAAGGTTGCCATGATTAGCAAATTATGTGTGGTGCAGATGCAAAAGCAAACGACCCCCTCCATCCAAAAATTTTGAAAAAAAAATTATTTAAAAGCATGGACGTGAGAAACTTTGTAATGAAATTTATCTCCTTTCCTATGACTATACATATTGTTGACTTATGAATAATGTTAGATAGTCCAAATTTATCTCTAGAGAGAGGGACATTTGAATCCCCTTTGAAAATTTCACGTTGCCATGTGTGGTGACCTTTTGGCATTCATCTCTTTTATATTTAAGTTGTCTAGAACTTGCCCGGTTGATCTCTCAAGGCTTGTATGTGGTTAGAGAAATGATATTAGGCCGTCCTCATGATTTTGGAAGCCACTAGATCCTAAAAATCCTACACAAACATGAATTTAACCCCTAGTTACCCACTTTATACCTTCGGACCTTTCTTTGGCTAACATATTACAAGTTGTGAACCATTCTTTTATCCCTATTTTGAACTATACCCTTCTTGAACTCAAAAATTCAAATTAAGTCTAAAATCCTAAATTAGGGGTTGTAAAGTTGATGGAAGGAATTTGGAGGCCACGCAGTATTAGTTTAATACCAAGGTAAATAAGTGATTGTAAACAAATGTTTTAAAAAGGAAAGGATCCAGTAAAGGATAGAATTGAATGAAAGATTCATAAAAAAGAGTGGTGAACAAAGGAAACAAGTTGTAGGCATGAGGAAGGATAGAAAACAAAGAAATATGGCCAATAGTAAAAAAGAAAGATTGAAAAGTGTGATGTTGACATTCAAGGAAGGGAGTAGCCACGTTGTTCCCAAACAATATCCTGCCCTAACCCAAACCTACATTACAATCTTAGAAAGCCCTTTGAGATCTCAAACCATTTAGTATATATATAGTAGCGACTAAAAATAGGGGCAAACCTATGGTGCAACACTTGTTACATTGATATTTCTTTTGTGAGAGAGAGAGTTTGTCCACTCAACATTCCTTGTTACATATTTTGTAGCTTGATATGAGGAATTCGTTTTCTTGTGAGTAGGCAGGTGAATGAGTCAAAGTAGGTGATTTTGTCATCTTCTGTATAATGAGACAAATGGATCTATAAAATGATAGTAGTCAATATATGAGTCTCTTTTAGAGTGATTAGTAATCATTACATAGTTTCTCCCCAAAGCCTATTGCGTCCTTCACTATTTAATTTTATGGTGAGGGGGTCGTTAAAATACTATTTGCCCATCTGTGAAAAGCTTTTGGTGGTCGTAATCAAGTTGAGTCTTCATGATCATTGAGTGATAAAAAGAGGGCCTATATATGAAATTGTCTCATAGTATGTGGGAGTGTTGCTTGAGGATAATCAAGGTCTTAAGTTAGGGGTGTTGATGAGTGGTGAGTTTACACTCACATGAACTTATTATTCGTGCACACTTCCTCATTTTGAATAAATAAATAAGACAAAATCCATGAATAGGTGCACTAATATCCACTATTTCTAGGTATAAAGCTGAGAAGACTAAAAGATACGGATTTGAGCTAAAAATAATGAAGATAGAGCAAAGAAGAGTGTACCTGAAGACATGGACCACGCCGCCTATGGTTTCGTGACTACGATCCTCTCTCTATGGTCACAGTCATCAAAGATAGTTAGAGCAATACGATCATAACACATGACCGCGGTTGCATAGTCGTGGTCACGGAAAGCCATGCGCGACTGCAGTCAAGAGAGAAAATACATAAGGGCAGAGCTAGAAAAGTACTTAGACATTTCCCAAGCCATATTTAAGCAAAAAATCCTTCCTCTTTATGATAGCTTAGCTTATAAGGTATTTTGGGACTTAAAGACTTGAAACCCTAATCTTGGGTAATATTGTAATCAACTTTGAAAGCTAAATTTCTTAGAATTTTTGTGAAGAATGAATGTGTTGGAGAATCCTTATGGTATATCTCTCTTTGCTTTCTTCATGAGTTAATAAATAATTTAATCTTGGGATTATGTTTAACTAGGGTATAATTGTATATTGCTATTGTTGTGTTCTCATAGATTTGAGTTGTTGAGTATGGATTCTACCATTTCTTGAGATTACGCGTTGGAATTTGATGGGTGAAAGTTTGAACTCTCAAATCTTGAACTCTAAGTAAAAGTTTCATTCAACGAGCGCATTCTTAAGTGTGTTGCAAAAATCTTCCGAACAAATCCCCCCATTTAATTTTACATGTCATTTTTATTAGCATTTTGGATAATATCTTAGTAAGTTTAATATCCATAAAGTTTGAAGTCTATAATTTCACTCATTAAGATTTGACCCCAATTCAAATTGGGTTACTTTACGACTGCCTCACCCCTAATTATGGGAGTTAGTTAAGCTAGTTAAGCATTATCACTTGCCAAATCCAAAGCATACTTCACTACCAACTTTACACTCTCCCTAATGATTTCTGCCACATTTTTATTAAAGTAGATTAGTACAACCACTGTACACACTGTCTTGGGACTTAGATCCTAGAGCACTATTCCGACTATCTTGCCTGAACTTGGGTACTGGCGCACTAGCTGAATATGGAGCTGGGGCTAAAACTTTCTAACAAAACTAAGAACGGTAACCACCTTCTGGCCATAGCTAGGAAAAGATAAAAATACATGTTCTGGCCCTCTTGTTCTCCCTCTCACTCTCCTTATGCTTCTCCTCCTCAATCTGCAGAGCATGAACCATAAGCTTAGATAAATCAATTTCCTTAACCAACATAGCGGTCCTACACTCCTTGGCCAAACTATCACTTACCCAAGATACAAACTTAATCATTCTAGACCTATTGTCTACCAATATAGTAGGAGTATACCTCACCAACTGCGTGAACTTAAGCAAGTTCTCCCTCACACTCATACTATCTTTGTTTAAATTAATGAACTTTTTAACCTTAGCTTTCCTCAATTCTAATGGAAAGAACCTATCTAAGAAATTCGCAACAAACTCCTCCCACTCTATAGGCCCTGCATCAACACCTCAATTATTTTTCCACAGCTTAACCCAAGTGTGAGCTTCATCCTATAACTGATATGCAGCCAACTCTACACTCTCACTCGAAGTGACACCCATAATATTTGTCACATTCTAAACCATATCAAGAAAATCCTGTGGATCCTCTTCAGAATTGGATCCCGAAAACAAAGGGGGATTTATCCGAGTAAAATCCTGAATCCTGACCATAGTTAATTTGTCACTGGATTGGCTGGGGTAGCCACCCACTGGCTGTTTTGATCATCTACTAAATGGGACAGGGTCATAAATTCGGCCCTGAATTCAGCATGAGAGACATGCGCATTCAGGGGATCTTCTTGAATAGGTAGTGGTACATCCTAATCTCCATTCCTTCTTTCATTGTTTATTCAAGGAGACATTATCAGAACGGAATGAAGGATAAACTAGAAAGAGATTTTAAATGGAGTGCATGATCTTTCAAATAATATGGTAACTGAAAGAAGGGAAACTTTCCTAAAAATATTTCATAGCCCTTTATTCATAAGTGTGGCGTACTTCATACCAATGCACAAGACTTTACTCAATGTGGCTTTCAGTCTCCCTAAGACACTTTCAAACTCCAAACATTGATACCATGTTTTGTCATGAACTGAGGCTACCCCCAATCATGACAATGACGCTTACAAACATAAGTGTCCATAAACTAATCCATGAATTGATACTTGCTGTGAGAATTGAACGAAATAGCAATATAATACATGAAAAAGATGAACTGATAAGCTTTTATAAATGTATTTACTAAAATATAAATCAAAACATACCCAAAATATCTGACAAAGCACTGGAAAACAAAATATCTTTCTGACTAATTAATAATACTGAAAGAAAAAACTGACTATCTAACTGTTTGTTTGAAATTCTCTAATTATCATGAGAAGTTGGTGGGATAGATCCCCAACTAACTTCAACTGACTAAAGATATAGAAGTATTGAAATAACTAAAATAAGAAAAACATGTCCTAGATGGATCAGGACTCTCCACTACTATTGCTAATTGTCACCGAGCTGTCTAAAAGTGATTGGGAAACTGTACGTCTGAACCTATGTAAAGACAACCTAGAGCTACAAAAAGTATGCGGTCAGTACTTTGAATGTATTTTTATATGAGATGAGGACTGGCTAAAATACATGAGACAACAGGGCATGAATGCATACGCATGGTAAATCTGATAATGCCAGACCAAGTATAAACATAATTCTGAAATAATCTATAAACTAAATAACTGAAACCTATATAACTGAATAACTAAGATTATGTAAACTTGGTCAAGAAAATCAAACCAAAATATACAGAATACTGTAATGATACCATGGGAGGTATCATCTAATTGACATACCCTAATTTGAGCTAATTTGGGTACAACATGTAACCTCAGTTGGCAGGGTGTTAGTACCATACCATGGGAACTAACAATGGTTGTGTGGATCCAATAAACTGGTATCCCAAAGGACCAGGGTTTCAATCCTAAACGGACGAGTGACCCCTTAGAGGAAGTTTTAGAATACAAGGACTGCTACTAATGACTCTACCTAAACTAATGGGGAAGCAACCATCCCTGCATTCACTCAGCGCTAAATCTTGCTCCCAAAAAAATTGGCATAGGTACTGAGCTGAACTTAGTTTAACTAAACATTATTTTTGATAACTAATAGTGCTCATTATGAACTTAAATATCTAAGTAACTAATAAGAGTCATTTTTTCACTAAATTACTACTTGAAATTCTGAAATCATGTTAAAACGTGTAGGTATTGGGTGTTCATAACACACCAACATTATTTGATCATACAAAACAACATCAAACTTGTAATACGGTAATATGTGATCATAGTTCAAAAACTCAAAACATGGGCATTTTATCAAACATGGGAAAATTATAAAATCAATATGGAAATGCTTTAAACAAGACGAAATAACATAGTTTCATGGCTAAATTCATAAATTAAAGATTGAACATGAAATTTGATTGATCAAGACCTAGGAATTTCAACACTTAAAACATGATATAACTCATTCCAATTGACAACACTTGTAACCATAACTTATAGTTGAATTAAAAAGATATTCATGAATTTATTTCACCTTGGACATATATAACTCAGAATTTAAAAAAAAAAAATATTTTTGGGGCTCCATGTGTGAAAGAGACCCATGAATGAACATTCCACATACCTCACTAGATGAATTCTTAAAGGTTCTTTGAGAATTTCTTCAACTTGTTACTTGAATTCCTTGTTTTCTTGTGAAAGAGTTAGGGTTTTTTCTTGGGGAAAGGTAGGGTTGTTCTTGAGTGAATTTGTGAGTAAATAGGCTAATAGTCCTCTTTAGAAGCCCCAAATTCGTGTTATAGATGAATTGGTAGATGAAAATGACCCAAATATCCTTAAATACCAAGGAACAAACGCTGGACAGAATCGGGAGAGGGCGGCGTGGGCTCTGGAGCGGTAGACTAACCCAGGCGGGGCCCATCTTAGAGCGACAAACTAGAAGGGGTGGCTCCTACTTTACCTCAATTGAATGAAGGGGGTGGAACCTACTTACCCTTATGGAGCAACTGGTTTTGTTTTTCAAACACGCCCTTAAGCGCATCCAAAAATTCTAAAACTCACACGAGAAATACTTTGAAAAACCCTTATCATGGATAAAATTAAAAAATAGATGCATCAAAGTTGGAAAGGTCAAAAAATATAATCATTGAGTTTAGGGGTGTTTAAAATGACTAAATCCTCAACACTTAGTGATTTTCCAAGTTTTGGACCCCTTCTACAGGTAACTATGAGCTGAATTGAGCTAGGATCTTAAGAGGTATTATAGTGGATAATATATTTATACACAAGACTCTAATCAATAATTGTTTTTGTCTTGGGAGACTGTTAACATAGGTTCTGATACCAAAATATCATGACCCTAACTACCAGATCGTAAGGGAACCTACTTAAATCCTCCTAGATAGGAGAACCTTGTACCACCTTTTCAACATGATATGTTAAAGTCTTAATATAAGTAAAAATATTAAATCCTTATAACTATAGATTTTTATAAATATATAAATACAAAATGAAAACTAATAGAGTACCTAGTCTTAACAGGAACAAGACCTTCTGGTATAATGAAGGACAAAAAAAGACATAGAATCCACCATGAATAAAAGGAGTAGAAGCTACTAAAGATCACTATCCACGTCATCTGTAAAACATCAACTTATCTTATTCCTAGACTATACTTGAAAAAGGGTATAGTAAGTGTAGTATCAACACAAATAACACATACTTGTATGTATCATCGACGGACCTGGATTAGATCATATAATTACAATATAGAAACACAAAAAAAATCGCAACTTATATAACAATTCATTTCATAACAACTTCATCTGTGTAACGACCTGAGTTTGATGAAATATGTGAAATATATGTTTTTCTATGATTTGACTATTTTACCCCTTTATGTTGTTATATTTGGGTATTTATGGGATATGGGAAGTTATTGGTATGGTTTTTGATGCATTTTGATTCCATTTATTTGATATTGTGATTTTTGACAGCTTCGAGAGCCTTATAGTGGAGTTCAATTGTTATCATTTTATTCATGGATGAATGGATGAACGAACTATGCCAGCAGATCCAAAACACCAATTTTAGGGTGGTAAATTGGTTGGTGTGGTATTATCTCTTTATAATCTCATTTCGACCCTTGATTTAGAAAGTTGTGATTTTGAATTTCGGGAGTCAACTTTGTGAAAACAATGTCTTTTAAAAAATTTAATATTGTTATTGAGTCTGAAGCATCAAATTTGATAAGGTAATGTAGTTCGTTTGCATTAATGGGATCCAGATGAATCCTAATGGCCCCACAGAGACTTGGAATTATACCAAGTTCCTTGTTGGTATACCCATTTTCTGGTGCACTTATGATTGCAAGCTAAGTGTTGCGATCGCAACTGGGCCAGTAGAAGTGATGCTACAATCATGACCCTTGTCCACAATCTCAATACCTCTATCTATCAGGATACTGCGGTCACAACTTGAGGTCTTTAATAGTGGAACCTGGAATATATATACCTGGTTTCATCATTTTTCACCATTTTTGAGATTGAAACTTAGGATTTCATCGTTTTAAACCATTTTCTCCAATTCTAAGCTTGGGTAAGCTTCATTGCAACTATTTTATCTAAATTCTTCTATCACTAACCTTAAATCCTTGTTCTAAACTTGGATTAAGTTTGAAATTTGGGAATTTTGTTTCTTAAGACCTAAAAAGTGTATTTCACCTATTTAAACCCAAATTTCACATTTTTTTTCACTTGAATGAGTTTTTAGTTCATTCTATAATTATACATTTGTCCTCAATTTTATCTTCAAAATAACTTTGATTCTTGATTTTTAAATGGACTTTGAAGATTTCACTCGATAAAGTTTAAAAATAGTTTTTTGTTTATTTGAACCTTATTTTAAACTAGGTTTTCTTTGGTTTTTAGCTATAGACTCCTAAAAATATAGGGAAAATATTTTTGAAAAAAAGATATAGTTTTGCCCTTCTTTTTTGAAAATTCATTTTGGGGGGTCCGCTTTGACTTTAATTCAAAAGTAGGTAATATGGGTATCACTGGCTTCCTTTTGATGTGTAGATTCTATAATTTTATGTTTTAGATAATTTACAGCCTATTTGTCAGTATTAGGGCTTCAGTATTAAAGTGTAGCAAACTAGTTTAGCAATTGAGGTAGGTTATGACTTAACTTCTTATAGACTGAATTGGGTAGTTAATATTGATACAAAAGAATATTAAGGGTGTGGGAAATAATCATGAAAAAGACTATCTTACTGTATTGTGTGCGTGTGGAGGCATATATGTGATGTAATCGGTGGATTTGGTATATTATGTGCTATGTTTGATCATGTGGGGTCCTATGTAATGTTAATAGCCTGCATATATAAGAATAATTGTTATTTGTTTGTTGAAATGCATATTTTTGAACCAATTGTGTATTGTGATGTATTCATTCTCTTTTGGCATTTGAATAATGTTAGACGTCATGAATAGTTTGAAATAATGAGTGGATAATTGGCTCACGTGATGGTGAATCAGTTGATTGTGGAAATACTCATTGTGGTTGGTTTTGGACTTCACATCCTTGTACTCATTCATAAAATAATGGTACCATCATGGAAATATTGTGAAACACTAGCAACAACTTTTAAAAACCCTCACCGAGGGATATGTTGGGGAATAGATATTGTGACATCTTATAGAATCCTCTCTGAGGGATGTGCCGAGGAGGGATATATGGACATATATGGATTGTATATGGGTTGACGAACTTATGGTTATGTGAAAACCTCATACATTGCATTATTTTCAGCATCATAATTATTGTATTTACTTTATTATTCTTGTGATATGATTGCATACTCTATTTTGACTTGTTACCTATATATTGTTCTATATTTTCCTACTTGTACTTGATTCCTTATTATATGTTGTTATCCTAGTTCTTTTACTTATATGTGGTACAAATGTATACTCATGTTCTTGTCTGTGCTCTTTTTAATATATGTGGATATTTTGAACTGTTAGTGCAAGCAGAATGGGCTACTTTTGTGGGACATTTTCTAATTGCAGGTGACGTGTCCTTAGTGTGTATTTTGTATATTTATTATCCACTTTGCTTGTCCAATGTATGATACCTACTGTAAAAGTAGACCATACTCATGCCTACTGCGCGCTTTTGGTGCAGTTCCTAGTTTGAGTGTGCCCCATCTTAGTTGATTCAGGCGACTTTTAGAGCTTTAAAAGAAGTTGTTGATTTCATACGTCTGATGTTCACTTCTTTCATATCTATATTAGACTATGTCTTTGTTGTATTTTAGAGATAGAGTTGTATCCTATTTTGGATGTTCTTGTATTGGATTCTCGAACTGTATTAATAGTTCTTACGCTATTGACACAAGATTTTAGGAATGTGTTGTATTTTGGTTATATTTCTTTCTGCATCGTGAAATTTTTATGGTTCGACCTCATTCTAGAAGCTTTACCTTGGGGTTACTAGTGTACTTTTTCCTGTTGTGTATCATTTTAGGTTATAGGCTTACTTGTTAAAGTTCGCCGCGACAAGTGCTATCATGACCATTGTTTTTGGGTTTTGACAATCCGGTTATGCAATCTTTATCCCTTATTTTAACTAAGAGTTTTTCCATTATTATTCTTGTATCAAGTTTTATCCATCTTAAATCTCACTTGCTTAACCCCAATAGTTATTAAATCAAAATATTTCATTTAAGCCTTAGTTAACATCATTTATAAATGAAAACCAATAATCATCACCTTGTAACAAAATACAACAATAAAGACACTTTATGTTAAATACCTTAGACTTATGATACTTAGCATATTCAAGTAACTCTACAAATTCAGTCAATTACAAGTGAATAAATTTCACGACCCCAAATCAAAAAAGTCGTGATGGAACTTGTTGTGGCGAACCATGATAAGTAAGCTTATCACCCAAACTGCTACACAAAAGAAAAAAGAAATTCCCCCAAGGAAAGGCTTCTAAAAAAAATTCAAACCACATAAATATGATAAAAACGGAAAGAATAAAATCAACACATGCAACCATACCTCCCAAAACTTGGTGTCAAATGTATAAGAACCTATCTAGTACAACTCCTTTACAAATAAAATACATAAGATGTACAAATACAAAAGAAAATTCTATATCAAAGTGAAAGAAAAGAAATAACCTATAAGAAAGGTAGTAGAATACATTCGAACTCCTGAAAGTCAACCACTACCTTGAAATCACCCATTATCGCTAGAATACACCAGGATGGAGTACACTCAAACTAGGACCTACACTGAAAAGGTGCAGTAGTATAAGACCCCAAAAAATTATCTCGTAGTCTGAGCCTTAGAGTGTGTCAAACGAAGCGTATATCTGGTCCAAAAAGGTTAAGAAGTGTCATCCTAAGTGAAAAGTATTTTGAACCATGTAGAATTTTCCTAATATCAAATTTTGTCATATAGAGGATTGAATAATCTTTCCTTCGATACCAAATTCACCAACATCCGACACTCCGGCAAAAAGTTAGAGCTATTTTAGTGAGGCAGTGTGCCACCTGGCACTTTTGCGCATTGCGGGGCCAGCCAAAATGGTAATCGTCAAAATCCAATGTGCCTCCGGTATTATGGTGCATCGTGCCAAGGCTTAGTTTCAAAATTGTCAATTTTTAGTGCACCAACGTGATTCCACCACGTCGCAATGCCTTTCCAGTTTGCAACCAAGGTGGCAGTGCGATTTCCACCTTGTCGCGCCATCAAGAAGTTTCCCGATTGTCCAATTTCCAGTAAGCTGGCGCAATTATGGTTCATTGCACAAGCATGTAAAATTCGTATTTCTCAGTTTAATTCCAAGGGTGAAAAGGGTCTTTTCCCAACCCTTATATATACTCCTTAACGCAGGATTTGGCCTCATTTCACCCAAAATATCATTGCTTTCTCTCAAAGTTGTTCAAGAACAAAAGCTAGAGTTCCAAAATCAAAACCCTTCCTTATTCTTTAAGAGAAAACAAGAAATCAAGAATCTCTCCAAGGGCTTTCCAGAAAGAGTTTGTCTAAGGTATGCAGCTGTTGATGTTTGGGTTCCTTTAATCCAAGAAGCTCAAGAACCCTTTTTTGAAATTTCAAAGCTTTTATGTTTATGAGTTTTCATAATCCATGTGAGTTGAAATTGATGTTCATGCTATTATTGAGTTTTAATTCATGTTTGTTTGTAAGGTTTAAGTTTTAACCCTAGTATATGATACCCATGTGACGTTCATGAAAAACCCTCTTCAAGTTGCTTGTTAAGTGATGTGTTAATGTCAATTAAGTGTAGAAATTATTGAATAAGCAAAGCATGCTCTCCATATGCTTGATAAAATGCTTATGCAAATGAATTAGAGCAATTATAGCATGTTGACTAGAAATCCCCAATTGTGTGTAAGCCCATGCATACCAAGTGTTTCTAGAAAAGCCTTAGTGAATGAATTGTGGCATGATAGCATAAAATTCTCCAATTATGTGCTCTTTTATACATGCTACGACTTTAATACATGCTTAGTGTTTGATGAATGAATTGTAACATGATAGAATGAAGTTCGCCAATTATGTGTTCCCCAGTACGTGTCAAGACTTAAATATGTGCGAAGTGCTTGATGCAAGGCCTTGTTGAATGGAGTATGATCCAATAGCATGTCCCCCTATGTTATTACATGTTTAGGATTCCTAAATGCTTGAAGTGATACCTTAGTGATTGTGATGGTGAATGATTGTCCATGGTCTTGATTATTCAAGAATAGTTATGTTTAACTTTTATGTTTTCGAGTCTTGGGGTATTTATACCTGACAATTTAGCTGTTGCCTAGAGCTCGTGTCATTTTTCACGATAACTCTAGTCGACCTATGATTCTTAGAACTCAGAAAGTTATAGAAGTTTGTATTCTTTGACAAAAACAAAACTTAAGAAAATCTCAGTAATCTCTGTAATTGTCGTAATCTTAGTACCGCTAGTAATCTAGCCTCAGTTCTAGACTCAGCTTAGATCTATTAGTATCAAGTGTTCAGTTCAGTCCTTAGTAGTATTCGAGTAATCTATCCCGAGCTCAGTGTCGTTCAATCTGATAACAAGATTCAGTAGTATTTAATCAGATACGGAACAAAGTGAATTCAGCTTAACTCAATTAGATCATTCGAGAAACATGATCAGTATCAAAGTCAACTTAGTTTTGTGTTCAGTTAAGAATCAGTTCAGAGTCGTCCCGCAGTTACTGTTTCAGTATCAATCTTCAAAAATCAAGACTATCATATACAATCATCTATCTCAGTGAGGAATAAGATAGTTCCATTGATTCATGGACCACCCATCAGATAGGCTTGGTCCTATATAAAGTTATTCTGTATCAAATATAGAGATCACCCGTCAGATAGGCTTGATCTCAGTCTCATATTCAGTTTATTAATCTCATTATTAGATATCGAGAACACCCATCAAACAGGCTTAATCTCAATCTCAGATTCAGTTGAGTCTGTCTCAGATTCAGTTGAGTATTCTTCTTATCAGATTTGGAGATCACCCGTCAGATAGGCTTGATCTTAGTCTCAAATTCAGTTGAGTATTCTTATTATTAGATCTAGAGATCACCCATCAGATATGATTGATCTCAGTATCATGTTCAGTTGAGTTATCTCATTATCAAATCCCGAGATCACCCATTAGATAGGCTTGATCTCAGTTTCAGATTTAGTTGAGTATTCTTGGTATCAGATCCTAAGATCACTCGATAGATTCGGCTGATCTCACCTCAGTACTCATTTATCAGTATCAGATAATTAGGTTATTCAGTATCTCAGTATTATTAGTGAGTTCAGATGTCAGTAATGCAGTACTCGAGTTTCAGTACTAAGAGTCATGATGATTGTGATTATGGTTTGTGCATTCATGCATGTGTTCTCATTCAGTACTCTCATGATTATTCAGTTAAGTAATTTTTCATGCATAAGCCCTTGCATTTAGCCTTACCTCATCTTCATACTCAGTACATTCCCGTACTGACGTATTTTCGCTATGGTATTTTATTTGACACCATAGGTTCAGAGGTACGAGATCCAGAGTACCCTTAGCAGCTCAGTCCCAGTTAGCAGCAGTATACAAAGCAGTGAGTCCTCTTCAGTCAAGGATGATCCTTATTTTTATTATTATTGTATCAGATTTGGTTTAATTTCAGCAGATGGAGTTAGTTGGGGACATATGCCATCAACTCCACAGTTCAGATAGTTTAGAGGCTTTTCAGATAGGTGTCTCAGTATTCGGTTTTCAATTTTGAGTATTGTTAGATGTTTTGAACCTTATGGCCAGGTTCTGCACTTATTATTTATATTAAGCAGTGTTTAGGTACAGATATCAGTAGAGGGTTGGGTTGTAGTCCTTCGGGATCATGAGCTCTATGTGACATTCCGGTTTCAGAAAATTAGGTCGTTACAAGTATGGGTTAGTACGATCCACTTGTACTCAGTAGGCATCATAGGCCGAACTAGAAAATTAGAAATAAAGAAAAAAAAATACTAAGGGCACGTCACACGCAATCAGAAAATGTCTCACAACGGTAGCCCGCACTGCTTTCACAAATAGTTCTAATATATCACATAAAACAACAACAATACAACAAGTACAACACAAGTATACATTATATCACATGCAAGTATAAGAAAGATAGTAACATGTATATACAAGATCTTCAAGTATAAGCAACAGGATATAGAGAAAGTAGACATATAAAAGTTGATATTTAAACTCAATCACAACATCAATACAATAAAGCAAATTCAATGAATACGATAATGATTATGATGTGATGATGATGATGATGTACGGGGTTAGCACACAGCCTTGATGTTGGCACACAGCCTTGAGTTTTGCATACAACCTTCGATTTGGGACAAAGCCTTGAGTTTGGCACACAACATTGGGGTTCAACACACAGCCTCGAGTATTTCCAATATTCAGTATTTCGAAAGTTTCTAATATATCCAGTGTTACCAGCAATTCCAGTGTTTCTAGTAATTCCAAAACACATACAAAACATAAGACAGAAGTTTACATTCATGACAACAAGTAAATAAAAAGCAATAAAACAAACATGTAAAATGATGTGTATGATGAAATGAGAATGATGATACATTTTTCACATCCATTCAATATGAGTATTTCCACAATCAATCCATATGATATATTTTCACAACCAAACACAATATTATAATTCTGCAATCCAATATCCACTCACTGTTCCCGCTATCCATGAATTTTGCACATAATCCATATGCCAACAAAGTATGGATATATCACAATATGTTAAAGGAACCACAATAAGAATTTCTAACAATGCAATACAATTATTCACGTGTATTCTACACTTTCAACATTACATAAGACCCCACACGGTCTGACATACCACATGATATCTCAAATTCAACAATTAGATCACATATAGACCCCACAGGGGCACAACATATAGATAACCATATTTTATGATTACTTCTCTCCCTTAACATGAATTTTGGTATACAAATTAACTACCCCACTCAGGCTGAAAAGTTAAGCCATAACTTACCTTGAATGTCAAAACTAGTCCGCTACACTTCAAACCCATGACCTTACTTTGTACGGATGATCCTGAACTCTACTAAAAACATCAAATATGGAATCTACGTGTCAAAATTAAAGAAACAACAATCATAGTGACTACTTTTGGTATGGGGTAAAAACAAACCCCGAGAATGGATTTTAAAAAAAGAAGGGAAAAATCATAAATTTACTTCAAAAACATGTTTCCCATATTTATAGGAACGTACAGCTGAAAATTCAAGTCAAATAGAGTCAAAAATTAAGTTCAAGTCAAAGAAAAACTATTTTTAAGTTTTATCAGCTAAAATCTTTGACATCGGGTTAAAATTAAGAATCAAACTTGTTTTGAAAGCTAAATTGATGAAAAACATGTAATTATAAGATAAAAATACTATTAAAGTGAAAAAGAGTGAAATTGGGGTTTAAAATCAAGCCCTAAGATTTTTCGAGTTTTGAAAAATTAATCAAGAAATACTAAGAAAAGGGTGAATTCTTACCTTAAATTCCTAAGAGAATCAAGAAATAGATGTTAATCTAGGCTCTCAAGCTACCACAAGCATCAATTTTAAGTTCTAACACTATTTTAGGGTTTAACTCTCAAGAGAAATGTTGAAAGAATGGCAAAATGGGCAAAAAAGAAAAAAAGGCAAAAGCTGTTGTTTTTATACCCCGCACCAGCACTTCAAAGAAAAAATAGATTTTTCTTTTAAGTCCACCCCGGACTTCGACGGAGTGCCTTGATTTGTTCGTTGTCCAATATACGCACATAAACTTTATAACAACACTAAACTCGATGCTTCGGACTCAATGGAGATATTAGGATTTTGAAAAAATGTCGTTTTCACAAAGCTGACCCCTAAAATTTGAATTTGTAATTTTCCAAACCGAGGGTCGAAAGGAGAACTAAAATACTTAAATAATACAAAACATATTACTAACCTAAAATCGATGTTCTGGATGCATTGGCGAAGTTGGATTTTTCATCTAAGGTCGTTTCAACCGAATGTAGGTCCCATACCCATACTTTTGATTTTTCAACTTTTTGACCTATAAGTCAAAATTAGCTAAGGTGCATCGGGACCCAAACCAAAGGTCTACCTTGCCTAGAATCAATATTTTGGAGGTACTGGCGCAGTTGGTTCAGCCATTTGTCATGCAAATCAAAAGATAACAACACTGGTCCATAATAAGACTCACAAAACTACCAAAAATCACAGTGTCGCATAAATGGCACTAAAATACATCGAGAACCATGTCAATCACCCCAACACCATAGAAATACCACAATGCACCTATCAGGAGGGGGTAACCTAGCCAAATTACTCAAAATTACAAATTTCACATATTTTACCGAATTTTTTAGATCGTTACTTCATGTACAACTAAAAATCTAATCTGTCCACTAACCAAGGAATAGAAATACCTGAATCAATGAAGAGATGACGATAAGAACTATGAATATCATACTCGACCTCCCATGTAGCCTTATCTAAAAGTCTATGTTACCTCTTGACCTTAACCAAAAGGATAACTACAGAGTGCAACCGCCTAACATCCCTAGCTAAAATGATCAGCTCCTCAACAAAGGACAATCGCTTATCTAACTGAACTAGCTCCTAACGAATGACATGAGACTAATCTGAAATATAGAGGCGAATACAGAAACATGAAAAACTGGATGAACACCTGATAGATCTAGAGGCATAGGTAACTCATAGGCCACATCACCAATAATCCTAAAAATCCCAAATGGACCAATATACCTGGGGTTAAGCTTTACCCTCTTTTCAAACCTCATCATGCCTTTAATAGGTCAAACTCAAAGGAAAACTCGATCACCAACAATAATCTTAAACAAATTCTACGGTTAGCATATCACTTCTACCTACTCTGAGTTGCTTTAAGTCTATCCTAAATGATCCAACCTCTGTCCAAAGACTCATAAAGCAAGTCCATATATTGAGATCCAACCTCAAAAACATTAAACCAATGATCTGAAGAGCGAAAACATCTAACATACAACGCCTCAAAAAGAGCCATATCGATATTGGAATGGCAGTGATTATTGTATTCAGACTTTTCTAAAGCCAACTATTGCTCCCACTGGCTACCAAAATCCATCAAAAAAGTGCGGAGCATATCCTCCAAAACTTGAATAGTTCTCTCTAACTGATCATCAGTTTGGGGTGAAACGGCATAATAAAATCTATCCAAGTACCCAACTTATCCTGAAAAGTCTTCCAAAACTAAGATGTCAACGCAGAACCTCGATCTAAAATAATAAACACCGGCACACCAAGAATATGCACAATCTTATGAATTTGGATACGGGCCAACATCTCAACACCGAATAAGAACTAAATCAGAATAAAATAAGCTAACTGGTCAATCAATCCACGATGACCCATACACTGTCAGAACCATGAGATGTATGAGGCAAACTAGTCATAAAGTCTATGGTGATCCATAGAGTAACCTAAAAAAAACACTAGGTCTCATATGCTCGGCCTTTACCTGCTGACAACATTGGCAATAAGCCATAAAATTTTCTACATCCCTCTCATACCACCCCACTGATAATGTTGTCTCAAATCACGATACAATTTAGTCGAACTGAGATGGATGGAATATTTGGAATAATGGACTTCCTCCAAGATCAACCTATCCTATCACCTACTCTTAGCATATAAACTCGACCCCTAATCCTCAAACTCCATTCGAATCAAATGAGGATTCCATAGCCTCGCCACTCAACACCTTATCTCAAGGCAACCTTAATTTAATACCATCAAACTAATGAACTCGAATTTGATATATCAAACATGATCTAGCCACCACAAATGCCAAAATATGCCTAGGTGCAAAAATATCAAGCCCAACTATCTGGTTAGCTAAAGACTAAACCTCTAAGTCTAAAGGCCTCTCCTTGGTCAAAAGATTCACCAAGCTACCCATTCTAGATGACTTCTACCTTAAGGCATTCATAAATAAGCCTTGCTCAAATGGTAGAGAATAGTCAAGTCATAATCATTAAGCAACTCAAGCCAATGGCGCTACCTCATATTAAGATCATGCTGGGTGAAGATGTATTAAAGGCTAAGTTGATCCGAGAAAATCTCACAATGAACATCATGCATGTAGTGGCTCCACAAATTCAAAGAAAATACAACTACACACAACTTTAAATCAGGAGTAAGATAATTTCTCTCATAATGCTTCAACTAGTGAGATGCATAAGCAATTACCTTGCCCTCTATCATCAGCACAACACCCAATCCAACACCTAAAGAACCACAAAACAAGGTAAACCCCATACTCTTCTTGGGTAAATCCAAATATAGAAGCTAAAGTCAACAAATCCTTCAGCTTTTGAAAGCTCACCCCATAAACATCTGACAACTAAAAGAAAATCTTATTTTGAGTCAACTAGTCAAAGGAGATGCAATAGAAGAGAAACCCTCAACAAAACCCTAATAATAACCTGCCAACCTAATAGAACTCTTAATCTCAAAGGGTGAAGTTGGTCTAGCATAATTATGAATTATTGCAACCTTAGTTGCATCAACCATAATACTTTCATTTGTTACCATGTGATCCAAGAAAGAAATAGACTCTGACAAAAACTCATACTTATAGAACTGTGCATACAAATTCTCATCCCTTAATCTTTGAAGGACAATCTACAAATGCTCCTCATGATCAACCTCACTCTTAGAATAAACCAAGATATTATCTATAAATATAATAACAGAGGAGTTAAGATATGACTGACCCAGTAACAGGGGCATCAGTCAACCCAAAGAACATGACCATGAAATCATAATAACCACATCAAGTACGAAAAGTTATGTTCTGAATATCCAAAGCTCTAATCCTCAAATGGTGATATTTAGACCTTAAATCAATCTTCAAAAAAACTACTGCACCCTAAAGTTGATCAAATAAATCATCAATACAAGGAAGAGGATACTTATTCATAATCGTTACCTTGTTCAACTACTGATAATCAATATACATCCGAATAGACCCATCCTTCTTTCTCACAAACAAGACAGGCGCACCCCATGTCAATACACTAGGTCGAATAAATCCTTTTTCTAACGACTCTATCAATAATCCTTAAGTTCCCTCAACTCAGTTAGGGCCATCCTATAAGGAGAAATAGATATGGTTTAGTTCCCTACTTAACCTCAGTAGCAAAAATTAATATCCTAATCTAGAGGTATACCAAGAAAACCATATTAAGAACATCGATAAACTCATAGATAATACAAACATAAATTAAGGAAGGAGGTTTCTTGAATATTAGCCAAATATGCTAAACATCCCCTCTTAACCAATATATGTGCTTGAACATAAGATTTGAATCATAGAGCATGCCCTTTTAAGCTATCCTTGGCACACCTAACGAAGCTAAAGTCATAGTCTTAGCAAAACAATCTAAGACAGCATAGGAAGGAGCCAACTAATCCATAGCCAAGATAACATCAAAATTAACCATATCTAACACAAGAAAGTCCACCAAAGCAAATCCACCAAAGTTTCATGCCCAGCAAAAGTCATATCACAAGATCAATATGCTGAATACACCACTAATAAGTAACCTACTAGGGTAGATGCATTAATAAAAATGGCAATAGGCTGATTAATAGAATCAAAACCCAAAGAAAAATGAACAGACATATAGGAAAAAGTCAATTCAGGGTAAATTAATAAAGATAAAGGTTTGAAATAAATAGGTATGATACTTGTGATTACAACATCAAAATCCTCTGCCTCATAACTGACTGGTATAGTATAACACTGACCACTGCTACCAACTGACTGAATATCCCTACAACCACCACCATGGTCTCCACTACCTCTACCTCTTACACATCTAGTAGAACCTTTACATCTTACAATTATAATGGGTGTAGCCTTAATCACTTGGAATGGATAGTGCTTGGACAAATGGCCAATTTAATAACATATAAAGCAAACCCTATGGCCCATCTCAATATGAAAACTAAGATTGAATAGCCACTCTACATGGCTAAACTAGAAGATCCACCAGTAGACCTCTGTAAGGCTATCTACACTGGCCTTCCCTGATATCTATGAGAACCTCTAAAATCTCTACCTTAATAAAACTGACCTTAAAAATCACAAAATAATGCTCCTTCTTGCCACCTCCCTAAGATGCCTAAAGAATACCCTAAGTCATCTTAGTATGATCTATAATACTCTAAAATGATGCCCTAAATATAACTATCTGAGAAGTACCCAACATAAGGATCAAGGGAGAGTCCCCCAAGCACTTCTCCTAGATAGAGTTGATCCATAAAGCCATCCACTCTGTCGAGTTCGTCATGAATTGACGTTCTCCCTGTGGGAGAAGGCTCCATATCTCTGACCTCACAAGACCTAGTCAACACCATATTTAAAGTAAGAGTAAAACAAATCTCAGAATTCACGATATATAAGAAATTTGCATAAAAGGAATAAAATAAGGAAAGTTTTCCTAAAGACATCCTATAGCCTCTCGAATATAGATACGAACATCTATGTACAAATCCGTATGACTCTATTAGACATCCCATTCTTAAATTATTAAGATCAATTAAACTTGGCTTCTCTGATACCAATTCATCACGACCTAAAGTCCAAAGATTTTTTATGGCACTTGTCATGGAAAACCTGTACAAGTAAGCCTATCATCAAAACTACTACACAAAGAAAAAAAGATAGAAACACTCCTAAGGTAAGGCTTGTAGAATATAGCCAAACCATATAAATATGATAAAAGCAAAAAGATTAAAATCAACACATGCATCCATAACTCTCAAAACCTAGTGTTAACAATATAATAATGTATCTAGTATAACTCAAATCCAAATAAAATACATAAGATGTTCAAATATTAAGAAAAAAACTCTATCTCAGACCTGAATGTAAAGACATAGCCTATAAGAAAGGTAGTAGAATACACCCAGATTCTTGTAAATAAACACACTAATTCTCACCTTAATAAACCTATCACAACCCGAGGCTATCCCCTAATAGTGAAAACTAAGCTTACGTTCCTGAAAGACCATAAGATAACCCATGAACTAGTAACTGCTGTGAGCACTGATTAATAAGGTAATGAAATACATATGTACGAAAGTAACTGAATACTGCCAAAAGTTTTAAGTTCTGAAATTAATATAACAAAATTCTCAAGTCCAAAATTTGAAAGAACATGCCAAAAATCTGACCGAAAATATTAACAAATCAATTGACAGTCTAAAATGTCTGAAAGCCTCTAAAACTAACAAAAATGAGTTAATGGGAAAGGCCCCAACTAAATCCAAATGATAATTGAAAGAAAACAATAAAATACGAAAATAAACTTAAATAAACCACCATGTCCTCAATAGATTAGGACTCACCACGACTACTGATGCTGATAGGCTAATCTGTTTACCTACGGTAAGGAGCCTGAGTGTCTGGACCTATGATATTAAATATCATAGAACAAGAAAAGAGTATATGATCAGTACTTTCAATGTACTTTCAATTTACTGGTATGAGAGACGAGATTAGGCTGATATGTATGGGTTCATGTGCATGAATAATAACTGACGAAATGAGTGGCATGAGGTAACTGAATATAAATACATGAAAATTGTGAAATTTATGGATACATGAACAAGAATATATTATGATTAGGAAATAATTTGTAAACTAAAATACTAAAACATTGATAAATGAATGACCGATAACTGTATGCTATGGTTAAAAAAAACATGAAACTAAATTCTATACTGAATACTAGACTGACACTGTGGAAGGTATCATCTAAATGACATGCCCTGATCTTAGCTAATTGGGGTTAAACCTGTGACCCCTGTTTCAAGGGTGTTAGTAGTGTGCCATGAATACTAACAATGGCTATGCAGATCGACTAAAGTGAAGTCCCAAAAGACTAAAGAGTTACCCTCTACTGGCAGGCGCCCTGGTTAGATAAGTGTCAACCCTCAACTGGCAGGTTAAAATCTCAAACCTATGATGACTATGTAGTTCTAGAACGTAGGGATTGCTACTAAGAGTCACACCCTTAACTAGCAGGTGATCCCCTATCCCTGGGTTCACTCGGTGCTAAATCCTACTCCCAACAGAACTTATTCGGATTATAAAACTAATCTAAGTTTGACTGATATGATAACTGACTGAAGTGATAATGCTCATACATATCTTAAACCATTCTAAAAGATATTGAGACTAAGTAAATTGCTTAGTGTTAGGTATTCATAACCCCTAACACTGAATAAAAGTATTAATAAGGATATATATTGACTTAGAAATAATAATAGGGCTCATTGTTCAAAATTCATCTCTTAGGCATTTTATCAAACAAACGAGAGTCATGAGTTAAAGCAAGGAAATAGTTAAAACATCTAAAAATAGCATAATTGCAATATTAAAATCATGTGTTAAGGATTTAACTTGTGAATATTCATCATTCAAATGTGTCAAGGGATAGTTGCAATGAAATAACATGGTAAACATGATTCAAAATCAAAGTTCATATGAGGTTCATGGATATAATTCATAATAACATGCAAAACCTATAATTTAAAACTTGAAAATTGATTCTTGGATTCCATGGGTGAAAAAGGACCCATGGATGAACATCCACATACCTTAAAGCTTTAATCTTGAAAGAGAATTAACTTGTCTTAAACATTCTAGGGTTAGAAAACTTAATTTATTAATTTTCTTAAAGGTAAGATGCTTGAACTTAATGAACATGGGAAAGGGTTAGGGTTTAATTTAGAGAGAAGTTGCGGAATTTGGGTTTATAATGCCTTCACTGAAGGTTAATCCCATATTTTTATGTATTAGGGCGATGGGAACAAATAAGATTGCCCCTCTAGGATTTAAATTCGTAACTGGAACATTGAATGGAGCATCACTATAATGTGATGATCCCCTCATCGTTATAGTCACTGTGACATGATGAAATAGCATTGTGGTACTAGAAATGAAATCCAAACATGCCTCAATCCTCGTCCAAAAAATCCAAAAATTCCCTGAGACATGCTCCTTACAACCCTGAGTATGAATTAACTCAAAAACTTATGTTTAGGGGTCGGGAAAGTCACTTTAAAAATCATTGAAGTTAAGAGGCCTTAATAAAACTATGAACCCAACACTTTGTTAAATTTTTAGGTTCTAAACCTTTTAAGCATGCACTGTGAGCTGAATTGAGCTAAGACTAATACGAGGTGTTACAATATCTCCCCCTTGGGAATATTCATCCTCGAATGAGACTAATTTTGCTGAGAATACTCAGGAAACTAAAATCACATACCGAACATTCATAACTGAAAACATGGTTACATGACTCAGTCAAAAATAATGATAATTGACTGAACTGATTCGTGAATGAATGCAATGACAGGAATATAATAATATAGCAGGAAATAAGAATGGAAAAGAGATAATCTACGAAAAACTATTATCTTAAACTGAGTATAATATGCGTATCCTCTTCTGCTTCCTAATTGGCTCCCTCAATGGACTAATTTTCCCAAAGAACTTTGACCAAGGGAACTTCTTTGTTCCTTTATCTATGAATCTTACAATCAAGGATTTCAACTAGGATTTCTTCATAAGAAAGGTTGTAATTTCTAAAGGGATTACTATAGTTGGGTTGCTAATACGCTTCTTTAACTAAGAGACATGGAACACTGATGCCAAATCTTTAAGTAACTCAAGCTTATAAGTTACCTTGCCAAAGTGGCTCAAGATCCTATAAGGGCCAACATATTGGGGACTGAGCTTCCCTTTATTGCAAAACCTCTTCACTCCCTTCATTGAAGAGATTTTCAAATAGACTAAGTCACCAACCTCAAAATCAAGATCACTTCTCCACATATCTACATAGGATTTCTAGTGACTTTAGGATGTCTAAAGCCTCTTCCTGATTAAATAAACCTTCTCCATCGCATCAAAAACTAAATTTGCCCCTATCAATATAGTTTGACCTACCTCAAACCAACCAATAGGAGACATACATCTTTTCCCATATCGATCCTCAAACAGAGCCATCAAAATACTAGAATTATAATCGTTATTGTAGGTAAACTAAATCAAAGACCAATGATCATCCCAACTACCCTTAAAGTCGATAACACATGCTCTCAACATGTTGTCTAAGGTCTGAATAGTCCACTACGCCTGACGATCTGACTAAGGGTGAAAGGCTGTATTGAGACAAACTTGGGTACCAAGACCCTTCTGAAAAGCTTTCAAAAAATAAGGTAAATTGCGTACCTCTATTTAGAATGATAGACAATGGGACTTTATGCAGTTTAACCAACTCTATAATATAGAGCTTGGCATAGTTCTCTACTATATAAGAAGTATGAACTGGTAAGAATTGAGTTTATTTGGTCATTCTATCTACAATAACCCATATTGAATCATGCTGACGACACGTACGAGGCAAAACCATCACAAAATCCATGTTCACTTCTTCCCACTTTTAATTGGGGATATTAAACTACCACTAGGCCTATGGTGCTTAACCTTAACCTACTGATAATTGAGAACTTAGCTACAAACTCCGCAATATCCTTCTTCATGCGAATCCACCAATAGATTTCCAGTAAATCACAGTACATCTTAGTGGCTCCTAAGTGAATAGAATATCTGGAACTGTGCATTTCTCCAAGGATTCGCTGCCTTAATTTGTTTACACATGGTACGCACAGCCTACCCTAACATTGCAACAAACTATCTCCTCCTTGGGAGAAAAACACTACTTTCTAATATCTTACTGCCTCCTTCAAGACCAGACTAGAATCACTATGTTGCTTCTCCTTCACTTCGACAACCAAAGAAGATTTCAAACTATTCTGAACCCATACACTACCCTCAGCTTGATCCACCAACTGCACACCTAATCTAGAAAGTTGATGAACTTTCCTGACTAGCCATTTCTTATCATCCTCTACATGATCAACACTACCCATAGACAATCAACTAAGGGCATTTACCACTACATTGGCCTTCCCTGGATGATACAAAACAGTCATGTCATAATCTTGTAACAATTCTAACCACTTTCTTGGACAGAGATTTAAATCTTTTTACAAAAACATATACTGCAAACTTTTATGATCAATGAATACATCAATATGAACCCGATACAAATAATGCCTCAAAATTTTTAAGGCAAACACAATAGCTACCAACTAAAGATCATAGGTAAGGTAATTATTTTCATGAGATTTAAGATGTAAAAGGCATAGGCTATGACCTTAGCTCTTGTAATACCCCAAAAAATTTCTGTCATAGTTATAACCTTGGATGCATATTGAATGAAGTGTAATTCCGGCCCTAATAGATTGAGAAAGGACTCCCTAGTTGATTACTATATTAATTTTGTGGAATTTTCATAAAACATTACTTCCTATGGTGTGGGAAATTGAGGTAGCTTTCTAACGATACCAATTTCATCAAAATCCTATATCGGGGTGAGAAGTTATGGCTATTTTCCTAAGCATTGTCGGAATCGCCCAGCTTTCACGGTCGATCCTACGGACCATCAAGTTTTCGACAGACCGTCGATCGTCCCTTCAAAACAAGGAAGTGAATCCTTTTTCTAACCATCATGCGATGGCTAAAATGGAGAACTGCCAAAAATTTGACAGACCATCGCGGTGACCGTCAAGTGGAGGTAGTATGGTCTCATCCTGGCCCTCGTGCGATGGACGATCAGGCAAACCCTCAAACATTTGATGGAACATTGTTTTGACCATCGCATTAAGGCAGTATGTTCCATTTTTGTCCCTCGAGTGATGAATGATCAGGCATACCATCAAACTTTCGACGGACCATCATTTCGACCATCGCAGAACCCGATCAATAATTTTTAACTCATTTTTTAAAAAGGATATTTTGGTCCTTTCTACTTTTTTAAACCCTTATATAGATTCTAGATGAACCAGCTGGCCTCATTTGCACATCTCTAACACTTAGGGCTAGGGTTTTCTCCTCCAAATCATATCAAAGCAAGAATTCGTTGCTAAGAAATCTATGAACTCACCAAAGATCTTGCTAGTGAGTTGAAAATTGAATCTCCCAAGTTCAAAGACTTCAAGAACCCTCTCCCAAGAGAAAGAAAAGGAAGGTTAGAGGGAACTTTTTTATCCAATCTCCTAATCTAAGGTATGTGGGGTTTTCAATAAGGGTAACCCTTTCACCCTTGTGCCCAAAAGGCTTATTTATATCATGATTTCTTGAAATCTATGAGGTTATACATGAATTTGAATTGAGGGTTTTCATGTATTATAATTGAATGCTTTGTCTTGATATTCCCCATTAATTAAGAGTCAAATGGCATAATTTTGCATGTTTCCTTAAAAAATTACAGCTGGGTATAAACCCTATGATTTTACTCAAGGAGAAGTTAATATTTGCAATGTTGAGATATTGAAGCATTTGACTAAATTAAGACTTTGAGATAAATTGCTGAAATTCCTAGATTCTTATATGATTTATGAATCTATATGCTATATATTATGCTTTTGATGAGCTTTAACTTGATATTGAACTATGAGTTAGTAAGCCCTATTTGAAACTTGTGAATTAATGAACTCTTATGATATAAGCACCCATGATTTGATTATTTCGAGATGATTGAGAAATGAATTGATCTAAGGGTCCTTAATCTTTGAAATACACTTCACTATATGATATTATCGATTTAATTATTGGATTCGTGCTAAACCACGAGATTTTTTTAAAAGTGGATTATTATGAGATGAGCGTAGATAATCTAAAGGGAGCAGTATTTAGCACCGAACGGGTAAGTTACTATGGTTTGTTACCCCAAAACTACCTGCCACCATAGGTTGGGCCTGAGGTCGAGTTTATGATGATTATGATTGCGCCTAAGGCTGATTTAATTTAGTGATCACTAGACCTAGGTTATACTTCCTGGCAAGAGTATGACGCTCCTCCCCAATGTGGGGTCTCTTTCTTAGGAGGACAAAACATTGGAATCCATGTAGCTCGCATGGTTTATGTCTGTTAGGAGAACCTCCCTTGCCCTTTTATACTTGAAATTAACAACTCCTTTGCAAATAAAGGTATTTTTTCCCTCTTATGATTTATTTTCACTAAACTAGAGCATTTTACCTTGATATAGATGATTTCTCTTAAAGTTTGAAATGAGATATTTTCCTAACTTGCATGATATAACTCTACATACATTCTAAAGTCTTATGTGGTTGTATTTTTAGTATTTGAGTTTGAAGAGATATAAAATCTTGAGCATTAAATGTTGTTTTACCAACCATCCCATATGCATGTGTTGATGGTACTGTCTAAAGTCCTTTTTGCCTTGAGTATGGAGAATAAGAGAAGATTTCTGATTTTGAGGTTGAAGAACGATGACTCACAAGATTTGTGTAATATGCCTCATCTTATATGATGTATGAACTTTATATTTCATACTTATTCAAGCCATGTGAGTCATCTCATATTTCATACATGATTTGAATGAAGAAAATTGATACTATTTTATATACATTGATACTATTTTATATACATGCATTCACCCCTACATACTCAATACAATCCTAAGTACTGATCCACATATATGTCTATGTGCTACATTGTCTTATAATATAGTTTTAGGTGCTCAGTCCCAGCCTCGCCCGTGATGTTTGAGTACCTCGCGTACCTTTTCTACAATAGTGAGTCCTCTTGTTTTGAGGACTAATTATCAGATATTCTAGGGACTGAAAGACTATGTTATTACCTGTAGTTTATCCCAAGTGTATTGGGAGACTGTCCCAATAGCTCTCTAGATTATAGATTTATAGTGGCTTTGTCAGACTATTTGGTAGATTGTGGTTTTTTTTTGGATTTCTTTATCATGACCCTTTGGATTGAGTACCCCTTCTTTCTTTTATTCCCTTCTATGAACATTGATGTGCTAGTTTTTGAATTCAAATTTTCTCCTTGAATTAAGGGTTATTAGCAGGTACTGGCTCTATGGGTTAGCTTGGGGCTACTTATAGCCCTAGGCACTATGTGATGGCACGGGAGGTGATTTCAGGTCGTTACAAAGTGGTATCAGAGATAGGTTACTAAAGAGTCGTAGGGAGTCTGACAAGACATATTGAGTAGAGTCTTCTCATTGGTGTATAGCTTGCCATATCTATGGGTAGGAGGCTACGATACATTTTAGGAAAAGTTGTGTCTTTTTTTCTAGATTCTATCGTGCCTCCGATTGTCTCCTCCTTACCTAATGATCTGTGCTTCTCTATTTTCAAAAAATACCTCTTCAAATGAAGAATGTTTGTGGGAACAATAATGAGCAGCTTTCACTAGTTGATCCTTTGAATGAGACGGTGTCCCATACTGAATTTAGGGTTGCCTATCAGGCGTTGGCCCAAGCGGTCACTGTTAATGTTCGGTCCAAGAATCAGGCCCCAGCTGCTAATTAGCAGGGAGGTGATATAGCCATGGCTAGAATTGATCACTTTCTATAGATGAATCCATCTGATTTCTATGGTTCAGGAACTGATAAGGACCCACAACTGTACTTGGAGGAGGTAAGGAAGATCACTAACGTGATGTATGTCTCAGAAGAAGAAAGTGTTGAGTTGGTGTCTTACAGATTGAAGGACATTGCTTATGATTAGGTTGTGTCATAGAGGAATGGTAGAGATAAAAATGGCACTCCTATGACTTGGCAAGTATTCCAAGATGAATCTTAGACCGATTCTTTTCACTTAAGATGAGAGAGGCCAAGATCGAGGAGTTTATGAACTTGAGGTAGGGCTCCGTGACTGTTAAGGAGTACTGCTTGAATTTTAGTCATTTGGTATATTACGCTCTTAATTTGACCTCCAACACCTGGACTTGTTTGAGTAAATTTGTGATTGGTATTTTTAGGATTGTGCTAAAGAAGTATAGAACTGCGATGTTAAAAAGGGATATGGATCTAGCTAGGTTGATGATTCATGCGCAATAGATAGAAACGAATAAGCTTGGGGGGAGAGAAAGGGTGAGGGGTATTAAGAGGGAGAGATATGATCAACATGAGTTTAGCTGGCCGAGGTTCCATGGGGGAACTTTCCTCGGTTTCATAGATGCCCATCTATTTTAGTGCCTTCATCAACTAGCACTCCCATGCCTAGAGGTAGGCCATAAGAAAGGGGTAGGCCTTCCATGTCTAGATTGCAGAATAGTTTTGGTAACCGGCCTCATAATTCTCCTTGTGCTAAATATGGTAAGAATTATCTCAACGAGTGTTTTGGTGATGCGAGGGGTTGTTTTGGTTATGGAAAGTAGGGCCATAGACTTAGATATTCCCCCCATGCTAGACAGGGGAATAGAGATGCTCGATCTCTAGCACCGTCTGCTAGTGCACCAGCTCATGTGCCTCGTCCCACTCCTATTTAGGGAGCTTTTTCTAGCACTGTTGGCATTCAGCGCCGGAATAGATTCTATGCTTTGTCATCTCATCAGTAGTAGGAGGACTCCCTTGATATTGTTACTGGTATGCTTCGAGTCTTTTGTCTTAATGTTTATGTGTAGTTGGACCTCATGACAAATCTCTCTTATGTGACCCCACTTGTGGCTGTGAATTTCAAAAGGGGTGCTGAAAGGACTCTCGAGCCTTTTCAAGTTTCTACACCAGTTGGAGAGTCAGTTGTTACTAAACAAGTGCATAGAGATTGCCCTATCAGTGTGCTTTATAAAGTCAAACTTGCGAACTTGATAGAGTTAGACATGGTGGATTTTGACCTTATTCTGGGTATGGATTGGCTTCATTCTTTCTATGCATATATAGATTATCATACCAATATAGTCAAGTTTTAGTTTCCTGAAGAACCAGTGTTTGAGTGGTCAAGGAGTTCGGTATCTCCCAAAAGTTATTTCATCTCCTATATCAAATCCAGAAAGCTAATATTCAAAGGATGCATCTATCGCTAAGTTAGAGTCAAAGACACTCAGTTTGAAAATCCAACTATTTAGTTAGTTGATGTTGTTAATGAGTTCCCAAATGTCTTTCTGGAAGATCTCCCATGGGTACCTCTCGATAGAGAGATAGAGTTTGGATTTGATCTTCTTCCCGAAAATCGGCCTAGTTCTATCCCCCGATACCATATGGAACCTATCGAGATTAAAGATCTAAAAAAGCAACTCAAATATCTTCTAGATAAAGGTTTTATTAGGCCCAGCATTTCTCCTTAGGACGTACCTATTTTATTCATGCAAAAAAAGGATGGATACTTGTGTATATGTATTGACTACCGTCAACTGAACAAGGTTATAATCAAAAATAGGTATCCTCTTCTAAGAATTGATGACCTGTTTCATAAGTTGCAAGGTGCAAGTTATTTTTCCAAGATAAACCTTAGATCTGGCTATCATCAACTTAAGGTCCAGAAGTGTTATATTCTAAAGTCAGTCTTCCGAATCCGCTACGATCACTTTGAGTTCCTAGTCATCTCCTTTAGGCTAACCAATGCTCTGGCTGCTTACATGGACCTTATGAATTGAGTGTTCAAGAAATATCTTGATGTGTTCGTCATTGTCTTCATATATCACATCCTTGTGTACTCCCATGATGAGAATGACCATGCACAACACCTTTGAATTGTCTTGGAAACTCTTAGACACCATCAGTTGTTCGCTAAATTCAGTAAATGTGAATTTTGCCTAAGGTCAGTAGCCTTTCTAAGCCATGTTGTTTCAGCCGAGGGTGTTAAAGTTGATCCCTAAAAGACCAAAGCTATTAGAAATTGGCCTAGACATATCTCCCCATCCAACATTAGGAGTTTCTTGGGTTTAGCTGGCTATTACCATTACTTTTTTAGGGTTTTTCTTCCCTTGTGTCTACTATCGCCCGATTTACCCAAAAGAATGTTAAATTCCAGTGGTTCGAGTCCTGTGAGAAGAGTTTTTAGGAGCTTAAGATTCGGCTAACTTCAACCCCTGTGTTGACTTTTCCTGATGGTTTTGATGGATTTGTGGTGTATTTTGATGCCTCTGGAGTTGGTTTGTGATGTGTGTTGATGCAGAGAGGTAAGGTTATAGCCTATGCCTCTTGACAGTTGAAACCGCATGAAAAAATTACCCGACCCATGACCTTGAGCTAGCTGTTGTGGTCTTTGCTTTGAAAATTTAGAGACACTATCTTTATGGTGTCTATGTAGATGTGTTTACTGATCATTAGCGCCTGCAATATGTGTTCACCCAGAAGGAGTTGAATCTTAGGTAGAGGAGGTAGTTGGAGTTGGTGATAGATTATGATATTAGTGTGTTATATCACCCGAGCAAGGCCAATGTAGTGGCGGACACCCTTAGCAGATTGTCCATGGGTAGTGTTGCGCATATAGGGGAAGTAAGAGGCAGTTGGCTCGTGATGTTCACTGTCTGTTCAGGTTGGGTGCTAGGTTTCTTGTTTCAGTAGAGGGGAGTACATTGTTGTAGAGTAGTTCCAACTAATCTTTAGTCTTGGAAGTGAAGGACAAACAGGATAGGGATCCTAGTTTGGTCAAACTGAAGGAGTAAGTTAAGGAGCAAAAGGTCGAGGTTTTCTACCAAGGAGGAGATGGTGTGTTGAGATTGTGTGGTAAGTTGTGTGTATCGTGTGTTAATGATTTGAGGCAAAGGGTTTTGGCTGAAGCACATGGCGTACGTTATTCCATTCATCCTGGCACTACCAAGATTTATCATGACTTGTGGGAAATCTATTGGTGGAATAGTATGAAGAAGGACATAGCCGGGTTTGTAGCAAGGTGTGCAACTTTTCCATAGGTTAAGGTAGAGTACCAAAGATCTGGTGGCATGATGCAAGAGTTTAGTATACCCACTTGGAAGTGGGAAGCGGTGAATATGGACTTCGTGACTAGATTGCCTCTTTTGTATCATCATCATGACTCCATTTGGGTTGTTGTGGATAGGTTGACAAAGTCCGCACATTTTTTGCCCATGCATACTTCTTATACGGCTGAGGAATATGCTATATTGTATATTCAGGATTTTGTCAAGTTGCATGGAGTTGCCTTGTCTACCATTTCGGATAGGGGTACTCAGTTTACTTCTCAGTTTTGGAAAGCATTTCAGCAGGGTCTTAGTACCCAAGTTCTTTTGAGTTCCGCGTTTCACCCATAGATAGATGGTCAGGCCAAGAGGACCATTCAGACCCTGGAGGACATGTTTATAGCGTGTGCTCTTGATCTCAAAGGTAATTGGGATGAGCATTTGCCATTGATTGAGTTCACCTATAATAATAGTTTCCATGCTAGCATTGAGATGGCACCGCTTGAGGCCTTTTATGGCAGGTGGTGTAGATCGCCCATAAGTTGGTTTAAATTTAGTGAGGCAGCCACGATTGGACCCAATGAAGTGTTTGAAGCTATGGAGAAATTTAAGGCTCAAAGTCATCAAAACACTTATGCCAATGTGAGAAGGAGATATCTTGAGTTTGAGGTGGGTGATTTGGTATACTTGAAGATTTCACCCATGATAGGGGTGAAAAGATTTGGTAAAAAGGGAAGCTGAGTCCTCGTTCTGTTGGGTCGTATAGAGTCGGGAACTGTGTTGGCAAGGCAGCATATGAGGTTGAGTTGCCCTTAGAGTTGTCCACAGTTCACCCTATCTTTCATGTCTCCATGCTCAAGAAACATATTGGTGATTCTATTGTGGTTGATCCTTAAGGAGTGTCAATATTCAGGATAGTTGTTTCTTCGATGAGATTCTCATAGAGATCCTAGATTTTTATATCCGTAGACTCAGGTAAAAAGAAGTTCCCATGGTCAAGGTTTTATGGCAGAATCAATCTGTTGAGGGTGCTACTTGGGAGGCGAAAGCAAACATGCGAGCCAAATACCCGCTCCTTTTTTCTACAAGTTTAGATCAATCTGAAGGTACTATTCTTTCTTAATTCATCCCTTCTTAACTAAAGTTTAGCTGTGCATCCAACCTTGTATGAGTTCTTGCAATATCCGGAGTGGTCATGAGTTTAGAAACATCTGGAACTGTTAAGTAATTGTTTCAGCTATGTGTACTCTATTTTTCCTATACCCCTAGCCTAACTAGAGTCATTCGAGGACAAATGTTACTAAGGGGGAGATATTGTAAGACCCCGTAAAGTTTCCTTGTAGTTTGAACCTTGGATGTGTGTTGAATGAAGTGTAATTTCAGCCTTAAGAGATTGAGAAAGGACTCCCTAGTTGATTAGTAATTTAACCTTGTGGAATTTTCTATAAAATGACTACCTATGGTGTTGGAAATTGAGTTAGCTTTCCAACGATGCCAATTTCGTAAAAATTCAGTATCAGGGTGAGAAGATATGGCCGTTTTCCTAAGAGTTGTCGGAATAGCCCAGGTTTGACAGTCGATCCGACAGACCGTCAAGTCTTCGACGGACCATCGATCGTCCCATCAAGACAAGGTGGTGACTCCTTTTTCTAACCATCGTGCGATGGCCAAAATGGTAAACCACTAAAAATTCAACGGACCATCGCGGTGACCATCAAGCGGAGTCAGTTGGCCTCATCCTGGAACTCATACGACGAACGATCTGGCAGACCGTCAAACTTTCGATGGACCATCATTCCGACCGTCGCATCGAGGTAGTGTGTTCAATTTTTGTCCCTTGAGCGATAAATAATCTGGTGGACCGTCATAATTCTGACGGAAGATCATTTCAATCGTCGCAGACCCCGATCAACAATTTTTAACTCAATTCTAAAAAAGGATATGTTGGTCATTCATACTCCTTTAAACCCTTATATATATTCTAGATGAACCAGCTAGCCTCATTTGCACATCTCTAAGACTTAAGGACTAGGGTTTTAACCTCTAAATCATATTAAAGCAAGAATTCTTCCCCAAGAAATCTAAGAACTCACCAAAGATCGTCCTAGGAATTGAAAATTGAATCTCCCAAGTTCAAAGACTTCAAGAACCCTCTCCCAAGAGTAAGAAGAGGAAGTTTATAGGGAACTTGTTTATCCAATCTCCAAATCTAAGGTATGTGGGGTTTGAACAAGGGTAATCCTTTCACCCTTGTGCCCAGAAGGCTTATTTATATCATGATTTTCCTGAAATCTATGAGTTTATACATGAATTTGACTTGGGGGTTTTCACCTATTATTATTAAATGCATTATCTTGTTATTCCCCATGAATTAAGAGTCAAATGGCATGATTTTTGCATGTTTCCTTGAGATATTACAGCTGGGTATAAACCCCATAATTTTATTCCATGAGAAGTTAATATTTGCAATGTTGAGATATTGAAGCATATGACTAAATTAAGACTTTGAGATAAATTGCTGAAATTCCCAGATTTCCATATGATTTATGAATCTATATGCTATATATTATGCTTTTGATAAGCTTTAACTTGATATTGAACTATGGGTTAGTAAGCCCTATTTGAGACTGGTGAATTTATGAACTCTTGTGCTATAAGCACCCATGATTTGAGTATTTTGAGATGATTGAGAAATAAATTGACCTAAGGGTCCTTAAACTTTGAAATCCACTTCACTATATGATATTATCGATTTCATTTTTAGGTTCACAAGATTTTTATAAAAGTTGATTTTTATGGGATGAGCGCAGATATTCTAAAGGGAGTAGTATTTAGCACCGAGCGGGTAAGTTACTACGGTTTCTTACCCCAAAACTATGTGCCACCATAGGTTGAGCCTGAGGCCGAGTTTATGATGATTATGATTGGGCCTGAGGCCGAGTTTCATTTAGTGATCACTAGACCTAGGTTATACTCTCTGGCAAGAGTATGACGCTCCTCCCCAACGTGGGGTCTCTTCCTTAGGAGGACAAACCATTGGACTCCTTGTAACTCGTATGGTTTATGTCAGTTACGAGAACCTCCCTTGTCCTTTTAAACTTGAAATCAGCTACTCCTTTGCAAACTAAGGTAGTTTTTCCCTCCTATGAATCATTTTGACTAAACTAGAGCATTTTACCTTGAGATAGATGATTTCTCTTAAAGCTTGAAATGAGATATTTTCCTAACTTGCATGATATACCTCTACGTATGTTGTAAATTCTCATGAGGTTGTATTTCTAGTACTTAAGTTTGAAAAGATATAAAATCTTGAACATTAAAAGTTGTTTTACCCACCATCCCATATGCATGAGTTAATGATACTGTCTAAACCCCTTTTTACATCGAGTATTGAGAATAAGAGAAGATTTTCGATTTTGTGGTTGAAGAATGATGACTCACGAGATTTTTGTAATATGCCTTATCTTATATGATTTATGAACTTTATATTTTATACTTATTCAAGCCATGTGAGTCATCTTATATTGCATACATGATTTGAATGAAGAAAATTGATACTGTTTTATATACATGCATTCACCCCCGCATACTCAGTACATTCCCAAGTACTGATCCACATATATGTGTATGTGCTACATTGTATCATAATGTAGGTTCTGGTGCTCAGTCCCAGCCTCACCCGTGATCTTCGAGTACCTTGCGTACCTTTCCTACAGTGGTGACTCCTCTTGTTTCGAGGAGTGATCTTCATATATTCCAGGTACTAAAAGACTATGTTGTCATCCCGAGTCAGTTGTGGGACTGTCCCATCGGCTCTCTAGATTATGGATTTATAGTGGCTTTGTCAGACTATTTGGTAGATTGTGCTTTCGTTGGAATTTCTTTATCTTGACCCTTTGGACAGAGTACCCCTTCTTTCTTTTATTCCTTTTATGAACATGGATGTGCTAGTGTTTGAATTCAAATTTTCTACTTGAATTAAGGGTTATCTGTAGAAATTGGCTCTATGGGTTAGCTTGGGGCAACTTATAGCCTTAGGCACCATGTGACACCCCGGGAGGCGGTTTCAGGTCGTTACACCTCTCTATATAAAAACATAACCCAAAAAAAAATCTTAAAGCAACACAGTAAATAAAAAACCCATCTAAACCATCTGGCAAGTTCAAAACTAGGATGAGGTAAGTCGAGTCTAAAACTCCTGAAAACTATTCAAACAAGAATCTGACCACTAAAACTTGACTTTCTTCTGAGTCAATCTAGACAAGGGCGATGAAATAGATGAAAACCCTTTTAACAAACCATCCATAATAGCTAGCCAAACCCAAGAAACTCTTGATATCTGATAAAGAGATAGGTTTGGGTAAATTTCTCACTTCTTTGGTCTTTTGAGGGTCAACTCTAATACCATCACCAAAAAATCAATATGGCAAATAAAAGCTAATGATATTGGACAAAATTTGATCTTACTGAAATTGGCGAATAATTAATGGGCTCAAAGAGTTTACAATTCAATTCTGCGGGGTTTTGTAAGATCATTTTTGGTATGGGAATAGACAAGAATATCATCAATGAAGACTATGACTAACATGTCCAAGTACTACTTTAATACTTGGTTCATCGAGTCCATGAAGGGTGTTGGGGCATTCGTTAGTCCAAAAGACATAACTAGAAACTCAAAGTGACCATACCAAGTTTTGAAAGTTGTTTTTGGAATGTCACTTTCTTTGAATCTGAGATGATAATAGCCGGATCTGAAGTCTATCTTAGAGAAACAACTAGCACCCGAAATTTGGTCAAACAAGTCATCAATTCTGGGAAGTAGGTACTTACTCTTGATTGTGACTTTGTTCAACTGGCGGTAAATAATACATATTCTAAGAGAACTGTCTTTCTTTTGCACAAAAAGGAATGAAGCACAACATGGGGAATCACTGGGCCTGATGAATCCCTTTCCTAATAGTTCTTTCAAATGTTCTTTCAACTCCCTAAGCACAGTTGGAGCCATTCTTAGGGCAGAATAAAGATAGGCTTAGAATCTGGAAGAAAGTCTATTCTGAAGTCAATTTTATTTTTGGGAGGAACTCCGAAAATATCTACAAGGAACACATCTAGAAATTCACTTACTACAAAAATAGACTCGAGAATGGGAGTCTCAAAATTAGAGTCTTTTACTCGAACATGATGGTAAAGACAGCCCTTCGATATCATTTTTCTTACTCTAAGGAATGAAACAAGCTGACCCCTAAATGATAAAGTACTACCCCTCCATTCAAGGACTGTTTTATTCAGAAACATAAAATGAACAACTCTATTTCTATAATCAACTGAAGCATAGCATGAGTGGAGCCAATCCATGCCGAGAATGACATCAAAATTAGTCATCTCTTACTTTACAAGTTCTACTGAAGTGAATTTCTAATATACTGTACCCGGGCAATTTCTATATACCCACGTGGCCAGAATAGATTTACCAACTGGGGTAGACACTGAGAAAGGCTCTACTAAACTTTCAAGACTGATACCAAAATTAACAGTTATATAAGGGGTTACAATAGAATGTAAGGCTCTAAGATCTACCAAAGCATAAACATATCAATGGAAGACTTGTAATGTACCTATAACCACATATGGAGAACTCTCCTAATCCTATTGTGACTGGAGTGCATATAGTCTGTTCGGGCGCTTACCATTGGTTGTGCTGGAACCGGCATCCTGCTGAATTTGTCTACCAGATGGAATCGAGGGATAGCTAGACTGACCCTACTGACCACTCTTCTAGTTATCCATGACTCTGTAGCCTGTCTTGTCATACCTAAATCACACATCACTTCTAGCTTTACACACACCCTAATGATTTCTACTACATTTCTAGCAAAGAGGATTAGAGCGACTGCTATTTACACTGCCTGGGACATAGAGCCTAGCATTCTATCCTGATAATCATTTATGAACTTTGGCACTAGAGCACAAGATGAAGACGGAGCTGGGGTTAAAGATTTATGACAAAATTGAGGATGGTTACCACCCTCTGACCTCGGCTGAGCAAAGTTAATGCTACATGTCCTAGCCGTCTTATTCTCTATTTCTTTCTTCTTAACTTTCTCTTTCTGAATCTGCTGAGCATGGACCATAATTATATACAAGTCCATATCCTTAATTAACATTGAGGTCCTACACTCCTTGACCATATTATAAGCTACACCAGAGAAAAACATATTTATCCTAGACTGGTTATCATCTACCATCGAAGAAGCATACCTGGCCAACTGGGTAAATTTATGCAAATACTCCCTTACACTCATGTTACCCTATTTAAAATTTATGAACTCCTACACCTTAGCTTACCTCACCTGTATGGGGAAAAAACTATCTAAAAAGGTTGTGGCGCACATCTCCCTCTCTATAGGCCTTGCATCTGTGCCACTATCTCCTTCTAATGCTTATACTAGGTGTGAGCTATATCCTAAAAATAGTAACCAAAGAATTCTCTAGTATCACTAGATGTGATAGCCATAATGCTAGTCACCTTCTGAACCATGTCAAGAACCTCCTATGGATCCTCTTCAAACTTGGATTCCATAAAAAAGGGAGGGTTAATTTGGGTGAAGTCCTGAAACCTAGTTACAGTTGTATTAGCCACAAGATTGGATGGGATAGAAGCCTATAGATTATTCAAATCTTCTACTGAGTGATCTAAAGTACTGAATACAGCTCTTAACTTGTCATGAGAAACATGCTCATTCAGAGAATCTTCCTAAACAGGCAGAGGTGCGGGTTGATTCCTATTACTTTTTTCGTTATTGTTTCTGGGAGTCATGTTCTATAAAAAAAAAGGGAATATTGAATTAGAAAGAGATTTAAATTGAGCTTATTCTCTTTCAAATGACAAGAATACTAAAAGAAGGGAAACTTTTCCTAAAATGTCTTGTAGCCTCCTGTCCTTAAGTATGGCACACTTTACACCCATGCAGAAGACTCTATTCAATGTGGATTTAACACTCCCAAAGAAGCTTTAAAATCTTAATACTCTGATACCATGTTTTTTCCTGACCCGATGATACCCCCTGGTCGCAACAATAGTGCTTAGGTCTCGAAAGACGATAACCTAACCCATGAACTGGTACCTGTTATAACCATTGAATAATATAGTAATAAAATACAAATGTTCAAAATAACTAATTACTGCCAAAGTTTTTAAGTACTAAAATTAATATAATGAAATTCTCAAGTCCAAAATGTGAACAATCATATTGAAAATCTGATTAAAAAGATTAATAAATCAACTAGCTGCTTGAATTGTCTAAAAGACTCTAAAACTTACTTAAAAGTGATGACGGAATAGGCCTTATCTAACTCCATATGATAATTGGAAGAAAATACTAAAATATTGAAGTAAACCAAAATAAACCGCCATGTCCTCGATAGATGAGGAATCACCATGACTACTGTTGATGACAAGCTAAACTATCTACCCATGGTTAGGAGCCTGAGCATCCGAACCTATGATATTAAATTTTATAGCACAATAAAAGATTATATGATTAGTGATTTCAATGTATTGGTATGAAAAATGAAGATAGGATGATATATATGGGTTCATGTGCATGAATGATATCTAACTGAATGAATAACAAAGGTAATAGAATATAAATGCATGAAAACTATGAAATATGCGAATGCATGACCAAGCTTATATTATGATTCCAAAATAATCAATAAAATAAATTACTAAAATACTGATAACTGAATAATTTATAATGGTATGCTATGGTCAAACAGACCTGAAACCAAATTTTATACTGAATACTAGACTAAGACTGTAGGAGGTATCATCTAACCGACACACCTCTATCTAAGCTAATTGTGGTCAAACCTATGACCCCAGTTGGAAGGGTATTAGTATTGTGACACAGATACTAATATTGGTTGTGTGGATCCATTAAAATGAAGTCTCGAAGGACTAAAGAGTCACCCTCTACTGGAAGGTGCCTTGTTGAAATTGTGTTAACCCTCAACTAGTAGGTTAACTTCTCAAAACTGCACTATCTATATAGTTCTTGAACATAGGGATTACTACTAAGAGTCACACCCTTAACTAGCCGATGAGCCCCCATCCCTGGGCTCACTTGATACTAAATCCTACTCTTAACTGAACTGACTCAGATTACTGAACTAATCGAAGTTTGACTGATATATAACTGACTGAACTGATAATGCTCTTAAATATCTAAAACCATTCTGAAAAATACTAAAACTTAGTAAATAGCTAAATTTTGGGTATTCATAACCCCCGTGAACTGAATAGAAGTATCAATAAGTACATATATAGCTTTACAAATAATAATAGGTATCATTGTTCAAAATTCATCTCTTAGGCATTTCATCAAACACACGAGGGTCATGATTTAAAGCATAGGAATTGTTAAAACAAGTGATAATAATATAGTTGCAATATTAAAATCACAGGTTAAGGATTTAACATGCGAATAATCATCATTTAAATGTGTCAAGGGATAGTTGCTACAAAATCGCATGGTAAACATAATTTGAAATCAAAGTTCATATGAGCTTTATGGATATAATTAATAATAACATGTAAAAACCATAATTTAAAACTTAAAAATTGATTCTTGGACTCCATATGTGAATAAGGGCCCATGGATAAACGTCCACATACCTTAAAGCTTTAATCTTAAAAGAGAATTAAATTGTCTTGAACTTTCTTGGATTGGGAAGCATAATTTCTTGGTTTTCTTAAAGGGAAGATGCTTGAACTTCATGAAATTGGGGAAGGGTTAGGGTTTAATACAGAGAGAAATTGAGGAATTTTGGCATATAATGCCTTCACTGAAGATTAATCTCGTGTTTTTATGGATTGGGTTGATGGGAAAGACAAAACTACCACTCTAGGATTTAAATTAATAACTAAAATGGTGAATTGAGAATTACTGTGATGTAATGAACCCCTCACCACTATACCCACCAAGATACGATGCAATTGTGGTGAGGAGCTGAAATAAAATCTAAATATGCCTCAATCCTCGTCCAAAAAATACGAAACTTCCCCTAGAAATGATCCTTACACCCTTGAACATGAATTAGCTTAAAAACTTACGTCACGGGGTCGGAAAGTACACTTTAAAATTCATCAAAGTTTAAAGTCCATAAGTAAAACTAAATCCCTAACACTTAGCTAAATTTTTAGGTTCTTAGCTAAATTTTCAGGTTTTAAGCCTCTTATGCATGCACTATGAGTTGAACTGATCTAAGACTAATATGGGGTATTACACAAAAATCTAGAACACACTCGAACTAGGACCTACACAAAAAAAGTACAATAGGTACACAAAATACATACTATGGGCACGTCACTTGCAATCAGAAAATATCCTACAAGGGTTACCCATACCGCTTCCACTAACAGTTTTAATCTTCACAAAATGCAACAACAATAAAACAGGCATAATACAAGTATATATTGTATCACATGCAAGTATAAAACAGAGAAGAGCATGTATGTAAAGAATGGTCAAGCATAAGTAACAAGATATAGAGCAAGTAGACATATAACAAGTCAAAACATAAATTCAATCACAATATTAACATTATAAAGCAAATGCAATATATAAGATAATGACGATGATGATGATGATGCATGGGGTGGAACACAACCTTGAGTTTTGCACATAACCTTGGGTTTGGCACATAGACTTGAGTGTGGCACATATCCTTGGGGTTTGGTAAATAGCCTAGAGTATTTATTATATTCAGAATTTCTAGTATTTCCAGTGTTTTTAGTAATTCCAGTGTTTCTAGTGTTCCCCAAAAGCATACATAACATAAGACAAAAATGAAGTATATATTCATGACCACACATAAATATTAAGCAATAAAATAAACAGGCGAAATGATGAGTATGATGACATGAGAATGATGATGCTATGATGACATGAGAATGATGATGCAATATCCACAACCCTTAAAAATAAGTACTTCCGCAACCAATCCAAATGATATATGAAACACCTGCACTTTGAACCATGAGAAAAATTTCTCCATTTGATGTCACTGGGCTAGGAACGACTAAGTGCATGACTCATACCCCTTGGATACGAGTTGTATACCACCACTCGTAACATAGGCAATGTTGTGGTTACTCACTATCCTAGGTATGATTTATCCCCCAAATCATACACTAAGGTATGAGTAATACCTAATATAGTCATATAGAGTGGTGTCTTTAACTTTAACTGGACTATTTTTTGTACGAGTGGTACATACGATTTAGGGCATGAGTCATAACCTTTGGCTATGACTCAAGGGTGTGTAATCATACCCTAACTAGTGACCTAGGAGAAGCCTAGGGTATGATTTACGGTACCACTCATACCCTAGGGTATACCTAACTCCCAACATCATAGTTATTTTTTAGCTGTTAACTAAGGGCCCTATGGTCATTTCCTACCCTCAAAACCCTAAGTCCCCTCACGATATAAGTGGGTCTTGCCTCTTAGGATATATTTTTAGTGGATTGAATATCCTAAATACTTTCTGAAGCACATTTTGAAGAATTGGGGGTAAGGTTTCAACGGTGTTCATCTTGTGCAAAAGAAGTTAAGTCTTCTTTGGTGAATCATTATGTTTGAGGCATGTAACTCTATTCCTTGTTAAATATCTAAAAAATCATGTATTTCACACTTGTATTAGTAAGTGTACAAGGTGTTTTTGAAATCAAAGGAAAAGGATTTTAATTGTCAATGATAAATAATGTTTATTCTTGCTTGAGCTTATGATTATACATTTTATTAGTGATGGCTTGTATTTGTGGGTACTTTTTGAATGTGGTCAAATTTATGGGTCTCGAATAACCCTAATAATGATGAATTCCACTATGAATTTGGTCTTGATAAAAGTATGCATAAGGGTGTTTGTGAAAATGTCTAAATGAATTGTCTAGTCACATGTTAACGGTGTGTTGAACTATGGTATTGGTCTAGTGAATATGAATAAGATAATATATTATTTTAATTCATGTGAGTACTTAGTAAATTATTGGTAAAGGCATTATTGACCATGATTGAGTCATGATGAATGTGAATGCTTGGACAATGGTTGGTAAGAACCTTGTTAGTCATGTTATGGATTAATTAATGACTTTAGATAGTTTGATGGCCCAATAAGAATGAATGGTTGATAAATGGTACTTCAATGACGTCGTGGGAAATGTAATTAGTTAAGTTATGACCTTGTTGCTTTAATGGATTAGAAAGGGGTTCATTCCCCTAAACATGAACTTGAGTTGTGTGTAGATCTAAAGTGTGGCATAGAAATACTAATGAAGAATGATTGGTTTCGTAAGGGTCTTGATGGCAACTGAATGAATTGAATGTTTATTTGAGTTAAGACATTAGCCTAATAAAGTGTTCAAACAATAAATGTTCCCATGGAGATCTTATAGTCCCATGTGGTTGTGTTTTGGATAAATGGTTCAACGCTTTAAGTGTTAAAAAATTTTTTATGGATGTTAGGAATGACCTAAAGGGGTTAAGAGCTCAAATTTCGACTAACAATAGTAATTAAATGGATTATGGTTTGAGTCTCTCTCCCAATGAAATGGCTTGAGGTTAGATTCCCTTACCCAATTGATAACGCTCAACTTACATGTCAATTTAAGTGAAAGACGGTCATCGTTAATATATTTATCCAACTTTAGAGTTGGGGTTGAATCCAGGAGGAACAATGTAAGGTGGTAATCAAGTTTATTCGAAATAATAGATACATGTTAAATACAAACCAATAATGCAAGAAGATAAAAATGGGGGAGATAGGACCCTAGTGTAATATTTCTCTTTAGGTTTTTCTAGTTATGTTTGGGACTATGATCAATTAGAGTTTTATCAATTAGACACGGATCTTGAGATTATGTAATACAAAGGAGAGTGACATGTGGATGCTAATAGATAAGTTCATTCTAGTAGATCAAGTGTGGGTAGGTTCAGTTATAGGTTTTTTATGCTACTCTTTTAACAAAACACCAAACTTTGATCCATTGATTCTTTCAAATACCTAATAGGTGTGTGCAACAATTGGTAACCAAATCGTAATCTAGGCATCCCTATTTCTAGGATGATACCCAAGGTGTAGTTAGCTTCACAACCATCCTTATCTCTAAGATAGTGATAGATTAGCAAACTATACACATAATTATCTACCATTGCTTTGGTTTCCATACGCCTCTTTCAAGGATGATGTGGATTCCTAAATTTCACCCTACAACCCTTCTTTTGAAGATAGCCATGAGCTTTCTAGATCTTGGAGTTTTCACCCATCAAACCCAAGTGAGTATTTGGGTCTTTCACCTACAAATCCCAACCTAGATAGCATAGTAATGATAAAACCCATCAACATGAACTACTAAATAGAGGCTAACAATAACAATCCTCACATACTTAAATCCCTATTAACATGTAACCTCGAGAGGGAGATGTAGCTATACATAAGATAAATAAGCAAAGATATATCCATAATCTCCATTTCAATGATTTATTGAAGCTTAAGTGAATGCTACTTAAAACTTTGGACTCCCACAAGTATCCAATGGAAGTAAGCTATTCCTCCACTTGGAAGGTGTCCAATGCATTCTTCACCCAAAAATTATACAATATTTTATTCTCCAAAAATGGAGGCTATGAACTCAAGAACAAAACCTAACTATTTTGGGGAAGATGGAATATCTTCAATGACTTAGGGTTTAAGTCTTTTTGCCAAAAAATTGGGATTAGCCACATGCATTTCTAGATTTTCCCTTAGGCGGGATTTTTTCACTAAGCCGCGATCACGGGGGTCTGGTTGCAACCGCAGCTACATGACCACGATTGCTTAACTGCCATGCCCACGGTAATTGAGGCCAGTTCCTTCTCCAAGTCTTCAACTACATTTTCTTTCTCCCTTTCGATCATTTTCATCTCCAATCCACATCTTTTGATTCTATCAACTCTATACCTGGAAAGTGTGGATATTAGTCCATTTAATCATAATTTTATCTTTTTTATTCATTCAAAATAAAGTAATGTGCACAACTGATGAGTGCGCATGAGAGGTAAAGTCACCAATCATCAACAGCCCCGACTTAAAGTTTTTTCTTGTCCTCAAGCAACACTACCTCTTACCATGAGACACAATTATTTCTACCTAAACTTCATGCCTTAAAGATCACAATGACTTCAACCTTAGTCACTACCACAAGTAGCTCATTGCACAAGGGCTAAGCTATTTTTCACTACTCCCCTTATCATAAGATGCACTATCAAAGGATACACAAGACTCCAACGAGAAATCAAGCAACAAAAACTAATGCTATAGAAGTTACTCACTTTCTTGACAGAAAGTAAGTCATACTCCATTTACCTCATCACTCAGAAGGTGAAAAAATCACCCATCTCAACTTATTTCATATGCCAACCTCACAAGAAAGAGAATTCCACACACCAGGTTATCAAATATGCAACAAGGAATCCTAAGTGCAAAACCTCTCTCCCTCAAAAAAGAAATCTCCATGAAACAAGTGTCATACCAAAGGCTTGCCCCTATTTTCAATCACCACTACAAAGAAAGTAAATGGTTGGAGATCTCAAAGGACTTTCTAAGATTATAACGTAGGTTTGGGTTAGGGTAGGATATCATTTAGGAACAATATGGCTACACCCTTCCTTGAATATCTACATCACACTTCTCAAACCTCCTTTTTGATTATGGGCCACTCTTCTTTATTTTATCTTATTTTTCATGCCTACTTTTTATCTTTTTTTTAACCTATTTTTTCTATTTATTTTTCTTGCACTCTAGTGCAATTTATTTCTTTGTTTGATCCTCTCTTTTTCTATTTATTTTATTTCAATGGTAAGTCACAATAGGCATTTCATTTATATTTATGGCCCCAAACTTACTTCCATCAATATTTACCACCCCTAACTTAGGATTTTTGCCTCAATTTTTATTTTTAAGTTCAAGTAGGTCATGGTTCAAAAGAGGAATAAAAGAATGGTTCACGATTTTAATGAGTTTGCCAAAGAAAGGTTCAAAGGCTTAAAGTGGGTGACTAGGGATTATATACATGAATGGGGAGTATTTTTAGGCTAGAGTGGATTTCCAATGCCAAAATATGGCCTAAGATTATTTCTCCAACCAAATACAATCAACCCTAGCTTAGAAAGTCTAACGGGACGAGTTCTAGATAACACAAGTATAAAATCAGTGAATTCAAATAGCTCACCATTCATGGCGTGCAAAATTCTCCAACAAAGCTCAAATGTCCCTCCTGTTAGAGACAAATTTGGAGTATCCATTTCTATTCACAAGTCAAAACATTACGGAGCCACAAAAAAAGAAAACATTTTTCTATAAAATTACTCACGTCTATGTCCTTGATTTTTGAATAAATTTGGACGGGAGGGTTGTTTGTTTTGCATTAGCACTACTTTAATTTTCTAAATCCTGGCAAGAACCAAAGCCTTAACCTTAAATTTTTTATCAAAATTTGCAAACAAACCGTATGGCTACTCAGACTTCACCAATGGTGTACAATGTGATCCTAAATTTACAATGTACAATGCCACGAGTACTCAGACTTCCCTTGCATTCATGAAATTTATGCTATGGGTACTCAAACTTCCCCTGCATTGATGTCTCAAAACCCAAATACGATGCTTTACCCTTAAAATGTGGCCACTCTATCTATCAGAGGGCAAACCTAGTCATGCATCACAAAATAAAAAATAAATTAAAGAAAAAGAAAAAGAAAAACTAAAAATCATATGATAATCCATAAAATGTGAGCACCATCAGAGTGCCCAAAGAAGTAGCATCCCAAAACAAAAACAAAATAGTCTCCAGAATTCCATCCCAAAAGAAGAACATAAAAAGAAATATCAAGCAATACAACATGAAAACAATATAAATCTGGGGTTACCCACAACTAAAAGTAATGTAATATCCTCATTGGATGTGCAATAAAGTAAGAGTAAGATGGGTCTCCTTGAATCTGCAACAAGAACTACTCTCTCCCACAAACTCTACACTATTACCATCAGCAGTATCAATAAACCAATTTGTAGGGGCCTCATCTTCACTATCCAACCTCGGTGAAGGTAGTCGGTGATTGGGCTTGAGCACCATAAAGAATCCCTTTACCCTCTTCCTAACCTATTCTTCTCTCTCCTTCACCATCTTTTCATGTGAGTATTTAAGGTCCCTATGTGCTCTCGCTAAGGCTGAGTTAGCCCTCTCCAACTTGGAAACAGTGTTTTGCTGCTTCTTCTACTCTTCCTGTATGTATCATAGTTTTATTGGGCTACATACGAGTGGCGAGCAGTGGAGGACTGTTATTTTCCCGGAGGTAATCTCAAAAATAGCTCCCTAACCACCCACATATAATATGATATGTCATCGAATGGGTTGAGTGATGAAGTTCTACAAGAGTCTGTATCCTCCTAGGTCAATTTGCTAGAATCGGTCTTCCTCTTCTTGATCTAGCTTGGGGCACCCTTACCCCTAATTATAGTGGGAAAATATGGGGACCTAGGTGCACCTAAGTTTCTACAGCATATTCCTTCAGTTCTTCCATCTTCCAAAGCTCAGTGATAGGGCAAGAGAAAAAAAGATGCATACCTCCATGATTTTTGAAATATCGCAACTCTAAAAGAAGAACCTCTCCTATATTAAGAACGATGTCAAATAGGATGAAAGCCATCATTCGAGACTGTAAATCTTTCACAATGGTCATATGGGTGTATGGCAATACATGGTTGTATATGATATTCAACAAAAGCCTGGCCTCTACCATGAAGTCGTTCCTCAAAATATCTCTCTTGGTTATGGCCCAGGGAACTGCTTTTCCAGAACATAAAATGTTTGTCATCCAGGTCTGTGGCTCAGATGCTCTTGCCATGAACTGCTCCATGTCCGCATCCAACAAGCCATACACCTGGCTGATTTATTTTGCTCTGAAGTTCACTTGTTTACCCCGAATTATCATTCATTATTATTAGGCTTATGAGATAAACTGCATTGAGGTTCGTGTATAAATTATGTACCCAGTGTTCATTTGCATAGCAGGGGTTTGAGGCAAAGCACATCCACCAAGTTGGAGTGAGTTGAGCATGGAATTCTGGGAAACTATCCTCCACCTTCTCTAGTATAATACCCTATTTTAGGGAGTAACTTAATCCTATGGAAATCATCATAGTAGATGTGTTGGCATTGTGTGACCATGAAGCTACTGTTGACAAAATCTCCCATCTTTGAGGTTTAGACCCTGTAAGCAATGGAAGTCATCTCATCATAAGCATTATCATAATAAGAACATGCTAGATCAAACATATAAGCTCTTGTGGCAGTGTTACAGAGGGTTTGGGGTGAAAAATAGATGTGCAAAAATTTTTGTTCCTGCAAACACCACTATCAGGTGTGGCGATCGTAGAGCATTAACAATGATCGCGGTACCTGAGACCTTAGTTCTCAAATTCTGCAAAATGCTCAAAATGAAATTTTAATGCTAATTTTTTCTATCAACTACGCATATCAACATTATAGGCAAGGAATTGAAGCCTATAATGCGTGATTATGGCTCCAAACTTGGAAGAATTCAAATTGAACTCATTGGGGTCATTAAATTAAACATATGGTATATAAATTTTTTTTAACCCTTTTAGGCTTAAATCTGGGTACTCAATACTTCCCTGTTAGTGTGTACACCAACTATAATAGCTAACCATAACAATGATCATCAACAAGTATGTATTTTGTAATTAAAGCATTAATTCAGGCCTTTCTTCTAAATTACAAGTTCTAAATATGTAGTTAAGTTAAAAATAATGGAGTTGGGACAACATACCAAGTTTGGATTATGCATTTGAAATGAAATGACACTTGGACATACAATGGAAAACCAAAGATTTGAGAGACTTAGAGAGAAATTGAGAGAAAATGTATGTGGGCAATGGGAATTTTGATGGTAATTTAAACTAATTTAACCGCAATAGTGGTCCTAGTTATGCGATCGCGGTCACGCGGCCTCCATGATCGTGGTGGTATGGACCATTATTACAGTAACTAACATTAAACAATCAGGTCTCCAATACTTCCTGTTCAGTCCAAACATGCCAATTTCCAAATTTATCTTTTCAAGTTCAATCAATATTCCTCCCAGCACCACATCTTCATGTATTATGCATGAATAAATGCAAAAATAATATATACTCTATCATGCATAAAATAACTAGATACGTGCCATTTTTTGTGGTGTGATGGGTTTCCTCCCATTGAGTGCTTAATCTAACAACGTAGCACGATATTTTCACCACTCCTTTTGGTGCTTCCACATAGAAGATTTGAATCTCTATCTAATCTTTGATAACTATGCAATGAGCAGAAGAGGGACAAAAGATTCAGATCTTCCGAGTTGAAACTGGGAAGAAGTAAGAGAAGGATGAGGGATATTCTATCTCGCCAATTTGAAGAATTAAAACTTTTACCCAATTTTACATCAAATTTTTGGTTTTGCTCCTTGGGAAAAGGTGAAGATATCAATAGGCCACTAGCTGCACATTGGAAGTTGAAGTCCTTGGCTATTAATGGTGGGGCTTCCATGTGCTCTTTTAGAGTCTCAAATCCCAAAATATAGGAATGGTCCTCTTTCTCCCCACAATAAATCATTTTCCTAGGTGAATGGATTCTCACCACATCATCCAAGCACAATGTTGAGAAGTGGTTCGAATAAGGTCAAACCCCTAATTCCGAGATTGCCTCCTCCAAAGTATTTTCACCCTGAAATGAACTGGAGTCATTATAAAAAATTTGCCTTGATTTTTCTTTTGACTCTAGTACCATTTTATTTATTTTGGTGACTTATTCCTCATTTTATTTGGTATATTGGGAAGACACTGAGGAGTCTTTGCTACCAAGTTCATCACCATATCTTGGTTTTTCTTCTTGATCACCCTTCTCTCGAGAAATGGGTAAGGCACTGATATTGTCAAGTTTTTCTTCTTTGCTCATTTCCTCAATCTTGATAATTTCCCTTCCAAATGCCTCATGGGATTGATGCATGTCTTTCATAGTCTCCCCCGTTGTAGTTACCCGATCCAAATTAGTTTGAAGCATTACTTCAAGACTAGTGGACCTGATATATTTCTCATCCTTCTTCTCATCGTAGGACCTATCAAACTCATAAGATGAACTAGCAACTTTGTTAGCATAAAAGGGGGAGGGGCATTTGGGTAATCACTCTAATGTACATCTATACCACCACATAAAAAATGAACATACTCCCAATAGGATCGAGATGGTGATTCCATCTTTTTTGGAGGAGCATAGTTACAATCTCTCCTGAAGTGGGGTCCATCACAATATGAACATAGGTCATCAAGATATGACTTCCAACTACCAAAATCATATTTTTTGGAAGATTCCATGGATACAAGTAAAAGAAAATAAAAATCTACCTAACACAATAAACAAAATAAAATCACAAACAAGTATTTACAATCTTGAATTCAAGAAAGCTAAAACTCTAAACTAAAGTAATACGCCAAATTATTCCTAGGTAACAATGCCATTTTTTATAACACTCAACTTACACATCAATTTAAGTGCAAGGTGGCAGTCGTTAATATAATTACCCAACTTTAGAGTCTGGTTCAAATCCTCGAGGAGCAATATGAGTGGCAATTAAGTTTATTCAAAATAATGGATAGAAGTTAAATTCAAACCAATAGTACAAGAAGATAAAAATGGGAGATAGAGGAACCTACACTAATGTTTCTTTTTGTCTTTTTGCTGGTATAAATTTGGGACTAGAATAATTAAAGTTTTATCAATTAGGCACAGATCTTAGGATTATGTATTACTAAGAGGGTTGACATGTGGATACTAATAGTTAACATCATTCTAGTAGATCAAGTGTTGGTAGGTTTGTTATAGTATTTTGATTCTAGTCATTCAATGAAACATCAAACTTTCACCCATTAATTCTTCCGAATACCGAATGGGTGTGTGCAACAATTTGTAACTAATCCCCAATCTAGGTATCCCTATTTCTAGGATGATACCCAAGGTGTAGTCAGTTTCACAATCACCCTTATGTCTAAGATAGTGATGGATTATCAAACTAACTCATAATTATCTACCATTTCTTTGGTTTCCATAACCCTCTTTCAAGGATAATGGGATTCCTAAATGTTACCCCATAACCATTCTTTCAAAGAGTTCCATGAGCTTTCTAGAGCTTGGAGTTTTCAACCATCAAACCCATATGGGTATTTGGGGCCTCCACCCATAAATCCAAACCAACTTACCATAGTAATGATAAAACCTATCAACATGAACTACTAAATAGAGGCTAACAATAACAAACCATACACACTTAAATCCCTATTCACACTTAACCCCAAGAGGGAGATCTACCTACACATAAGATAAATAAAGAAAGATATATCCATTGCAATAATTTATTGAATCTTAAGTGAATGTTACTTAAAAGTTTGGATTCGCACAAATCTCCAATAAAAGTGAGATATTCCTCCACTTAGAAGGTCTCCAATGTATTCTTCACCCAAATATTATACAATATTTTCTTCTACCAAAATGGAGGCTATAAAGTCAAGAACAAAACCTACCTATTTTGGGGAAGATGGAATATCTTCAATGACTTAGTATTTGAGCCCTTTTTCCAAAATTTGGGATCAGCCACGTGCATTTCTAGTTTTTTCGTTGAGCTGCATTTTTTTGTTAAGTTGCGATCGCTTGGGTTTGGCCATGATCGTAGCTACGTGATCATGATTATCTTCCACGACCACAGTTTCTTAACTTTAACTTGAATACTGCAATCGTCGTCACCAGACCATGACTGAAGTAACTGAGGTTAGTTCTGGCTTAGAGTTTTCAACTACACTTTCTTGCTTCCTTTTGATCATTTACAGCTCTAATCTATATTTGTTGATCTTATAAACTCTATACCTATATATTATTGATATTAGTGAATTTAGTCATAATTTTGTCTCTTTTATTCATTCAAAACTATGTAATATGCATGAATAATGAGTTCGAATGAGTGGTAAAGTCACCACTCATCACCAATGAAATGGATTATGGTTAGAGTCCCTTTCCCAATAAAATGGCATATGTTTAGATTCCCTCTCCCAATGAAATTGTTTATTATTATAGTTTCTCGCCCAATGAAATGACTTATTGTTGGAGTCCCCCACCCAAGGAAATATCTTATGGTTAGGGTCTCTTCCCTAATAAATTGGTTGAAATAGTTAAGTTGGTTTGAGGTTCGGATCCCTTTGACTAATTTAATGGAGAAGTTTAAGGTTCTAAAATTATTAAGGTGAAAGGTTGAAAGTTCTTCACTCCATGTATCATGAATAAATGCTTAAAAAATAATTAGTATGACTCTTTCCATGACTTGGCATGCTATACATAAACATATGTATATGTATCTGCATATATTCCTATACTAATGTAAATGTGATTGCATATGATGGTTTTACTTGGATTTAAAAAATGTGTTATTCTATCCTTATCCTCTAAATGCATGCTAGCGCTCCAACCGCTAACTGTTTTTGGATGCTATGTCCTCATGCAAAATAAGGGATGGAGTATCTTCTTCCTTTTCTATGTAGTGACCATGTGTTTGAGCAGTTCAAGCATTGGCATTGAAGTTGTTAGTTTCCATTCTATGGAGGGCATATATTTCATAGTTTTTTACTTTAAGTCATAGACTTATATAGACTTGGTATTTGGCCATTATCGTGGGCATCTCCCGACATATTATTCACATCGGTTTGGCTGAGGCTTTGTTGATGATTGGGGATTTGGGTATATTGGCTAGATTATTTTCATTAATGAAATGTTATATATTATCTATGTATTTACTATTATCTTTATTTTTTTCTATATGATACTTGGTCAAAGTTCATCGAACACTTACGAATTAAATAGATGGTTAGGTTGGGTTAACAAGGTAATCTCCAATCCAAGTTGGGCTTGCTATGCCACTATGACATGGTCCAGTTTTGGGGCAGTTCAACTTTTTATCAAAGCCTAGGTTTATGGTAAATTGGGAGGCCATAAAGTTATGTCAAGTAGAGTCTCTTTTATGGGTGTGTAACGTGACACATTTATAAAAGAGGTGCTATGAGACATTTTGGAATATTTCCCTATCTTATATTTTAATCTCAAGATATATAGAGTCTAAGGTTTTGGTTTTCTCTGATTTTTGCTTGCTAATCTTTCAGATTATGTATCAAAAAAGATTTGATGTTCAGGTGAGCGCTTTTATCTCAATTGAGGGTAATATAGGCAAAGATCATCTAATTTCTAGGATTCAAACCTCGTCAAGGGTCGTTATATCTGACTTTCCTTGAGAGATTCAACCTATTCGCAGTAATCCTACTTTTGAGGGTGACATTTTTCCTTAGTCACCTCAAAATATTGGGTTCCATGACTCCTTTGCTCTGTTGGCTCAGGTTGGTAGAAAGTGGTCCAAGAAGAAGAATTGGGTTGGTCCAAACATCCATTTTGTTACTAGTGCCCCCTACTCAAACCTGTTGGGAGGCAAGCATTTTTAAATTCATAATGCTCAAAAGGAATAAGGTGCAAAACATTAAGTCAGCGTGGCCCAATCTTCACTCACCTATCTTTTTTGTCAGTTTTGCAGTTGATCACACCATGGTTGTTGTGAGGAAGGAAAGAATTGGTATTTTAAATATAGTCAATTAGGTCACATATAACGGGAGTATCCCATAATGATTGTCATTTGGGAAAAAAGGTACCGGTTGCCACTTTTATAGCTCTTAAACCTAAGGGTTTTTCTTCTATCTTCGATATTTATCGGGACCATATTATTGCTCTTACTATCTTTTTGGAGCTTAAGGCACCTTCTGATGCTGACGCGGGTATATTGAAATTTTCTCTTGTGAGGTGTATTATTTTCTTAAACTAGGCTTTACTTTTTCTTATATGACCACGTATATGGTTGTGCATCTTGGTATTTTGTCCTGATAGTCTCTCAGTTACCTTTTTTGTTTTTACCCCAGTAGGAGACTCTATGGTTATTAAGAGAGTCTTTAGGGGTGTGGTATCTGCTAGTGGTAGAAAAGCTCTTGTAGATTTGATAGAGTTGGGCGTGGTTTATTTTTATATTGTCCTAGGGATGGATTGGTTACATTCGTGTTATGATTCCTTAGATTATTAGACCCGTAGGGTCATGTTCATATTCCGTAATGAGATGATCATTGCATGGGATGGTTGTTCCTTGGTGCCTAAGGGGAGATTCATTTTTTATCTTAAAGTGCATAAGTTAATCTCAAAAGGGTGTTTGCATCCTTTGGTCTGAGTTAAAGGTTCCAACTTGGAGGATTCTTCCCTAGAGCATGTATCCATGGTTAATAAGTTTCCTTATGCTTTCCTGGAAGATACCCATTAGAGCGGAATGTTGTGCTCATTCACATAATGGGAGAAAGTTCAAAAGTTGATCTTAAATTTTCTTCTAGCGATGGTACCCAAGTGGAGTTTGGGTTGCGTACTGCAGTGATTCTCTCATATCTTAGTTGAGAGGGTGCTCTACTACTGAGGAATGCATTCTATTAGCACATACGCCTAAGGTTTGTATCTTTCATAGTTTTTGTTCCCCAGATATGAGTCTTGACCTTACATTTTGTTACCAATGGTATATGCGGTGGTGTGTCATTTAGTGTCCAGTCCTAAGGACTCTTCCTTCAGTATGTTGTGTTAGAATGGGTTTCATTTATTACCTAGGTGGTTTTTATGAAACCCTTCGTGCTTATGGTAATGTGTCTCTTTTAGGGGTCTTTTCTTAAGTGGAATAAATGATTCCTATGCTTTAGTTCCTCTATAACCCTTCTTGTGTTGGGGTGATATTGGCTTAGGGAACATGGTGATATTTTGAAATAGAGAAATGTAGAAGTCCCTAAGTGAGGGAGTTTCTAGGGAGACTTCTAGAACTAACACTTTGGAAAGGAGTAGATGGTGAAAACCTTCATGAAAATAATAGAGGGTACTAGATCTTGGGGAGATATTGATTATATCACGGGTATAAAAAATGGTAGGCTTGAGTGTTGTGGTTGTTACATATACCAATAGTCATGTTGGGTGCTTAAAATATTTAGGAAGGCATGTTTATGAATTGTTTTACGGCATAGTTTTGTTATGGTTTTGGATTTTCAATCATATGTTGGTGATTTTGGCTATAATAGTTGGTTGTAGTTTTCCTATGTCATCTACTTATGACTTGCATATGATAATGGTAATGGATCGGCTTAGTGTTTGGGATAGATGTAAGTAATATAGCCCAGTGGCTTAAGCTAACTCCTTCTAAGTTTTGGATAGCTTTGAATATAGAAGTAGTGTATGGCTAGACTCAGGCACTCGTAGTGGTGTTTCTTTGGTAAGCTATAAGTTGATTCAGACACACTCTCTATAATTGGGATGGCGCCTTTTGAGGCATTTATGGTAGGAGATGTTATTCTGTTAATAGGCGGTAGAAAGCTGGTGAGGGTGAATATCTCAACCCCAATTTAGTTCACCAAGCCTTAGAAAGGTAAAGGTTATTCGTGAGAAGTTTAAAACCGCTCAAAGTCACCAAAAGTCCTATGTGAGCGTAAGGCATAGGGATTTACGTTTAGCATTGGAAATTGGGTATTGTTGAAGGTGTCTCCCAAGTAAGGAGTGATGCAACTCAGTAAAAAGGGGAAGCTTTGTCCCTGTTATGTTGGTCCCTATTTGATTTTATAAAGGATTGGTAATTTTGCCTATAAGTTATAGTTGCCTTCTAATTGAACTTCATTTCCCTGGTTTTCTATGTCTCTATGTTGCAAAGATGTGTGGGTGACCCTTCCTTGTTTTTTCCCTTAGAGGATGTTGGTATTTCTGAATCTTTGTCTTATGCGGAAATCCAAGTGAGGATCTTAGAATCGAAAAGTTCACCGGTTGCAAACAAAAGAAGTGCCTTCAGTAAAGGTTCTATGGGGGAACCAATAATTCGAGGAAGCTACTTGGGAGGTGGGGGAGGACATAAAGTCCAAGAATCTGCATTCATTTTTTATCCCAAAAACTCCTGACTGAGGTATGTGTTAATCTTCTTGATTTGATGTATGTCTTTGGTAGATAATAGGTTCAAGTCCCTAAGCTTTGAATTGATCAAGTATTTTGATAAAAGATGGGTTTGGATCCCAAAGACAATAAAATGAGTAGTTGATTGATGATGATCATGGTAAATCTTATATCCTTGTGGTACGCCTTGTTGTAACTTGTTTAGAGGTTGTTTTGATGTTTGAAATGTGTTAACTTGGATTTAAGCTTGCCTTACCCATCATTCACTGATGAATAATCTAAATGAAGGAGAATTGAAACACCTAGGCCTGGAACCATGAGAAAAATTTCTTCATTTGATATCACTGGGCTAGGTACAACTAAGGGCCTAAGTCGTACCCCTTGAATATGAGTTGTAGACCCCTTCTCGTACCCTAGGTAGGGTTTTGAGGTTTACTCACTATCTTAGGTACGAGTAAGCCCCCCACCCCCCAATCATACACAAAAGTATGAGTCATACCTAATATGGTCATATAGAATGGTATCTTGAACTTGGAGTGGACTATTTTTGGTACAAGTAATGTGTATGGTGTAGGGCATGATTGGTGCCCTTTGTATATGATTCAAAGGTTTGTAGTTGAGACCTAACTAGTTTAGGTGACCTAGGAGAAGCCTAGGATACGAGTTATGGTACCACTCGTACCTTAGCCCACTGTTGACTCAAGTAAGTTGTACCAAACATGGTGGTCATTTTCCAGCTATTAACTAAGGGCCCTAATATCATTTCCTACCCTAAAAACCCTAATTACTCTTAATATATAAGTTTGTGAGGCCTCGTACGACACATTTTTAGTGGATCAAACATCCTAAATACACTCTCAAGCATATTTTGGAGAATTAGAGGCTAGGGTTTAAACAGTGTTCATCTTAGGGCAAGAGGATTCAAGTCTTCTTTGGTGAATCATCTTGTTTGAGGAATGTAACTCTCTTCCTTTTTAAATAACTTAAAAACCATGTATTTAACACTTGGATTAGTAAGTGTACATGGTGCTTTTGAAATCAAATGAAAAGTGTTTTCGTTGTCAATGATGAATAAGGTTTGTTCTTGCTTGATCTTGTGATTATACATGTTATTAGTGATGGCTTGATTGTGTGGGTACTTGTTGTATATGGACTAACACGTGGATCTCAAATAACCCTAATAATGATGAATTACACCATTAATTTGGTCTTGATAAAGGTATGCACAAAAAGTATTTGTGAATATGTCTAAATGAATTGTCTAGTCACATGTTAATGGTGTGTTGAACAATGGTATAGGTCTACTGAATATGAATGGGATAACATATTGTTGTAATGCATGTGAGTACTTAGTAAATGATTGGTAAATTCCTTCTTTACCATGTATTGAGTCATGACGAACGTGAATGCTTGGTAAATAGTTGGTAAGAACCTTGTTAATCATGCAATGTATTAATTTACAACTTTAAATGGTGTGATGGCCCAATAAGTATGAGTGGTTGATAAATGGTATTGTAATGACGTTGTTGGCCATTTAATTAGATAAATTATGACCATGTTGGTTTCATGGTAAGATGAACTTGAATTATTTGTAGAACTAAAGTGTGGTATAGAAATACTAATGAAGAATGATTGGCTTGGTAAGGGCTTTGATGACCACCGAATGAATTTAATGATGATTTGAGTTAAGGCATTGGCGTAATAAAGTTTTCAATCGATAAATGTTCCCATGACGACCTTATGGTCCCACGTGGTTGTGTTTTTTATATATGGTTCAAGTCCTTAAGTGTTGCAATAAATTGTATGGATGTTAAGGCGTGAACTAAAGGGGTTAAAAGATCGAATGTCGACTAATAATGGCAATGAAATGGGTTTTGGTTATAGTCCCTCACTCAATGAAATGGCTTATGGTTAGAACTCTCACCCAATGATATGTCTTGTGATTAAAGTACCTCGCCCAATGAAATGCCTTGTGGTTAGAGTCCCTCGCCCAAGAAAATTCCTTGTGGATAGAGTCCCTAGACCAAGGATATGTCTTGTGGTTAGAGTTCCTATCCTAATGAAATGTCCTATGGTTAGAGTCCCTCGCCCAAGAAAATGGCTTATGGTTAGAGTCCCTTCCCTAATGAATTGGTTGAATTGGCTGAGCTTGTTTGAGGTTTGAATCCCTTTGACTAACGTAATGGAGAAGTTTAAGGCTTTAAAATTAGTAAGGAGAAAGGTAGAAAGTTCTTCACTCCATATCTCATGAATGAATACTTTAAGAATAATTTCTGTGACTCTTTCCATGACTTGGCATGCTATATATAAACATATGTATATTTATCTTCCTATATGTCTATGCAATGTAAATGTTATTGCATATGATGGTTTGACTTGAATTGAACAGTTGTGTTATTTCATCCTTATCCTCGATATGCATTCTAGTGCTCCACTGTTAACCATCTCTGAACTTTATATCCTCACGCGACATAGGGGATAGAGCTTTTTCTTCCTCTTCTACAAAGTAACCTGGTGTTCGAAGAGTTCAGGCGTTGACATTGAAGTGGTGAGTTTCCATTCTCCGAAAGGCATATATTTCAGTCTTTTACTTTATGTCATTGACTTATATAGACTTAGTATTTTCCTATTGTCGGAGGCATGTCCCATCATATTATTGACACTGGTTTGTTAGAGGCTTTGTGGATGACTGTGGACTTGGGGATATTGGCAAGACTGTTTTCATTAATGAAATGTTAGATACTGTCTAAGTATTTAATATTAGCTTTATTTTTTGCTACTTCATACTTGGTCGGAGTTCTTCCGACACTTATGAATTGAATAGATGGTTAGGTTTGGTTAACGGGGTGATCTCCGGTCCAAGTTGGGCTTAAGATTCCCAAACGACATGGTCCAGTTTTGGGGAGTGTTAATATATCTCCACAACCAATTACAATATTACAATTCTATAACCTCATGAGCCAACATCTACTCACTATTCCCACTATCCATGAATTTTCCACATAATCCATATGTCCACAAATTATAGATATATAGCAATATGCCAAAGGCTCCACAATAAGCATTGTAATAGCACAATACAATTAGTCTTATGTATTCTAATCGATCATCATCATATAAGACCCAGCATAATCTCACATACCACATGATATCTCAGATTCAACAATGAGATCACATATAGGCCCCCGGGCACAACATATAGATATTCATATTTCATGATTAGTTTCTATTCTTAACATGCATTTTAGTATACAAATTAAATACCTACCCCAGTCTTAAGAGTGTAACGCCCCAAAAAATGGGTCCCGGAGCGTCACACGGTGCTTGAGGCTACGAGTATCCCTAAACTAACCCTTTGAGCCATTTTCATTCAGTTCAACACAAATCAACGGGGTTTCCACAAATAACCCTCAAATATCAACAGAGTAATCATCATCCATGAATAAAAGAATTTCAGAAAGATAACAAAATACGACTTATTAGTCAACTCCCAACATCTATACTAGTCTAACAAGCCTCTAAGAAAATCAATTAAACCAGTGAGCCATTGAGACATGCCCCAACTAACTCATACTCAGTTATCAAATGTAAATGATTCCGTGAAACCAACATCAGACATCATGTCCTCGGAACATGAGGACTCACCACAACAGAGGATGTAGAACAGCATTCCCAAAGAATCACTGTCGAACCTAAAACTGAGCACCTGAACCTACATTCTGAGAAAATGCAGCCCACATCCGAAGATGTAGGTCAGTATCATGGAAAGGAACCGAGTATATGGGGGTGTATGCAATTGTATAAACATCATCATCATAAAATTTTTATAAGAAATATGCTGGATGTATGAAAGACTCACATAGCCCGAAGAAAATCATCATAATCATGAGGGGATGAAATAAGTACAATAACACATGCGAGTCATCATATAATTTGTCAATCACTTTCAGTTCATCAAGAATACCAATTCTCATAATGTAAATATCATTTAAATCTTTCAAAAGAATAACTTTCACAATTCCACTTTCAAATCACTTCACCCTTCAC